>NC_045685.1:23674748-23981891 GCF_003331165.1 Xiphophorus hellerii
CTTTTTGGCCGTATATGACTTTTTCATCCAAAGCACTGTTACACATGGGATTAGTTTGTCCCTTTGAAATGAAGCATACTGAAAATTTCGAAATAAAAGCCTTGAATATTTTTACATCATGTAATTGCTCTTTTTGGCTTTATTTGACTTTTTCATCCAAAGCACTGTTACACATGGTATTAGTTTGGCCCTTTGAAATGAAGCATACTGAAAATTTCAAAATAAAAGCCTTGAATATTTTTACATGACGTAATTGCTCTTTTTGGCTTTATTTGACTTTTTCATCCAAAGCACTCTTACACGTGGTATTAGTTCGGAACTTTAAAATGAAGCATACTGAAAATTTCAAAATAAAAGCCTTGAATATTTTTACATCAGCTACTTGTGTTTTGAGCATTATATAACTATTTTAACCCAAGGACTATTACGCATGGGATTAGTTTGGCCCTTTGAAATGAAGTTTAACAAAACTTCCAAAATAAAAGCCTTGAGAAAATTTTAAATCGTACTGAATGGTGCACGTCCACCTCACTTAACGTTCTTGCGGTTCTCCGCATGCCACTGATTACGTTGCGGCGTTCTTTAGCGTCGATGCAAATTTGTGGCGTGACGACGCCGGGCCCAAACCCCACGGGCGCGCCTTGGCAGGCCCCGGCTAAATTTCTTCAGAAATTTTGTTTTTCTAGTTCTTCTTTATTTTTCTTCCGTAACCGTTAATGCGGCTCATACCGCTTGGTGCACACCTACAAATGAGGTATCAAAACCTGCAGAAAATTCACGCCATTCCAGCTATTACTTCTGGTGGGATTTGGGCTTAACGTGGCGACATAATTCGCAAAAAACTACGAAAAAAACCCCATTATAAGTCAATGGGAAAAATCCTAGAAATACCCTATTTTTGAGGATTTTCTGTGTCGTCACAAATTCACCTAGAAATGCCATTCAAATTTCATTTTGTAGATACGTCTGTGATCTCTTCGAAAGTGAAGACGGCTCGTCGATACCAGTTACGGTTTGTCCACAATTTGCCTCTAAGCGACCCAAAGTTTCTCATTTTTCCTAAAGTTAGAGTGCGTGTCTGGCTGCTTAGAGTGAGAGATGAAGACAACTTTTTCAGCCCAAATCATTTTTGAAATCGCCATCACGCCCACAAATATCGCACGATTAGTATCAAAATCGGTCCTGACATTGATACGCCTGTCTGCTCCGGTAAAATGTTTTCGAAATTTATCTAGACCGTACGGTTTTCTGTCACGGTGCTTCAGAGCAAAGTCATGCGACAGGATTTTCTGAGGCTGTCTGAGGCTCTCTCCCATGTATTTGAATAGAATTTCAGATCTGGGCACAACATTTCTTTCTCTCATCGCTGTAAATGTTCTGAGTGAGGTACAGATATGAATCTCGGGACTATCGCAGAAGACACATAGCCCTCTCATACGCTCGAAACGCTTTTCGAATATGTATTACGGTTCCCGAACAAGAAGGATTTGTTTCCAATGCTTTTTTGTCAGTAAAACGTGTTTGCTCAAACACACAATTGTGTGTTTGAGAGCTCAGAGCTCAGAGCTCACACCCTGCTGAGACCATTATTTGCCATAGCAACGGATCTCAAGAGGCTATTGGCTGCTGGTTTGGACTACGAATACGCATCGCTGTAGTTCTATCTATCCTCAGTTGAAACAGATCAGGACTGAACTGGCCTTTAGAACTACCTGCTGCTATGGGCTGTATATAACTGATTTAACTCAGTAACTGTTACACATGGGATTAGTTTTGAACTTTAAAATGAAGCTTAACAAAAATTTCACAATAAAAGCCTTGAATATTTTTACATCATGTAATTGCTCTTTTTGGCTTTATTTGACTTTTTCATCCAAAGCACTGTTACACATGGTATTAGTTTGGCCCTTTGAAATGAAGCTTAACAAAAATTTCAAAATAAAAGCCTTGAATATTTTTACATCAGGAAATTGCTCTTTTGAGCTTTATATAACTGATTTAACCCAGCAATTGTTACACATGTGATTAGTGTGGCAATTTAAGATTAAGCTTGATGAAAATTTCAAAATAAAAGCCTTGAATATTTTTACATCAGGAAATTGCTCTTTTGAGCTTTATATAACTGATTTAACCCAGCAATTGTTACACATGTGATTAGTGTGGCAATTTAAGATTAAGCTTGATGAAAATTTCAAAATAAAAGCCTTGAATATTTTTACATCAACTACTTGCTTTTTCAGCATTATATAACTGATTTAACCCAATGACTATTACACATGGGATTAAAATAGACTGTTTTGCATGAGCAGCAGATAGATCCTCTATTGCACATGTGTCAAACTCAAGGCCCGCGGGCCACATGTGGCCGGCTACGTCATTTTATGTCGCCCTCTCCCCCCTACCACCGTTTTACAGCCCCATTGATTGACTTAAAATAGGTTTTGAGCACGAATTGACTACAACCTACATATCCCATAATGCCTTCCGATTCTTACCAACCAACATTACGGCTTCTCGCCACTAGAGTGCAGCAGAGTCACCTCAAGCTGATGATTAATTTTCCCAGCGAATAAAACTGAAAGATCGACAAGCTAAGAAGCTAAAGAGCGAAGTCCCGTGATGTTTCAATCGAGGACTTTTACCGTCTACTGCCCCCTGATTTGATGCCACAGCTTCGACTCCATGCAGCTCGTGTTTTGTCCACGTTTGGAAGCACCTATCTGTGCGAACAGATGTTTTCAATAATGACTTTAAACAAGACCAAGCACAGATCGCGCATTACTGACGAAAACCTACACGCCGTTTTGCGGATTGCCACAGAATAGAACTAAAACCAGACATCGACGAACTGACCAGGGGAAAACGGTGCCTGACATCCGGCCAGAAAACATTGGTAAGCACAAACAAACTACATTTAAATAGAATGAATGTAAAACCAAAACGCAGTATACTGGAATATGCATATAGTTTATTGATTTTGCTTGTGTTTTGTTTATTTACAGAACACAACGCAATTTTTAAACTGAGCAGTAATTTTACATCCATGCAAACTCAAATGTAATATTTAAAACTTGAATACATAAAATCAGTTATTTAACAATATGAGGTGTTGTTTAAAAATAAAAAAGATAGCAATTTCTTTTTATTGCAGAGACATTAGATTCTTAAATTTATGGTATTCTTTAAATGTTGTAATTTTGGTTCATTGTAAACTTTACCTGTAAAAAGTTTGTAGAAATCTTTAACATAAGGTCAATATATATTTTTAAACTGTAATATGTTGTGTGTGTGCGTTATTGAAAATTTATATTTGTGACAATCATTAGGTAAATGCTAATGAACTGCCTTCCTGCAGTTTATGAGCATTGAACTGTTACTAAACAGTTCAATGCAAGGTTCATTAGCGTTAGCATTTTAGCTGCAATAAGCTATTAGGTATTTATTTTACTTTTTAGCAATGTTTAGTATACTGAATGGAGTAAATCAATTACAGAAAATATCCTAGTGATTTCCCACATACTGATGAAAGCAATGACGCTAACATTAGCGTTTCTGCTGATTTTAGCTGATATACTTACTTTATAATACTGAATGGTGCACGTCCGCCTCGCTTAACGTTCTTGCGATTCTCCGCGTGCCACTGATTACGTTGCGGCGTTCTTTAGCGTCGACGCCGATTTGTGGCGTGACGACGCCGGGCCCATGCCCGACGGGCGCGCCTTGGCAGGCCCCGGCTAAATTTCTTCCGAAATTTTCTAGTTATTATTATTATTCTTTATTTTTCTTCCGTAACCGTTAATGCGGCTCATACCGCTGGGTGCACACCTACAAATGAGGTATCAAAACGTGCAGAAAATTCACGCCATTCCAGCTATTACTTCTGGTGGGATTTGGGCTTAACGTGGCGACATAATTCGCAAAAAACTACGAAAAAAACCCCATTATAACTCAATGGGAAAAATCCTGGAAATACCCTATTTTTGAGGATTTGCTGTGTCGTCACAAATTCACCTAGAAATGCCATTCAAATTTCATTTTGTAGATACGTCTGTGATCTCTTCGAAAGTGAAGACGGCTCGTCGATACCAGTTACGGTTTGTCCACAATTTGCCTCTAAGCGACCCAAAGTTTCTCATTTTTGCTCAAATTAGAGTGACAGCCGATCTAGGTTCATATCTGGGCACAACATTTCTTTCTCTCATCGCTGTAAATGTTCTGAGTGAGGTACAGATATGAATCTCGGGACTATCGCAGAAGACACATTGAACTGTCATACGCTTAAAACGCTTTTCGAATATGTATTACGGTTCCCGACCAGGAAGGATTTGTTTCCAATGCTTTTTTGTCAGTAAAACGTGTTTGCTCAAACACACAATTGTGTGTTTGAGAGCTCAGAGCTCAGAGCTCACACCTGCTGAGACCATTATTTACCATAGCAACGGATCTCAAGAGGCTATTGGCTGCTGGTTTGGACTACAAATTCGCATCGCTGTAGTTCTATCTATCCTCAGTTGAAACAGATCAGGACTGAGAACTGGCCTTTAGAACTACCTGCTGCTATGGGCTGTATATAACTGATTTAACTCAGTAACTGTTACACATGGGATTAGTTCGGAACTTTAAAATGGAGCATAATAATAATTTCAAAATAAAAGCCTTGAATATTTTTACATCAGGTAATTGCTGTTTTTGGCTTTATGTGACTTTTTCATCCAAAGCACTGTTACACGTGGTATTAGTTTGGCCCTTTGAAATGAAGCTTAACAAATATTTCAAAATAAAAGCCTTGAATATTTTTACATGACGTAATTGCTCTTTTTGGCTTTATTTGACTTTTTCATCCAAAGCACTCTTACACGTGGTATTAGTTCGGAACTTTAAAATGAAGCATACTGAAAATTTCAAAATAAAAGCCTTGAATATTTTTACATCAGCTACTTGTGTTTTGAGCATTATATAACTATTTTAACCCAAGGACTATTACGCATGGGATTAGTTTGGCCCTTTGAAATGAAGTTTAACAAAACTTCCAAAATAAAAGCCTTGAATATTTTATATGACGTAATTGCTCTTTTTGGCCGTATATGACTTTTTCATCCAAAGCAATGTTACACATGGGATTAGTTCGGAACTTTAAAATGGAGCATAATAATAATTTCAAAATAAAAGCCTTGAATATTTTTACATCAGGTAATTGCTGTTTTTGGCTTTATTTGACTTTTTCATCCAAAGCACTGTTACACGTGGTATTAGTTCGGCCCTTTGAAATGAAGCATACTGAAAATTTCAAAATAAAAGCCTTGAATATTTTTACATCAGCTACTTGTGTTTTGAGCATTATATAACTATTTTAACCCAAGGACTGTTACGCATGGGATTAGTTTGTCCCTTTGAAATGAAGTTTAACAAAACTTCCAAAATAAAAGCCTTGACAACATTTTCAATCGTACCGAATGGTGCACGTCCGCCTCACTTAACGTTCTTGGGGTTCTCCGCGTGCCACTGATTACGTCGCGGCGTTCTTTAGCGTCGACGCCGATTTGTGGCGCGACGACGCCGGGCCCGAACCCCACGGGCGCGCCTTGGCAGGCCCCGGCTAAATTTCTTCCGAAATTTTCTAGTTTATTATTATTAACCGTTTGGTGCAAAACACTGATTGAAAATCGATTCATTTTTCCTGCATGTTTATGTCTGTTAAGGCTGAGATGGAGCGGCACTGAAAGCAGCTCTTTAAACCATTCAGACTACGAACACAACAGAGACACAATCAAAACTGTCAGATGATTTATTACCCGCGATAATAACTCAGAAATAGTCCAAATTAGGATGTATTTTTATTTCTTTCTTACTTACGGAAGGTTTCTGTTTATATCGTAGGTTTGTGGTGCCTTTCTATCCTAAAGAAAGATATAAAACTTCAGATATTTCACAAAAAGATATTAAAATTCATGGAAATACCTCACATAACCTTATATTAAAGCATAAAGTACGGCGCCCACCGTAAGAAAGGCTTGCAGTATTCAATCATGCTGCATAACTGACCAGTACAGTATTGCGAGGTAACGCAAAACATTTGCGAGGGAACGCAAAAGGTTTTGCGAGGTAACGCAAAACATTTGCGAGGGAACGCAAAAGGTTTTGCGAGGGAACGCAAAAGGTTTTGCGAGGGAACGCAAAAGTTTTGCGAGGTAACGCAAAAGTATTGCGAGGTAACGCAAAAGTATTGCGAGGTAACGCAAAAGTTTTGCGAGGTAACGCAAAAGTATTGCGAGGTAACGCAAAAGTATTGCGAGGTAACGCAAAAGTATTGCGAGGTAACGCAAAAGTATTGCGAGGTAACGCAAAAGAAAAAAAAATCCCCATGTCCCCTAGAGGGCTCCGTAGATATCTCACTTTAACTCTAAATTTGGAAAAATAACTTAACAAAAGTGATTCTTCTAATGAACTAGATGTCAGTCAAAACATGTCATGGACATCCAGGTGAGCAAACAAAATGCCAATATGTTAACTGAGTGGCTCCCTGACAAATATTCACACAGCAGCTCGACTAAGTCCATATCAATCCTCCTTTGCATTAGCAGCAGTTCTTTGTTACTGGAACCTCAATCGGCCTTCACACCTCAGCATCGCTCTGCTGTACGTTGAGACCGCTGTGCACTGCAACCTCAACTCCAACTCCAAACCGGTCCATCAGTTCTGCACTCGACTAAAGTCGGTTTTCCTTCGCTTATCTTTCTCACACTTATGTGCAGTTAAGTGTGACGTGTAGAGATAATTGTGTGCATCTCATTTCTGTTCTCTGCCTCTGACTAGTTTCAGTTGCAGAGTCTTCGAACGCTGCTGGTCTTTCAATGAAGATATAAAACCCAGAATCAATCCTTCTCCTGTTTATTGAACAGTTTCTCTGCCTCCTTTATCCTTGTCTACCTGTGGCCCAAAATCTGAAATTAGTTTATGATTAGATATATTTTAAGATATCTATAAGAACGCTATGATTATGTGGAGTTTGAAAAAACTCTGAGACCAAGATCAAAATTAGAGAACAAAAACAGATTTATTTGGATCTATAGATGGAGAACAAACAACAGTAATGCTGTTGGTAGAGTTCTAAACTCTAACAGAGGCACACTCTAACTTTATAACCTCTTCATGCACAACCTGGGAGGTGTCAACAATACTAAGAAACTTAAGAGATTTACATATTCAAAGAAAAGAAAAACACTTAGTTTCTGTCACAAAGGTGATCAGACGGAACATCTTTACATACTCAGTAACCACAACTCAGTAATGAAGGACAAGGTTTAGTTTCCAATACCTGCTTTGATCATATTCTTATTTCCTGGCGCCCTGGGTTCAATAGTTTAAACCGCAGGGTGTGAAAACTATCTGTCTTTGTCAGTTGCCAGGAGCCTGATATGAAGAAGTGAGCTGCTGAACTGTCAAAGTGGAACAAACACCGCAGGCTGTCTCTGCAGCAGAGTGCGGTTAGTAACCGCATAGTGTTCAACCGATTTCTGCTCCCTGCTGAGAGTTGCAGCCTCTACAGAAAAACACTTCAACTTGTATAAGTAAAAAATATAGAAATGCATTAATGCTGAAAAGGATTAATAAATTGTTTGATAAAAGTAAACACACTGTGAATAATTATTTTATTCCACAATTAGACAAAACATGTATTTGGAACAAAACGTGGGATAAGTCAACTTTACTTTGACTAGTCATAATTTGATTATATGAAGTATGTGCTTCAGATAGTAATACACTATAGATATCTTGAATTGAAACCACCGTATTAATGGTAAATCTGATGTCATTTATTCTAGTCAGGATGTAATTAAATATACCTCAAAGACATATTTTGTCTGATCAAAGCCATAATTATATTGTTATTATTATTATATTATAATTATATTGTTTAAACATATCTAGTCGGAAACTAATGTCAGATATACAGAATGAAAGTTTGGTAAAGCCATTTAATGATAGAACGGCCTGCCATAGGAAACGCTGATGCACTTTATGGAATAAGTCCAACCAGCGCTCTGTTTCTGTCTTATCAGTTAATTTAGTAAAACATTCATACTAATTCGGTTTCAAACACTGTTTCCTTTAATCTGTCTCCTGTATTTCCTCCAGCTTTTGTCCGTTTCGCGCCTCATGTCATCAGTAAAACGTGAAGGTGTTTCGTACCTATCCGGTGTAAGATGATCCTCGGTATCCGGGTAAAATCCATCAGTCTGCGCTGATCCTCCATTTCTTCCTCCATCTTGACGTTGATTTCTTTAAACTCTGTGAATGTTTCTCCAGCAGGAGTTACCTGCTCGTTGATAAACTCTCTCTGAGGCGGAACTGAAGACATTTTCACTGAAAACACTCAAATACTGAGATATTTACCTAAAACTAGCGACGTGCTTTTTGTGCCGAGGCTTCGGGACACGTGTCGACTAAACCAGGAGGATTTCCATGAATCTTGTGTTCATGGAGCAGGATGTGACGTTTGAAGCCGGGCGAGAGGGCCGTACCACGTGACTGATTCCGGATGTGGATCCTTTGCTTCCGGATAGATAAGGCACTAAACCGCTGCTGCTTCACCCGCGTTGCATTTACTTGTTTTAGGATTTTATTATGTGTGTTTGTAATTTATCTGAGCGCCTTTTTGCGATTATTCATCATCTATAATGTCAAAAAAAAAAAATCAACTCCGTGGATCCTGTGTAATAATTTCTAATGTTTGTTATGTACACACTGAGCCACCTGTACTGAGTAATTATTTAGGTGATACTAACACATTCAACAGCAAAACCAAATTTAGTTTCACCTCAGATGTTTTTCAGAAATTATTCCGTTTAAAAGAAACTTTAAAGTCCACAGTTGGATGTGAAAACATGCAAAAGGCAACACAGTTTCATAGCTTATTAAAATGTCCTAGTTATCATTCTCATTCAGGGTTCAGGATTCTTACTAACAAAATGTTTTTAGCAGATTTTCTTACTGAAAATCTTTGTTTGCATCGTTGTTTCTGGTTCTCTATGTATCACTTATGTTGAATTGATTCCATCGTTTCGATGCATTTGGTAAATTTGAATAGGGCGACATCTGCTGGTCAATCTGTAACATCGCATTTGATGACAGCAATGAAGGACAAGTAGTTATTAAAGACATAATAAAATGGCGCACTGCATGGGATGAATTATTTTCTACATCTGCTTGATCCTCGCAGAGCTGAAGCAACGGTTCTGGACTGGACTTCAAATTTAACTCTTCTGAAAACTGCTGCACAATGGCTTTCAATCTCAAACATGTACATTTAAACTTACCTTCGATTCAGATTCTTTCTTATTGACATTTGTTTAGAATACCAACCATACAATACCAACTTTAAAACAGCCACAGGTGAAACAAAGGCCTGAACATAATTGCGATATGATTTGGTTTATAAGAAGCCGCCAGTTCCCTCTGTTTGTATGTTTCTCTTCTTTTTGATGGAAGACGCTGGATCGATGCACCTACCATTCATGTGAACCCATGAGGACTTTTCTGAGATATCAATGACTGAAATGGAAATTAAATGTTTGTCGAGACACTAATCCTTTTTTCTTTGCTGCTGTATTATCCATGTGTACATACTTAGACTTAGACTGACTTTATTGTCATTTTGCGTGCACAGGGTGCGTACAGAACGAAATTTCGTTGCATACGGCTCAGGACAATGTTTTGAGGTTCCAATGTTATGAGGTTACTCCAGAATAAAATAAAATATAAAATATGAATATAAATATGAATATAGAATATAAAGTGCAGGAATGACAGTAAAATTGAAGTTATTTAGCTACGTACATGTGCAAGGTATAAAGTGGAGACCAGTTTTCGAGTGCAGTCCAGTTAAGAGTTCAGCAGTCTGATGGCAAGTGGGAAAAAGCTGTTTCGGAACCTGGTGGACCTGCACCGGATGCTGCGGAACCTCTTTCCAGAGGGCAGCAGGGAGAACAGTCCATGGTGGGGGTGTGAGGGGTCACTGATGATGTTTCGGCCTCGGGACACGCAGCGCTGGGATGAAATGTCCTGAATGGAGGGAAGGGGGGCCCCGATGATCCTCTCTGCTGTCCGCACCACTCTCCTCACGTTCTTCCAGTCGGAGGCGCTGCAGCTTCCACACCACACAGAGAGGCAGCTGGTCAGAATGCTCTCTATGGTGCTTCTGTAGAACGTCTTGAGGATGGGCGGGGGCAGGTGTGCTCTTCTCATCCTCCGCAGGAAATACAAGCGTTTCTGTGCCCTCTTGACCAGAGACGTGGTGTTCACAGTCCAGGTGAGGTCGTTAGTGATGTGCACCCCCAGGAATTTGGTGCTGCTGACCACCTCCACAGCCGAGCTGTTGATGAGCAGCGGAGCGTGGCTGGGCCGGTTCTTCCTGAAGTCGACGATCATCTACATGTACATAGATGCATATATGCTGGATTCATAATAATGGATATTCTTAAATAAATTATGTTAAAAAAAGAGATACTTGGGAGAAATTATGAGAGAAAAGACTCAAAAAGCAGGAACTTTTACATCCACTACTGAACTGAAAAAAGACAAACCCCATAATAATGGTTAAAAAACACTTTATTATAAAAACTTTATTATAAAAGAATGGTTTGGAAACAGTTTTTGCTGGTCACATTTCTATCTGAAATTGAATCTATATCACCAATACATTTTCTAACATCCTAAACAATAAAAAAATTCTCAAACAAATACTGTTTTATAGATTTTAAAAAAGTCACATGAATAAAATACAACTTCAATTTACAGTAAACTTAGTGAGAATAAAGTCGATGCAGATGTTTTAACAAAAAAAGGGAAAACATCTTTGGTTTTATCACAACTTAACAAAACGTAGAAACATCTGCATTGTTGCCATCATATGATCAACAGTATTTTCTCCCTGAATCAAAAACTCGAGAAAGTAATGAAAAAGTAATATACATTTAGATTCAACTTTAGAGTGAAAAATGTAATAAAAATATACTAGGGCTGTTGTAAACAAATATTTTAGTAATCGAGTAATCCATCGATTACTCTTACAATTAATCAAGTAGTCAGATTAAAAAAAACATTGGTAAATCTAACAGCAGTATCACTATTGCATATCAACAGTCCAATTTTTCACATTTGAACTTCCCTAACAATAACTTTTCTGTAGTTTAGAAAATTAACTTGTAACAACAATAACTCACTTTCCAAGTTAACCTGAAGAAAAGTTATACAAGAATCTGAAATTATATTCATTTTAATAATAAAGAGGCAGGCTCACAAATACACTTATAAAAAATGTCTATACTCCAGTTTTTGGTTTATGTATTATTGCCCAGACATTTATAGTTTACGTTCAGCACAACGACGGGATTTGGCACCGTCGTTCGTCACACACACAAACATCTACCAGGTATGCAACGCTACCCGTTAGTGGCGACTGGGATGATAGGAAATTTATTTTCTGGTTCGTCCGTAAAGCTACTCATGTAAAGTACAGCCACCCGCAGTGTTCAGTCTATCTGCTCACATGTATAAATAATCCCGCCGTGCTGGTCGCTCTGAACAAGCAGCTCCCGGAGAACAGCTGCCGTACTCCAGGGAACGCTCCCGACATTTTAAGGATGCTCATTGGTCCCCCGATGCACAAAAACCCAGACATTATCATGAATCAGTAAAATCCTCCCAGGCCGAACTTGAAAATTGGACCTTAATCTGCTAAGGTTCGCGTTCGTCCACAACTCAGGCGGAAGTGAGAGTGCTGCGCAATGCAAATAACAACCCAGCCGGAAAACCGTGCATTACATAATAAAATACAATTTAATGAACCTTAGAGGCAGATACATTTTTCTCGAGGGACTTTAATAATCGAGGTACTCAAATCACTCGAGGAATTGTTTAGGCCCAAAAATATACCTACGCCAACAGTTCATATAGTTACAGCTAACATGCATCCTCTGACCAAAATTAATGAAATAAAACAAAGCATAAGGAATAGCCATACAATAACAGCTTTACAAGTCTAAATCTGAAAACATTCACATCCATTGTTACTTCAAGATAAAAACCATTTTAAATGAAAAGATGAAACTGACAGAATAAAGTGAAAGTTTTGGTTGTTAGATAAACGTCCTATTTCAACTGGTATTCTTCTCCAAGCTGCTACATTATAGAAATGTTACCCAGCTGTAATTACTCTGCTTCCAAACACTAAGTTACTGAGTGTCTTGGTACCTGAGGGTCAGATGATGCTGTTCCACCCACATGGGTTCTCAAGTGAAGTGTTAATTTGCTATTTAGATGGAAAGCCTTTCCACAGGTTTCACAAAAGAAAGGCTTCTCCGCTGCATAAGTTCTCATGTGACGAGTTAAACTGATTTGACAGCGAAAACTTTTACCACAAGTCTCACATGAGAAAGGCTTCTCATCTGTATGAATTCTCATGTGACCAGTTAAATTGCTTTGCCAACGGAAACGTTTCCCACAAAACCCACAAGAAAATGCCTTCTCATCTGTATGAATCCTCATGTGAGAAGTTAAAATGCTTTTTTGGTTGAAACTTTTTCCACAAGTCCCACAAGAGAAAGGCCTTTCACCTGTATGAGTCCTCATATGATCATTTAAATGACCTTTTTTATGGAAACCTTTTCCACAGGTCCCACAAGAGAATGGCTTCTCACTTGTATGAGTCCACATGTGAGAAGTTATATGCTTTTTTTGACTGAACCTTTTTCCACAGGTCCCACAAGAGAAAAGCTTCTCACTAGTATGTGTCTGTATGTGTCCAATTAAACTGTTTCTGTTTTTGTAACTTTTTCCACAAGTCCCACAAGAGAAAGGCCTTTCATCTGTATGAGTCCTCATATGATCATTTAAATGACCTTTTTTATGGAAACCTTTTCCACAGGTCCCACAAGAGAATGGCTTCTCACTTGTATGTGTCTGTATGTGGCCAATTAAACTGTTTCTGTTTTTGTAACGTTTTCCACAGGTCTCACATGAGAAAGGCTTTTCATCTGTATGTGTCCTCATGTGACTAGTTAAAGTGCCTTTTTGACGGAACCTTTTTCCACAGGTCCCACAAGAGAAAAGCTTCTCACTAGTATGTGTCTGTATGTGGCCAATTAAACTGTTTCTGTTTTTGTAACGTTTTCCACAGGTCCCACATGAGAAAGGCCTTTCATCTGTATGTGTCCTCATGTGACTAGTTAAAGTGCCTTTTTGACGGAACCTTTTTCCACAGGTCCCACAAGAATAAGGCTTCTCATTAGCATGCGTCATCATGTGAGGATATAAACCACTTCTGTTTCTGAAGCTTTTTCCACAGCTTGTACATTTGAAAGGCATCTCACCTGTATGAATTCTCATGTGACAAGTTAGACTGCATTGTCGATAGAAACGTTTTCCACAAGTCCCACATGAGAAAGGCTTCTGACCTGTGTGAATCCTCATGTGATCAGTTAAATTTTCTTTACTGGTAAACGTTTTTTCACAGCTTGTACATGAAAAAGGCTTCTCACCTGTGTGACTCCTCATGTGAACAACTAACTGAGATTTGGATCGAAAGCCTTTCCCACAGGTCTCACATGAGAAAGGCTTCTCATCTGTGTGAATCTTCATGTGAAGAAGTAACTGAGATTTGGCTCGAAAGCCTTTTCCACAAGTCTCACATGAGAAAGGCTTCTCGCCTGTGTGAATCTTCATGTGAAAAAGTAACTGAGATTTGGATCGAAAGCCTTTTCCACAGGTCTCACATGAGAAAGGTCTCTCATCTGTGTGAATTGTCATGTGACTAACTAAATTACATTTGATTATGAAACTTTTTCCACAAGTGCCACAAGAGAAAGGCTTCTCACCTGAGTGAACTTTCATATGATAAATTATACCAGCCTTGTGGCCATAACATTTTCCACAGATTGAACATGTGAAGGGCTTTTTGCCCATGTGAGTGCTCATGTGTGTTGTCAATACATTTACTTGATTAAAGGATTCATCACAAATTTTACAATGATATAATTTTTGGTGTGGATGAGCCTTCTTGTGTATTTTTTGTTTTGAACTCTCAGCTGTGCTTTTCAGCTGTTTGGTTTTCTGACATATTTCATTTCGTTTCTGCTTCTCATCTCTTATTTTTCCTGGCTCTTCAGAATCGCTTCCTTCCTGATCCCGGTTTTCATCCTCAGCAGAGTCATGAGAGATGAGTTGGTTCCTCTGTGGTTCTGTTTCATTGTGGATTATTTGCACATTAAAAGGAATCACCAAAATGTAATCAGTCTCCTGTTTCAGCACAAGATGCTCTTCATCCTGACTGATGCAGAGTTGCTTCTCTTCCTCTTTGTACTCTTGATGTTGTGGTTCTTCTTGCTCCTGTTTTATCTCCAGAGGTTCTGGTTCCTGTTTTATCTGCAGAGGTTCTGGTTCCTGTTTTACCTGCAGAGGTTCTGGTTCCTCTTGTTTTAAAGTGAAGTTCCCCTCCTGGTTGCTGAGGTCATTGAAAATCCCGTCATCTTCACACACAGAACAATGTCGGAGATCTGGACCAAAACACAAAACAAAAACTTTTAATTTCGAGTCAAACAATGAACCCTTCACTTTAATCCCTTGATGCATCTAATCAGCTTTTTCTTAGATTATTCTAAAATTATACATTTTTATGTGTGAAAATCAGTCAAAACGTATTACGTACATTTTTTCCTATGTTTTCTGGCATTTAGCAAATAAATGATTTTGGTAATTCCGAGTTCAGGTCCAATTTATCTTCTGATCATGAGGAAAAAATGTGATTGTGTTTTTTTGTAAAACCCGCATATGTAGATATCTCACTTTAACTGTAAGTTTGGAAAAATAACTTAACAAAAGTGATTCTTCTAATGAACTAGATGTCAGTCAAAACATGTCCTGGACATCCAGGTGAGCAAACAAAATGCCAATATGTTAACTGAGTGGCTCCCTGACAAATATTCACACAGCAGCTCGACTCAGTCCATATCAATCCTCCTTTGCATTAGCAGCAGTTCTTTGTTACTGGAACCTCAATCGACCTTCACACCTCAGCATCGCTCTGCTGTACGTTGAGACCGCTGTGCACTGCAACCTCAACTCCAAACTGGTCCATCAGTTCTGCATGTGACCACCACACATATTATGCTCAGTTTCCCCCACTGTATTACCTTTACCCGCCAGGCTAAGCATTGCTGATTTATGTTCTTAGGAAAAATAGAAAAAGAAAAATTGCTTAACTTTTTCCCCCCATTGTTAATAAATCGGACTGCAAGCGTCTCTGTTGTTTTGAGCGTTTCACTGGCGGAGCAGAAATATTCCTAAGATACATTTAATGCATTTAAACTTCCACAAAGCCAGCTATCAGTCAAACTTCTCTCACAGCAGAGCAAAAGGGGACAGTGGCTAATTTTTAGACCTTTGCAAAGGTAGAGAGAACATTGGTGGATAAGATCAGCTTCATATTCAAGTATTGGCTGATCACCAATTCCCCACAATTAAGGAAATCAGGGCCGATTTATTGGTGCACTCTTATTTTCCAGACACCAAAAAACATTAACTTATTGCCAAAAATGGCTGGGTGATTTTCTAAGCATTTGGGCTGTAATAGAAACTCAAAAAGAACCAAAAAAAATATCCAAACTGTGAATTGTCCATCATAATTCCCATTTTAATAAAATGTTTTGTTGATCCAGGGAAACTCAGATCTTTTCAAATTCTGACAGTGAGGACAAGAAAAGCCACAGATCCAGAAAAAAATAAATTCTCTGGAGACTTTGTGTCTCCATTTACTTGTAAAATGTTTATCTGCTGGTTTCTCAGCTCTGCAAACCCCATAGACAGAACAATGGTGTTGCTTATCGTTTGGGTTTGAATTGTGAGTAGTTGGAACAAAAAGTGGAATATCTCAAATTTACTTTGACTAGTCATAATTTGATTATATGAAATATGTGCTTCAGATAGTAATACACTACAGGCAAGGCAAGGCAACTTTATTTATATAGCACCTTTCAGCCAAAGACAATTCAAAGTGCTTGTACAAAAAAGTTAAAAACAACATACAACAGATTAAAAATAAACAACATAAACATTACAATTTTGAATATAGTTAATAAAACCAAAAATTTAAGAATAAGCAACGACAAATAAGAAGGTTTTTAACCTTGTTTTAAATAAACTCAGTCTTACAGTGAGCAGGAAGCTTATTCCAGAGTGTTGGAGCATAAAAACTAAAAGCTGCTTCACCCTGTTTAGTTTTGACTCGGAATAGTTAGAAGGTTTGATTCTGATGATCTATAGATATCTTGAATTGAAACCACCATACATCTTAATGGTAAATCTGATGTCATTTATTCTAGTCAGGATGTAATTAAATATACCTCAAAGACATATTTTGTCTGGTCAAAACCATAATTATATTGTTTAAACATTTCTAGTCGGAAACTAATGTCAGATATACAGAATGAAAGTTTGGTAAACCCATTTATTAATAGAACGGCCTGCCATAGAAAACGCTGATGCATTTATGGAATAATAATAATATTTTTTGAAATCGACCTGCTCTCCCGAACCTCCCGAAGTCCAACCAGCGCTCCGTTTCTGTCTTATCAGTTAATTAAATTCTGTAAAACATTCATCCTAATTCGGTTTCAAACATTGTTTCACAGTAAATTTTGTAGTGTTAAATAAACACTTAGAGTTAAATTTAACACTGTGTTCGAGTCTATTTGGTCCTTATCGGAATTGGTGTCAATTTAACTCTTTGCATAGTGTTCCATTTTTAGAGTACAATTTAACTCAAAAATAGTTAAAATTTAACACTAACACTGTACAGTGTTAATAAAACTTAACACTCCTTGTCAAATAACTCTGATAAGAGTAAATATGATTCTAATCAGAGTTAATAAGTTACTCCATAATGGTGACAAAACAACTCGGATTCTCATGCTTTTCAACACTGCATTGAAGGTTTACACTGGAGGCTCATATAACTCCTATGAGTGTTGATCTGACACACTACTGTGTTGATAATTTACTCTTTAGCTGTGAAAAATCAACTCTGCATAAATAAATATGAAGTGCTATTTTTACACTTTTGTAGAGTTAAATGTACAATTGAATAAAACCAGGTTACCACAGAAATGCATTCAACTTATTTATTGAAATAAAGCACATTTTTAAAATCCACTGTTAACTGTAGTAGCGTCACAGTAACATCACATGATGTACATCCCATTACAATAGACGGCTCAAACTTGACGGAGTACATTTAAGGCAAAGAATTTTTCCATCCAAGTAACCATGAACTAACTACTTGTATATACTGAACAAGTGCATTTGTGCAACTTAACTCTGCCTAACAAATAAAACACTTAATGACAAACAGATTAGTTCCAGTACTACTGAAGCAACCTAGCCTGAATTTCTGCCACACATGGACTTTCTTTCACTTTACCTACATCTATATTGTACACAGTGGTCTGGATGAACGTAAACATGTTGCACAGCATGGGGTTGTATGTTGTGGCAAACAAGTAATGTGCCTTAAACAGTTCATCAAAAGCACCAAGAGAGGAAGTTGACCTGCAAGCAATGGCATTTTTGTCAAGGATGATGAAGAACTGGTGAGCTACTTTCTTCCTCCGTCCCACAGCCAGGAGATAAGGTTGTGTGCTCGTTGTGATGGCATCAAGATGTTCTTGGATGTTGGTTCCTGTCTGTGGAAAAAAAACCCACACAATACAATTACAATTCCATAGCTGCAATGCTACATATGGGAAAACAGAATTTAACTATGTGTGATGTCACCCTAAAACTGAAACTCTCCCAGTGAAACAACCTTGCTAAGCTAAAATTTGAAACGAATACAAACTTTCTTGAAGACCACAAGATGCTTCTCTGCTTGGGAGGCAGACACCTTCTCTGGTCTCTTACGACCCAAGGCAGAGGGGGGAATCAGGTGTAGCAGCAGCAAAATCCATGAGGTCACTGTCCCAACCTGCGATGAGAGAAATTTGATGTTGAATTGACCATTAAAATCTAGTGATTATGCAATTTAAATTATGTGTACATCACTAAGTGAAGCTCACACAATAATTGATGGCTACATAATGTGAAGTCATCCTTACTCATGTCATCATCCACTTCAGTGCCATCCTCAGGAGTATCAGCTGCCAGGAGAAGTTCTTCAAGATCACTGGTGGTTGGAAGCTTTCTGCATTGTTGGATGATCTTTCTCTTGAAGGTGGTCGTCCATTTCTCCAGAAACTTGCCAGACACGTCTTCTCCAAACATCAGGACAAAATCCTGCTCCACCTAGGATGTAGATAGTAAAAAACTTTAAACATTTTCCAGCCACATTAATTGTATTCATTTTGACTTGTCACAAAAATAACATTTTTACATGACTGTGAAATTATCAAAAAATAAATAATTACCAAGCCTTTGACACCTTTGAAACGTGGAAAGACAGAGAGTATGTTGCTTGACTGTTGGGGGTCGAGGACCATGTTGCGCCGGAAGTCAAATGTGAGCTTCATCTTCTTCTTGATCGTGTCCTCATCGGCTGAATGCTTAATCAGTGCGACAGCTTCCTTACACTCTTCTTCACTCACTTCACTCTCTGGAACAAACTGGGTCTCTCGTCTAGCAGCTGGTCCTCCAAGCCCATGTTCACAAGATGCTTCTTTGGATGATGCTAGTCAATATAAGAAAATCCTTCAACTTAAAAAAAACCCAACAACAATAAAACCTTCCCTGCCCCCCCAAAATGCAACACCATAGTTGCATTTCTTCTTCAAGTGTTGTTAATGGTTTACCTCCATATGATGATCGTCTGTCTCTAGCAGTGGATCTCTGAATAGTTTTTATCCTCCAGGCTAAAAACCCGGTACCACTTGCAGCATCATAATAATGCTCCTTGGGGATTAAAAGGATGGCAAAAACAGACAGACATAGAAACAGTTAAACATATAATCTGATAGAAACTAAAAGTTGTCAATGTGTTACTGTGTTTACCATCACACAGTAAATTATAGTATGTAACTTACATAACCATTCCTGGAGAATGGATCACTGAGGTAGGGGAATAAGCTAACAATTCCTCTGGCATACATTTCTTTAACCTCTCTGGGTGGTGATGTCCTGCAAAATTAAAATGGTCAAGGTATATTATCCAAGATATGCACTGCATTTAACAAAATCTTTCATTTCATCTACACAGCTAACTAAAGCCTATTTACAAATGACCCATTCTTCTCTGTCATGTCAGCTGCCAGTATGTTAACCATTTTCCTTGCTTCGATTATATTCCTTCATGATCCTTTTAACAACAATCAGGTTTGTTGTTAAGAATGGATTCCACCAACTTCAAACAACAAAACATTTCAGCTTTTATTAAATACACATCAAAACAGCAATTGTTAGTAAAAAAACAAAAACATTCTCTTCTCAAATATAAGCGATAATAAAGCAGCATGTATTATAAGATTGGTGGATCACCAGGATTTATTTATTTATTTTACTTGCTAGTTCATTTTAAATATGGTTTTTTATGCACCAGTAACAGTAAAAACGAAGTAAGCTAGATTTGACGCACTGAACTTGGTGTGAGAATGTGCAAACCAATTGCCCCATCTCTGCACCTGCCCCTTGGCCTAACAAGCTGTTATTGCACTTCTGATTTTTTTTGGTAACTTTTAACATTTAACACAAAAACTGTTCTAGCACCCCTTCTGAGTATAGCAGGTTTTCTGGGGGAAACAGTGATAAAGGCTTTTAAAACAAAATACTTTTTGGTTTTGCGTTAATTTTTGAGAGTCAATTCTTACATGCTTAGCTTCTGTGTCCAGGCGCTGGCGTTCAGCGGAAGGACTCTCTGAAAGAACGAGTGTCTCTTGAGAATCAGATGAGCTTGGCTGAGATTCCTCAGGCAATTCCACCATGGAGACAAAGTCTGACCATAAGAGAAGCAGGTGAAAGACAAAAAAACATTAACTACAATGAAATAGCAAGCTTATTAAATACTAACATGAATTACAAATATAACAAACCAGTTTCATATTTGATGGTTAGGACTCCAGCTGAGGGATCCTTAACAACATCCTCAAACACATCTTCATCCAACTCAGTCCCAGAACAGTCAACAACCGTCACGTCCTCTGTTACAGCTGGCTCGCCAAAGAGAAAAAGACAGATGTTTGTCTAAACCACAATTATGAGGTTATGTTGCTCTAATACGTACATGTGCATATACTCTGGAACATTACTTTTGAATAAACAATGTGAAGTAACATTACAAGCACCGCATAGCTTCCTGTGTAAAACTACCAGCTACCAAATTGTGTTAGAAATACTCAACGCGAATAACATATGGACTAACGTAAAAAAGGAGCAGAGCAGCTAACAGCTAGTTTAGCAAACTCCTGGCACCAACGCAATATACGCCGATATAAATTCACTTAGCAAAAAAACCCAAAAAACAAAAGCTGGACGGTTAGCATTACTGTTGACCTGAAAAGCCATACAGCCAACGCGAGACTTATTTTTTCTCAACCCAGACAGTTTTTGCTGAATTTTTGTTGCATTTCTGAAATAAATAAATAAAACACATATTTATGCAATATGGCTTGGACATGGATATAATCGAGTTGGACAGGCGAACATTTTAAGCTAGGCATTCACTCGGTCAGGTTAGCCGTATTAAACTCAGTATTAAGATATCAAAACTCACTCATATACCGGGGAACAAATAAAATATTCTTATAAAACAATTCAAATTGTATTATTATCTTATAAAAAGAAACTTACCACAGTTGTTCAAGCAGGAGAAAAATGGCGTCCACGCAACGGTTAGACTTGTTGGTTTGAGGAGGTGGGCGGAGCTTGTCAGCGTCAAAATGGCGCGACGTGTATACGCTCTGGAAATTTACACCAACACTAGGTGGCGTTTTACTCAGTCTGTTGTTGTATTAGCTCTGAAAGAATCAATGAATTTTAACACTGCATATTTAACACTGCGAAATTTACTGTGTCCCTTTAATCTGTCTCCTGTATTTCCTCCAGCTTTTGTCCGTCTCGCGCCTCATGTCATCAGTAAAACGTGAAGGTGTTTCGTACCTATCCGGTGTAAGATGATCCTCGGTATCCGGGTAAAATCCATCAGTCTGCGCTGATCCTCCATCTTGATGTTGATTTCTTTCAACTCTGTGAATGTTTCTTCAGCAGGAGTTAACATCTCGTTAATAAAATCTCTCTGAAGCGGAACTGAAGATATTTTTACTTTACAAACTCAGATATTTACCTAAAACTAGCGACGTCCTTTCTGTGCCGAGGCTTCGAAGCGTGTGAGGAGAAAACCAGGAGGATTTTTTGTGCAGCGTGCATTGAGGCTTTTGCTGTTGGGGCAGGATGTGACGTTTGAAGCTGTACCACGTGACTGAGTCAGAACCGGGTTCCTCATTTTGCTTCCGGATCAAAATTCACGTCACCAAATACGCTCAAGTACACCTCGGTGCTGTTTCATCGCCGTCACATTTTCTTGTTTTAGGATTTTATTGCGTTTTTGATCTCTGTCAATAATCACAGTAAAATGATAAACCATTGCATAGAATGTCAAAAACAACAACAACACTGGATCCTGTGGTCTAATTTATAATGTTTTAATGAACTTTTTGGAGTTGAATTGTGAGTAGTCGGAACAAAAAGTGGAATATCTCAAATTTACTTTGACTAGTCATAATTTGATTATATGAAATATGTGCTTCATTTAGTAATACACTATAAAGTTTATGTTGGTGTTCTTAACATATTTTGATACAAAAACAGGATGGCGAGGGAAGAAACGCAGTTTAACCTACTTTGGTTCTGATTACAAAGACAGGAAGTCCACCTGCCACACATATGGCTGAGAGAGAGCGAGACGGGGGAGGGCGAACAAAACGAAACGATTCTTTATGGGGGAGGATGACAAATAACAGAGTCCTGACTGTCCCAGTGTCAAATACTTTTAAAAATAATATTTTATAGGAAAGTATATTAATGTGGCATTAAATGGAACAATAATACCAAAGATTTATCTTCATTTTGACCTTGAATTTTGATCCAAACATCAAAAATGTCACATGGAGTGACTGGCATATGAGAGATTATTTTAAATACTTGACCATTTTCCAGTGCATATACTGCAGCATATCACTGTAAACATCTCTAAAATTTGGATGTAAACATAGAAATGTGCTTATTGAATACAGTTTTATTCCTATTTGCTTGTATATATGCAACATTAAAGCTTCTCTTCAATATTCTATCAGTCAATCAAGTTTATTTGTATAGCACATTTCAGCAACAAAATGGCAGATTAAATGGCTTTAAATAATAAAAACAAAAAATATGTTTAATGTACAATTAAATTGTACAATTCAAATCTTTACATTTGAATTGAATTGAAAACAAAAAATTAAGTCCTAAAAACAACATATAGTCACCAATTGAGAAACCAAAAACAAATATTACATTTTGTCATCATCGAAATCATCAATACACAATTTTCCATTAGCCACTTGAATTTCAGGATGATGGCCATTTTTCAGGATAATATTTTTGTTTAGTGGTTTGGAAAACCTGTTCCCCTCCTCGCCTGTGGGGGCGCTGCATCAAGAACTACTGAAGGAAATGACACGAAAACCTCTGAAGAAGAAACTGAGCACAACTTCCTTCTTCACTAAATGTAAACAAAATGGAGGCCTCAGATTTTAGTGGTTGCAGATTTTCTTTTTGGCTTTTGCTAAAAGCTATAAGCCATTTCTCCTGCTAGTGCTAGGCTAGCACATTTGTTTTGATTGCATTTACCCAGAATGCCTTGTACTGTAGTTCACTTCCTGCTTTTGGAGCGGTCTCTGGTCCGATTGATGTACACAAACTATTCTGTCTGCAGCTACAATACATAATGTAATGCTGCATTCACATATGGGCTAGCATCGTTTGCTGTTAGCAAGGTTCACAACGATGTGAAGTACATGAAGAAGAAGAACTTGCAGCAAGACTTTGAGGAGTTAAAGGTGGCCCACCTCCTCAGCCGGGAGGCATTTATAGCTGAAATACAGGCTGAGAGAAAGAAAAGTCAGGCCCTCCAAGAAGAACTGAACCAACTGCAGACGATGCTCTGCTGAGGCAGGAGGCCGAGACACAAAAGTTTCATGAAGACAGGCTTAGTGAGGAACAATGGCTCCTGGAGAACCTGAGAGCTGAAAAGGATGAAATGTTTCAAGAAATGTCCCAAAAGATCACATTCCTGCAAGGCAGCGAGAAACATCTGCAGGAGGAATTGACTCAGCTCAAACATTCACACAATGAACTCAACTGTAAATACGAAAGCGATGTTTCTGGACTAAAGCAAGACGTGGAAAGATATCAGGAGGAGGTGAAACATGAGAAAGACGCCAACATAGAAAGAGAGAACGAGAATCTGCAGCTCATCAACAACCTGAGAGCTGAGAAGGAGGAGCTCTTCCAAAAAATGTCAGGAGAAATCACAATTCGGCAAAAGAGGGAGAAGCAGATGCTCCATGAACTGGATCAGGTTCACATTTTACACGAGGAGCTAAAATGTAGATATGAAAGAGACATTATGGATATACAGCAGCAGGTTGAGACATACGAGCAGAAGGTAAAGCAGGAGGAAACTGTTCTTTCAAACAGAGAACAGAAAGAGAAACTTATCCAAGAGAGAAAACATTCTGCGCTGCAACAAGTCGAAAATCTTCAGCAGCAGGTAAAGCAGGAGAGAAAAGCTCACCTGGAGAAAACAGAGGAGGACAAGAAGCTTCTAGACCAGCTGAGAGCTAAATATGCCGTCCTAAAAGAAAACACAACAACAGAGAATAAAATCCTGCAAGACAAGGAAAAGAGTGCCCAGGCTGAGCTGGAGAAGGTTAACGGTTTGTACCTGGAGCTGAACTGTCGGTTTGAAACCGAAGTCACTGCATTAAAACATCAAGCAGAAAAATACCAGCAGGAGATCAGTTGTGTGAAAAATGATTTGCAAAGTGCAAGAGAGGATCTACTGCTGCCCGACACTCTGAGAGCCGAGGAAGAAGGTTTCCAACAGAAACCCATCACAGTTTCCCAAGAGAAGGAGGAAGACTCACAGAACAAAGTGGACCTGGTTAAAGTCTTTAGTCAAGAGGTTTCTTCAGAGGAGGAACTCTCAGGAGAACCTTTATCAGGTTCTTCCACGGATCCAGAATCCTCAGAAGAGACCGAGATCGCTGGAGAAACCGTCCTGGAGGATTTGGACAATCCAGATACTAAAACCATGCAGGACGGTAAAAAGAAACAATCTAAAATTTCATTTTGGAAAAAAGTACGAAACACTCTGCGATGGAAGATGCCAAAAAAGAAACAAACGAGTGAAAACAATCAAGAACATGTCTAAAGTTCTTGATTTTGATATTTAGAGAAGGAGAAAGACGTGCAGGAGACGAACCGAGGACTGGAATCAAACGCATGGAGGTTGTAGCCTCTGTGAACGGGGCGCCATGCCACGCTCCGTCAAGACCAAATTTAAAAAGTTTTTTCCCCATCGACAAACTAGAAAATAGATCCCTTCCCAACCCAATTGTAAAAAACGTGGGCAGCACGGTGGTGCAGCGGTTAGCGCTGCGTCTTCACAGAGACCATCTGTGTGGAGTTTGCATGTTCTCCCCGTGTTTGCGTGGGTTTTCTCCGGGTGCTCCGGTTTCCCCCCACATCTCCTAAAACATGTAGGTCAGGTCAGTTGGTCACTGTAAATTGCCCCCAAAAGACTTTAAGAAACTCCAAACACATGTGCAGCTTTATTGTTAAACTTGTCAAATTAATTGAATTAGCCGTACATTAGCCCTTTTCCCTTCGCTGCTTTAGCGCCGCAACACTGGGATCAATTTTTATAGCAACGTATTGATTTAAGAATTAAAATGTTTTCTTTTAATTGTAATGATTTCTGTTTATTTTCACTGTACTTGTGCTTTTATGGTTTGTCCTTTAGTTTACCTTTTCTACACACTTTTTATATTAAATTGCACTGAATTGTAGCTCATTAAACTGTTTAAATCTGTATTTTAAAGAAGATTAGCAAAAGGATCATGCAGTGGCTGTTTTAGGGCGACTGTGGCTCGGTGGGTAGAGTGGTTGTCTTGTGACCAGAAGGTTGTTAGTTCGATTCCAGCTTCCTCAGCCACATGTTGAGCTGCCCCGGGGCGGGGCACTTAGCAGCAAGTTGCCCCCCGACCTGCATGTCGGTGTAAATGTGACTGTAGTGTGAAGCGCTTTGAGTGGTCAACATGACTAGCAAGGCACGACACAAGTTCAGTCCATTCACCTGTTTTTCTTTGATAAATCCTGTTTTTCTTTTTATACCAAACATAAAAAAGCTGATTTAACAAGTTTGGATTCTTCAGGTTCCAGGATGTTAAATGAAGATTAGAGTTTAATCTGTACATAATATTAGATGATAATTGTAATCATAATTTAATACTCCGGACCATGAAGAAGCATAAACTTGTTTTATCTGGTTTGTTTGTTATGAGAAAAAAATAGGTTTTATCAAAAATAAAAGTTACTGTGTGATCTTTCTGTTAGTCTTTATTTAGAAATACAGATTCAAGATAATATAAGAAACTTAACAAAAAAGTGCAATTTAACATGAAAAACTGTAGAAAAGGTAAAAAGAAGAACAATTCATGAAAGTATGAAAACAGAGAACTTAATCAGAAATCATTTCCACTACAGGAAGAAATCGATTCTTAGATGAATATTTTGTAATAAATATGAAGCTTTTGTGTTGTTGAGCTTATGTGCTGTCTGCTTGTATAAAAGAGAAGGAAAAGGGGCTAAGAAATGAATAATTCAGTTATTTTTTTAACCAGACTTATAGTAAAACTGTAAATTATGTTTTGTTTAGGACGTTACTTCTAGGTTTTGTTTGTCAACCTGGGTTCAATTCCCAGTCCTGGAGAATCTGCTGTATGTCACTTCCTTCTCTCTCCTCCCAGTTTCCTGTTCAGCCTGTTAAATAACGGCCTAAAAAACTTTATTAGAGCCTAAAAATCTTTTTTTTTAAAACTACAAAGATACATTTCACCTCACAACTGGACCAAAGGTCAGAATTTGCTTCCCACCACATTGAGTTTGTTTCTTCATCTTAAAAAACAACTTTCTTCCTCTCTCTCTCATTTTCTCTCTGTCTTACATAATTAACAGGTTACTTCATATTTACACACACACACACACACACACACACACACACACACACATTTACACGTCCCCTCCATGGGCTGCCACCTTATCGTGGTGGGGGGGTTTGAGTGTCCCAGTGATCCTAGGAGTCTTGCTGTCGGGGCTTCATGCCTCTGGTTGGGCCACCCAATGCAGACAGGTCCAAGGTGAGGAACCAGACCAAGTGCAGCCCAAAGATCCCTTATGATGAAAACGACCATTGGAAACAGTGGTTCTGCTCGCCCGTACATGAGGTCCCACCCTGGAGCCAGGCCTGGGGGTGGGGCACGTTGGGGAGCCCCTGGTGGCCGGGCTTTAACCCACAGAGCCCGACCGGGCTCAGCCCGAAAAGAGCCCATGGGTTCCGGCTAGAAATAGTCGGACTCGGGCCGTGCTGTGGTGGCGCAGGGGGTTAGTACGCAGCACGTTTGGAGACCTTAGTCCTGGAAACAGACGTCGCGGGTTCGACGACCCTTGCCGCATGTCTTCCCCCCTCTCCTCACCCTCCTTCCTGTCTGCCTGCTGTCACAAAAATACGAGCCACTAGCGCCGCAAAAACTCTTCGGACTCACTGCAGTGCATGGCTCTGGTTCTGGAGCCAGTCTCCTTGAAAGGGGTTGGATGTTCTCCCACCCTGGAGTTGCCCCTTGTGAGAGGCGCTGGGCAGGAGTGGGCTGACTTGTTGCCTCCCGTCTTGGTGTCTGTACGTTGGGGTGAACAAGAGGACAGTCTCTCCCTCTACCTACGGGTTTGGGTCGGGTTCTGACTGTTTAGCCAGCCTTTTTAAGTCCTTGGAGGGGGTACTGGAGAGTGCCCCTCCTGGGAACTGCCTTGTTATCCTGGAGGGGTTTTCTCTGCAGGGTGTCTGGGCTCCTTTAGAGAAAGGGTGAGAAGCCCAGAAATCCAGGAGTCATTGATGTTTATACATATATCCAGGGTTTCCCCCAGCGCATTATAAGCCCCCTGACCTCCGACATCGAGGTAGGAGTCCAGATTAAACCCCACCGTGTTGCTCTGCTGTGCAGCTCTATGTGAACTGCAGGTATAACATGTAGTTGTGCTTGAAGAGGAGCGTTGAGTGAGCAGTGAGAAGGATTTATCTTTGTGAACCAAGAATTATGTCTGGCATTTCCATCTGAACACGCTGCCCAGCGTGGCTCTGTGTCTGCACTAAAGTTTAATTTGCTCAAAGAAACAAAGTCAGTTTTAGTGACTGAAACTCTGCAGCTGAACCTGAAACACGTGAAGAGACACAATCTGCCTGGAAACAAGAAAAACTGATATCAGAGGAGAAATGATTGAGTGGAAATGAGTCTGGATGGAAAAATGTCTTTATGCCATCAGTTTGGAGCAAATGTCAGAGTTTCTCTGGATTCATATTCTCTGATTCTTTAGTTGTTTATTCTGAACGTCTTTACTGAACGTCTCTGAGGATTCAGTCACATTTAATCACAGGCTGACCTGAACATCCAACACTGTATTAACTCTTTATTTCCTCATCCTGGATCCAGATGTTAAACCTGAAGCTGCTTCGATTGGAGGAGAAATCCTCAGAAGAAGGAGGATAAAAAGTTTGATGTGAAGCTGCAGAGTGAAACACAGAGGAAGTGGAGGAGCTGCTGTGCTCAGGTGGAGCCATATAATAAATAGATAAATAATAATAATAAAATCTGGAGACATTTTAGAAACAAACATCAGAGATGGTTTATAATCCACCAGTAGGAACCGCCTTCATGCTTCAGCTTTTTTATTCTCAACAGGATCTGAAAGGAGCAAAAACACAACTTAGAAGCTGCAATGTGTGGTTTTCTCTACATGGTGGCGCTCTAAGCTCTGACTAAAAGCTGCTCAGCAGTGAACGTTAGTATTTCTGTGGCACCCGAGTGGTGTACCTAATAAATAACTGCAGGGATTGTGGACAGAGTTTTAAAACAGCCCAATAAAATTTACAGTCATTTATTTAAAAGGTGAATAATTTAAAGGAGACGTAGGCAGTCCTTGACGGCAAAGTCAATAAACAAGTCTGTAACATAGACTCTTAGCTGGCCCAAGGGGGGGTGCGGTCCTCTATTGCTCCCAATCCTTTTGGCTCGGTCCGACTGATCCTCCGGTCCCTGGCGAACCTCGGCAGTGATCCAGCCGCTCCCGCTCCTACAGCCGGCCCCCTGCTCCTTGACGGCGACCAGTCAGGTGACTCGCTGCCCTCAACAGCATCCAGACTGGTACTTAGTGATGCGTCCGGCAACACCGATGCGTCGGCACATGCATCAAGCCCAGAGACCAAAACCCCGTGTTGGCGCGCGTATTGCTTTCAGCAAGTCATGTGACCGATACAGGAACTGTTTCGAAATGACACTGATGCACCAAACTGTGTTTATAAGGAAGCGAATCTGTCAGCGGGATGCATTTGCCAAAAGAATTCTTGATCTTTTACGGTACAGGAGGTCTTCGAAGTATTCTGCCCACCAGCCCACAACGTCCCGAGTTGAGGTCAGCAGCACACCATCCCCACTATAAACAGTGCTGGTGCTGTACTGCTTCCCCCTCCTGACACGTGGGATGGTGGATCAGAATCGCCTCAAAGCCATGCGGAAGTCTTTCTCCATGGTCTCTCCAAACTCCTCCCACTCCTGAGTTTTTGCCTCAGCTGCTGTCCCACAGGCCAAAAAGACCCGATAGGACTCCTTCATCAGCCTGACAGCATCCCTCACCGAAAGGTGTCCACCAAAGGGTTCGGGGGTTGCCACTGCAACAGGCACCGACAACCTTGTGGCCACAGCTCCGATAAGCTGCCTCGACAATGGAGGCACGGAACATGGTCCACTCAGACTCCATGTCCCCCACCTCCCCCAGAACATGTTCAAAGTTCTGCCGGAGATGGAAGTTAAAGCTCCGTCTCACAGGGGATTCCGCCAGACGTTCCCAGCAGACCCTCACAACACGTTTGGGCCTGCCAGGTCTGACCGACTTCCTCCCCCACCACCGGAGCCAACTCACCACCAGATAGTGGTCAGTGGACAGCTCCGCACCTCTCTTCACCTGAGTGTTCAAGACATACGGCCGCAGATTCGATAAAACGATGACAAAGTCGATCATTGAACTGCGGCCTAGGGTGTCCTGGTGCCAATTGCACATATGGACACCCTTAGGCTTGAACATGGTGTTCGTTATGGACAATCCATGATGAGCACAGAAGTCCAACGACAGAACACCGCTCGAGTTCAGATCGGGGGGGCCGTTATTCCCAACCACGCCCCTCCAGGTCTCACTGTCATTGCCCACGTGAGCGTTGAAGTCCCCCAGCAGAACAAGGGAGTCCCCAGGAGGGGCACCCTCCAGTACCCCCTCTAAGGACTCCAAGAAGGGTGGGTAATCTGAACTGTCGTTCAGCCTGTAAGCACAAACGACAGTCAGGACCTGTCACCCCACCCGGAGGGCGGGGGGAGGCTACCCTCTCGTTCACCGGGGTAAACCCCAACATACTGGCGCTGAGATGGGGGGCAACAAGTATGCCCACTCCTGCCTGACGCCTCTCACCTTGGGCAACTCCAGAGTGGAAGTATGTCCAGCCCCTCTCAAGGAGATTGGTTCCAGAACCAGAGCCATGCGTCGAGACCGACTATTTCTAGCTGGAACCTCTCGACATCACACACTAGCTCCGGCTCCTTCCCCACCAGAGAGGTGACATTCCACGTCCCAAGAGCCAGCTTCTGCAACCGAGGATCGGACCGCCAGGGTCCCCTCCCTCGGCCGCCACCCATCACACAATGCACCCGACCCTTTTGGCCCCTCTCACGGGTGGTGGGCCCATGGGAGGGGGGGCCCATGTTTCCTCTTTAGGCTGAGCCCAGCCAGGCTCCATGGGAAAAAGCCCGGCCACCAGGCGCTCACCATCGTGCCCCCCTCCAGGCCTATCTCCAGAGTGGGGCCCTGGTGACCCACGTCCGGGTGAGGGAGCACCAAGTCCAAAGTTTTCTTTCGTCATTGGGGTCTTCGGGCTGCGCTTTGTCTGGTCCCTCACCTAGGACATGTTTGCCTTGGGTGACCCTACCAGGTGCACAAAGCCCCAGACAGCAAAGCTCCTCGGATCATCGGGGCACTCAAACCTCTCCACCACGATAAGGTGGCAGCCCAAGCAGAGGCAAATCCAGTTTTGAATATATATTTGATTTGTGGAATAAAAGTAAGCTCCCTGCTAAATAGATTCCCCAGGTTCCTGATTTATTAGGAACGATTAGGACTGATCGGTGTCTCCTTGGGGCCAATGTGCAAACAAACTGGTCCAAGCAGTGACCTCTGTGGTACTCCATGTCTAGCTGTGGTTTGTGAGGAAATAATTTATTCAAACTGCAATTTTTCAAATATAAATATAAATTAAACTTGCCTGGTGCTGTTTGCTCGATCCCTACAGCACAAAGCATAAAGAGATTGTTGTGATCTACTGGATCAAAACCAGTACACAAGTCTGTACTGGACAGTCACAAAGATCTAACAGAACCAGTACCGTCCATTATCTTGGGTCAGAGTATCATTGGTGTTTTTGTGTTCTGAAATGGGCCTACAGTGGCACAAAACTAGTGCAAGGAAAATTAAAATAGATTCACAGATAGATCAACACAAGTATGTGCAGCTTCAGTGTTTTGGTTTGTTTTTTGTTTGGATCTGGCTGCTAATAACAGGACAAACAGGCTGGCTTTGACAAAATGGCAGCTCTGCTTCCTGCTTCATCTTAAACTCTGTGGTTACATTTGTACAGGCAAAGCATTTCAGATCTGTGAGAATATATTGAATTAGGTTTGAATAATATATTTGAAAGAAATGCAACAATATTTTTAAAGGGTTTTTATTTTCAAGAATCAAAATTTCTCAGCTCATATTTTACAACATGCAAAAACATTTAATACAACAGACAATGCTTTAGTGTTTTAGAAAACATTAAAAACAAAAAAAGAAAAATACCAATTATTTTTCTAATAATACGTATACGTATATATGTATTGTTTTATATGAACATGTGTGACGTAGTGTGACGAAGAGTGACGTAGTGTGACGCAGTATGACGAAGAGTGACGTAGTGTGACGTAGTATGACGAAGAGTGACGTAGTATGACGAAGAGTGACGTAGTGTGACAAAGAGTGACGTAGTGTGACGTAGTGTGACAAAGAGTGACGTAGTGCGACGTAGTGTGACAAAGAGTGACGAAGTGTGACAAAGAGTGACGTAGTGTGACGAAGAGTGACGTAGTGTGACAAAGAGTGACGTAGTGTGACAAAGAGTGACGTAGTGCGACGAAGAGTGACGTAGTGCGACGTAGTGTGACGAAGAGCGACGTAGTGTGACGTAGTATGACGAAGAGTGACGTAGTATGACGAAGAGTGACATAGTGTGACAAAGAGTGACGTAGTGTGACAAAGAGTGACGTAGTGTGACAAAGAGTGACGTAGTATGACGAAGAGTGACGTAGTGTGACAAAGAGTGACGTAGTGTGACGTAGTATGACGAAGAGTGACGTAGTGTGACGCAGTATGACGAAGAGTGACGTAGTGTGACGTAGTATGACGAAGAGTGACGTAGTATGACGAAGAGTGACATAGTGTGACAAAGAGTGACGTAGTGTGACGTAGTATGACGAAGAGTGACGTAGTGTGACAAAGAGTGACTTAGTATGACGTAGTGTGACGTAGTGTGACGAAGAGTGACGAAGTGTGACAAAGAGTGACGTAGTGTGACGAAGAGTGATGTAGTGTGACAAAGAGTGACGTAGTGTGACGAAGAGCGACGTAGTGTGACGTAGTATGACGAAGAGTGACGTAGTGTGACAAAGAGTGACGTAGTGTGACGTAGTATGACGAAGTGTGACGTAGTGTGACAAAGAGTCACATAGTGTGACGAAGAGTGACGTAGTGTGACGTAGTGTGACGAAGTGTGACGTAGTGTGACAAAGAGTCACATAGTGTGACGAAGAGTGACGTAGTGTGACGCAGTATGACGAAGAGTGACGTAGTGTGACGTAGTATGACGAAGAGTGACGTAGTATGACGAAGAGTGACGTAGTGTGACAAAGATTGACGTAGTGTGACAAAGAGTGACGTAGTGTGACGTAGTATGACGAAGAGTGACGTAGTGTGACAAAGAGTGACGTAGTATGACGTAGTGTGACAAAGAGTGACGTAGTGTGACGAAGAGTGACGAAGTGTGACAAAGAGTGACGTAGTGTGACGAAGAGCGACGTAGTGTGACGTAGTATGACGAAGAGTGACGTAGTGTGACGTAGTATGACGAAGAGTGACGTAGTGTGACAAAGAGTGACGTAGTGTGACGTAGTATGACGAAGAGTGACGTAGTGTGACAAAGAGTGACGTAGTGTGACGTAGTATGACGAAGAGTGACGTAGTGTGACGAAGAGTGACGTAGTGTGACGAAGAGTGACGTAGTGTGACGTAGTATGACGAAGAGTGACGTAGTGTGACAAAGAGTGACGTAGTGTGACGTAGTATGACGTAGTATGACGAAGAGTGACGTAGTGTGACAAAGAGTGACGTAGTGTGACGTAGTATGACGTAGTGTGACGTAATGTGACGAAGAGTGACGTAGTGTGACGAAGAGTGACGTAGTATGACGAAGAGTGACGAAGTGTGACGTAGTGTGACGAAGAGTGACGTAGTGTGACGTAGTATGATGAAGTGTGATGAAGCTGCCAGTCAGTTTTCCCAAGCACATGCTCACACTCTGTTTCATACCACTATACAAACTTATTAATATTGAAACTAATTCTCAATTTATTTTCCTGGAAGATGATTATTTTACTAGTTTAGCATTTTAGTTAGTTAGTCTAACAAACTTAGAAAAAAGGAGCAGATTACATAAAGTGACTCTAAATTTAAATGTCCCAGATCAAACAGATCCTTGTCATACCTAGAAATCTGACTAATAGTCTTGACCAGCATCCACAGACAACACCGTCTTTGGGTTATTATTTATTTGTTTCTTATTTGTCTCCCCAAATCATGATTCTGCACTGAAAGTTCACAAGATATTTAGCTCAAACATAACAGACACTTAATCTCATCCATTAGTCATGAAATCATAAGAAAGCATCAGACAGTGTATTTATGATACAGTAAGACAGATCAGCAGCATTCATGTATTTTAAAGGTTGTTTGGCTTTATTTGATGGGATGTGCATAAGCCTGACATGACACTGTCATATACATAACTTAAAACCTGTTAGGAACATGAAGGAGTCTATGAATGTCTATGACTGTCATGAAGAGTCATTCTGTAAATGCCCCCCCCAGGGGGCACTGCGCCCCCTGGGGGGGTGCAGTGCCATTGCATATAAAGCAAATAAAATAATCCTGATGCTAAATATTATAATAGGAATTTCACTGTTCTTTTCTACAGTCCCAAAAGAAATAAATGAATTTGACAATCTTTCATCTTCTCTGTTTTTTGTTTTCAGGATAGAAACAGTCACATATTTATCTGATGTGAGTTTCTGCTGTCGGTTTAGTAGAAAGATTGTTATGTTTGTATTTAGTGTTGGATGATGAATGTTGGAAAGCATCAACATCTCAGGTGTTTTTTCAAGACTTTCATACAAAGTAAATAAATAAATTGCAAAATTTTACCTTAAAAATTGACGACTATGTCATAAAATGCAAGGATAAGGTAAATAATTTGGGTGAGTGGTTCGATCCTTCTCATTTAAGAGTTAACAAGGCTTTGATCATCTCTAAACTTAAATGTTTTTAGGTGAATTTAAAAGTTTTATCATTTAAAAATGCAGGGGTTCATATCCACCCATAAGTGTCTTCATGCATTGACTCCTGCAATTCTCTGTTTTCTGGGTTACTGAGGAAAAGTTTTACGGATCTGCAGATGGTCCAAAACGTGGCTGATCACATTTTACCAAAAATGTTCACATTTCTACTTCTGTAATCTTTTCACTGGTTGCTTTAGGTTCAAACAGACTTTAATGTTTTGCTGCTCGTTTACAAAACTTAAAGTTTTCTGATCTTCTGCAGCTTTATGTCCTACCTCATGTTCTCCCATCTTAAGACACTGACCTTTTCAAAACTCCTAAAACCAGAGGAAAAACATCTGGAGAGAATTTTTTTTCCATTTGAGCTCCTTATTGTTTAGCACTTTGAATAATGTTAATAATAATTATAATAACTTGTATAAAGTTTGACTTTTTACATATTTCATGTGACAACAGCAGTTTAACAGTGTCCAGGACAAATGAACAACTCCCAACTAGAAGATTTTAAAAAAACTGAAAAACTAGACAGCAAGTCATAATAACATCCATAAATATTTGGTTATGTAACAAGAGTGTGAGCATTGGGCGTGCCGTGGTGGCGTAGTGGTTAGCGCGACCCACATTTGGAGGCCTTGAGTCCTCGACGCGACCGTTGCGGGTTCGGCTCCCGGACCCGACGACGTTTGCTGCATGTCTTCCCCCCTCTCCTGTCAGCCTACTGTCATTTAAGGGACACTAGAACCCTCAAAAGACCCCCTGGAGGGGTAAAAAAAAAAAAAAAAAAAGTGTGAGCATTAAAAATAAGATTCACTGACAGAAATTAAATTAAAAACCTTTTGTAGGAACAAGCTGGGGATCAAGTCTGTCAACTTTTGAATATATTATAAAATACTTTTCAAGAAGTCAGTTTTCAAAAGCTGAGTAAGAGACTCTAAACTAAAGAAACAGTAATGGACATAAAATGTTCTTTTTTAACTTACATGATTTTTGATCAAAGATTATTAAATCTTTGATCTAATATGAAGGACTTGCTTTTGGGTTTAAGGCATACAGTTTTTTTTATTATTATTCACAGTTTTATACATGTAACAGTTTTCATACCAACAAGTGATATGAAGGAGATTTCAGATCAGGATGATGAATTCAGACACTTTGGTTTGATTTTCCCACGTCCTGTAAAGGTCTTTCTTCAGCTCCATCTCCTTGGTTACCATTTTCTCTGTGATCTATGAAACACAAAACAAAATGTTTTCAATAAAATCATCTTCTTCTGATTGTTTGATATCCCAAAGTAACATTATTATTAAGATGGCTTGAATAAAAACTGAATTCTGTCATTTTTAGTTTTTCAAAACAAAATTATCATTAATCAGCAAAAAATAAAGTAAAGCAGTAAAGTTTTGACTTTTTCTGAAATTATTTGTCTTTCATTTGTTTCCAGATGCTTGTTGACAAAAATAAGACAATCCAGAAACCAAAGCATATTAAAATAAAAATGTAAACATAGTCATATTAAATTGAATATGTAATGAATATTCAGATGAGGCTTGTCAGATTAAAAGAACCTTTTAAATATAACTTTCATTAAGGTAGAAGAGACGTCTTTCATTAAGCTCTAGTTTCTTTTTTTAATTGGTCTGATGTAATTATAATATTAAACATGTTTTAATTGGCTATAAGCTTCTCTGTTGAAGAAAACACAACAAAGAAGAGAAAATCTGAGTTATGTGTTTGCAATTTTTAATAGTTTTATTTATAGCATTATATGAATGAATGTTGTTGGATTTTGTTTTCTTGATTCTTGGCTGTTTTTCTTTAGTGTTGTCCAGATCCGGGGCCACAGGTTGGTCACCTCTGGTCTAAACCTGCATATCACTGTTCAGGTCAGTGGGAAAGCTGGTGAGCCAAGAGTAAACCAGTCAGGTCACCAGTTCATTGCTGCTACATCAAATTATCTAGTCAGTCAGATTCAGTCACCAACAAGGAAGTTCAGTTTCCTGGTGTGATGCTCAGCTGTGATGTTCAGTGACTGCAGTCCTGCTTAGTTTATCAATGAGCAGGAAAATAAAAAGTAAATAATTAATATAAGTTAATTATTACATAATTGTTCCATTTCCATACCTCCATCATTTCTCCCTTGTACATTTTGAGACTTGTTGTTCCAGCATGGAAAAACTGTACACAACAGAAATTAGACAACAGTGAATATTTAGCTTAACAATATAAATGAGTGACAATATTTAATTCTCCTTAACAGTTTTTGTCTGGTAAAAATGTTTCATCAACCTGGGCAGGCAGAAAGGCTACAATAAACAACAAAGACCTAAAAGAGAAAAAAGTTACTCATAATAATTTGGTTTCTTGTTTTTCTTTTCTTTTCAGACAAACATCAACAGATATTGATAAATATGTGAAAACTACATAACTTTTCTTATACATGTTTATCCAGACAGCTCCATGTTTCTGAGTTTTACTTCTCTTCAGCTTCAGATCAGTTTTTGCAAACTATTAAAAACTATAATTTTCTATCAATTGGAAATATGCATTTATGGAGAGAATCATTAATTCACCAAAATCCTGCAAGACTTACAAAGACAATGACTGACTTACTTTGTTCACTTCTGTGGCGACGTACAACATAGATTATGATGAAGATGAGGATGAGTGCTCCAACAACAACAACACCACCAATAACTCCAGGATCAGGTCCTGTGACAAAAAAGAAAAACAGGTTTTTAAAATTCTGCTTTTGAATATTTTGAATTCAATTTTGCATATTTTTGTTTTATTAATGAGATCAAAGTTGTGAACCAACAGTCACCTCATCATTCAGGGGTCAACATTTACTGCACCACACACACACACACACACACACACACCCACACACACACACACACACACACACACACACACACAAACACACACCCACACACACACACGCACACACACCTACACACACATACACACACACCAATATGCAGATCAAAGGGTATTTAGCAGTTATCTGCTTTGCCCAACTGCACATCAACTTGTGACAATAGGAAAAGCCGGAAGACAAATATTCAACCCAAAGAGCCAAAATCGCTGCAGGTAACAAAGAAAATCTAAAACTAAGTCAGAGTTCCAGTAACCACTGGTTATCTAGTTAAACATATTTACCTCTAGTAGCAGGCAAGTTGCCTTGGGCTACATTTTTATCTGTTGAGGAATTACATTAAGTGTTATAGATATCAATATATTTATCTGGTTTGTCTTAAATTATCTTAATTTTATATAACTCACCAAGTTTTAGAGTAACTTTCACCTTCCTGACTTGACTTTGCAGTTTGGGAACAAAACAAGTATAATTCCCTTCATCCTCCTTGGTTACTTTGATCAATCTGAGGGAAATGTTTCCTTTTTTAAACTCATCATGGAACATAGAGGTTCTGCCCTGGTACTTTGGGTCTGAAGATTCATCATCTTTAGCTCCACGGCGCTGCACATGTATTATTTGACCCTGGAATCTCCATTCGATTGTAAGACTGTTCATGTCAAATGGAGGCTCCAGATGACATGGCAGAATAACGTCGTCTCCCACCTTTGCATGTATCAAGTCATGACCACCAACCACCTTCTCTTGACCTGGAAGAATAAACAAAGATTTTAAAAAATCAGCACTAATATTCCTGGTGATGTCCTGTTTGTTGTTCAGCTAACATTCATACTTATTCTCCTGTAGGATCTTTACAATTGTGAAAAAATGTAGCCAACCCAATAATAGAGGTTTTTCAAAATAAATGTTTTTTTATTTGTTTATAAATGTATATCTACTATTTTGATTTTATTTCGGTTGGTAAGATGACTCATGGGTAAAACTAATTTACTGTGCATGTGAACTTTTTAGTTGACCTGCATAAACATTTACTGAATTTACAGAAGGAGCTTATATTATTTTTCTTGTGGCAAAAGGGTTTTTATGATGTGATGTGTGATTTCTTTTCTTGTTCCTAGGTGCAAAGTGCTGGGATGACCTGGGGTCTAATCACAATCTGCCTTCTGTCTGCGCCAAGAAACCCTGAAAACTGTGAGGTTCCCAAAGAGGCCAGATTTAAAACAGAACCAGAACAGAACCGGATCAGTGCTAGGTGTTTCTGTTTTCCTGCCTTTTTAACCTTCAGAAAACCCAAAGATATTTCTACTTCTTTACTGCCTATAATATCTCTCTTTAATGCAACCTAAGGAATGAAGCGACAAGCAACTCTGCAGTACTAGGACGTCCTGAGTCATGTTCGTCTATTGCTTTATTCCTGGACTAGTGACAAACCTGATTGGCTGCTCCTTGTGTAAAGGTTTAAGGATAAAATGTTTCTCTTATTGTTCACAGAAAAAGTTTTTGTGGCAGCCGCATATTTCCACTCCAGGGAAGATATGTGCAAATACTGACGCAAACTTTGATCCAAAGTTAATTTTTATAGATGCCGAGTTGTGTGTAAAATATGGCGCCACACATTTTTTGCGTGCATGCATGATTTCTACATGAGGCCCCTGGACCTTAAAACAAGAACTGTTGTTAGAACCAGAAATAATTTGCTTTAAATTATCTAACAAAGATTCTTGTTATTTGTTGATGAATGTATTTTATTCAGTTATTCAAACTTTTCAGTTGGTTTAAATCCTTTTATAATTTAATTATTTAATCGTCTTAGAGATATAAGATGTTTTTTCTGAAAAAAAAGAAACACATCTTATTTCTAAAAACTATCACTATGTCCTGACAGCATAACATGAGACGCTCTGTGAAAACATCCAGCTCCACTGCTCTATGGTCCTACTACGATCTGCAGAAATACACTGCTCTGTCAGAAACAACCAATCAGAGCCATGAGGAAGGTTATAGCGCTAACAATCACTTTGTGAGTACGCTGCACAAACCCTCCTACTTTCTCTCTGCTTTGTTACAGCTGGTTCACCACAGGAATGCTTGATATGAAAGCTCAGCTAGTTAGCATGACTATCGATGATGGTGGGTAAACTGTTTCTGTAACAATAAGGATCGCACCAACCCACTACAGATCGGTGCTGCCTGTGGTGCTACTGTCACGACTTCCCACAGACAGACACCTGATGGATTCCAGTTTCACCAGTGGACTATAGGAACTGCATCCCCAGCATTCATAGCTTAATGTGGTTTAAGTGTCTGAATAACTTAATTCCTATCAAGCCATAAAACCGGCAGAAGACAAACGCTCTTGACTTTAATTAACAATTAATCAAAGTTTATGTTTGGTCTCATTTTTTCACCCATTTGGTGGAAAAATGTCACCACTAAAATTTTACATATTCCACCGAAAATGGGTAAAAATCTTTGGGGGACAAAATACCTTTGGATGTAGTTTTACTCTATCATGCTATTTACTTTTATTTGAGTAAAATGTCTTGCTACTCCACCCTTTGAGTAACTTCACTAAATGAAATCAAACATGTTTTAACCAGAAACACAACAGACAGACCTAAAGGCCTTAAGCCTGCATTAGTATAAAAGGTTTTTTTCTTTAAAATACTCAATACTTAATATATACATTTGAACATGGCCTCATATTCTTGTCTGTCTGATGACACTTTAAAAATATTAAAATCAGGTGGACAGTAAGTTGGTACTTTAGTCCCATTGTTACAAAATACTGTTTTACTTTTACTTAATTAAAGCTTAATACATTTCTTGGACAGTTAATTTTTACTTCTACTTGAGTAAAGATTGGTGAGATGCACAAAACGAGCACAAACACAAAAACTATAGCATAAAACTCATAGCATAAAATGTAGCAGTAATACAACAATAAAGATTATTTTATGCACTTTTACAAAGTAAACTTGCTATTTCCTTTAAATCTTTATTTGAAATGTTAAGATTTCTGTGTTGTACCACAGAAATCTTAACTTGCTTGAAAAGGAGTAGGAAGAAATAAGAAACTTATGAACTTCTACCCCAAAAACTCATACAATATTTTCAGATGGATCCTCATTAATAAATACATTAAAAAAATAAACAGGTTAATTAATTTTTATTTGGGTTTAAATATGTCTAAATCCAAACATCCTTAGCCACACATTCATATGTTTCAGCCTCAATGTACACATTAGTGCTAACTCTCTCTCATATTTCTACATCTTGTGAAAATGACCTACTTATTTACTTTTAAATTGTAATAAATTTTGACTTTAACTCCTCATTTAACTTGTTCATAACTTTACCCCATGAATTGAAATAAAAAAGCTTTTTCTACAAATCCTTAAGTTTGAGTTTCCCCTTAAGTACCGGTAATATCCCCATCTCTTTCAGAAAACAGGCTCTCTATGAGCTCAGGCTGAACTTTATTAGATGTGTGAGGGACCAGTTGCTGGGGACTTTAGACCAAGGAATCCCCCAAAACCCTCTTCCATTAAAATATGATTCTATTTTCTTTCCTATGAATATTTTGTTTTGCTATTATAAAGCTCTGTGTTTCATTGTCTATGTTAAGCTGAACATTCATATATATGTTGGTAATTATTCTGGCTGAGAGTGAAAAGAGTTTAGAAAGGGATCAGTTTTGAACAGGCGCTTAGGGCAGCCTTGGGTCCTAAGTTTCTGTGCTGAAGAAGCTCAGTAGAACATAGCAGCCATAGTTTGACGCACGTCGGATTTATGAATGTTGTTTGTATTTTCAGTAAAAAATGAAACTAAAGAAAATTTACAACCACCGCATGTCTCGACATCACTATTGTTTGAGTGGGCAACAGATGCCTTAAACATGATTTGAGTCATTTTAAATTAAAGCTCTTCAAATTTAAGGATTCTAGATTTTAATACTAACGGGTTTGTTTGCTCATAATAACCAACATTATGGATGATTCTAACGGCTCGTTTCTGTAGGATATTTAGTGGCTGTAAAGAGCTTTTGCAATAATTCCCCACACCTCTGAACAATATGTTAAATATGGCAAAATCAGAGAGTTATATAGAATAACTCTACATTATATTATTCTGTTATTCAGAACATGTCTAGCTTTAGCCAGGATTGATTTGCTCCTGCTTAGTTTATTCTGTAAATGTTTAATATGATATTTCCAACTGACTTTGTCATCTATTATTACACCGAGAAACTTATTAACATAAAGCCTGTCTAGAGTTACACCCTCTATCTGAACTTGAATTTTAGTATTTTTGTAGCAGTTTCCAAAAACCATGATTTTAGTCTTGTCCAAATTTAGTGATAATTTGTTATTGTCAAACCATTTCTTTAATTTACTGATTTCTATGGAAAGAAGTTGTAAGTTTTCACCAGAGACTAGAATATTTGTGTCGTCAGCAAATTACACAAATTTAATACATTAGACATTTTGCTTATGTCGTTTATATACAAATTAAATAAAACTGGTCTCAGTACTGACCCTTGAGGTACTCCACACAAAAAAGTAGTTCTGGACTGGACTACAATTTCTGGGTCCTCTAACCAGAGCTGGCCCGAGGTAATGGACCGAGAGGGTCAGAACCCTCATAGCTAAATATGTTTCTGATGATGATATATGCTGGCACAGAAACTGTAACTAATTTATCCCTTGAACCAATTTAATGTTTTACCTTCACAGTTTCACTTTAATAATGAAATAAAATTAAGATGTTGAACTTTTGTCTTCAGCAGTATTGTGATAGAATCACAGTTTTTATCTATTAGATCAGCTGACTTCCCAGGTGAATTTGATCTAGAATCACAACTCTATGGTGAGGTCAACTTACTGACCTCTAGTGCTTAGAGATGTGATCAAACATAAGCTTTAATAAAGAGAGGCTAAAGCATTTAACTAATAAACAGTTTCTATTTATACTCAACAAAGACCTAAAAAGTTAAAATAAAATAATTAAAAAAAAAAACTCTGACCAAATAACTCACCAGTAACGCTGAGTCGACAGTCAGCATTGTTGGAACCATCTTCAGTTTTCACGTCACACACATACAGACCAGAGTCTTCAGTCCTCAGTCTGGACACGTGGAGTCTGATTCGTCCTTCTCTGAGGACGTCTTTGTCAATCTGGACTCGTCCTGAAAACTGATCATCTTGAGAGTCTGGAATCTCAACACCTTCATGGACCTGATAGAGAACTGATTCTTTATGAGGAGCCACCAGGCTGCAGTAGATGAACAGATCCCTGGAGGTTCCCTGAGTCTTGGTGGGGAAGGTCCACTCCAGAGTGATGCTGTGGTTCTCCTCTGCCTGATAGCTGCTCTGTGTCACATTCACTACAAATGTTGCTGCTGAGGAGACAGAGAGGGAAAGAGAGGAGCAGACACACTGAGAACTGGAACATGGGAGTCTTTCAGCTCCATCTAGAGAGCTTTCTGTCACAAAGACAAGATGGAGACTGACCACAGAGACATGAGCTGAGGATGAGGAGCAGCAGGATCCTGGAGATCATCTTCATCCTGAGAGAGGAAGAGGAGGAGAGGCAGCAGGACATCAGGAACATCATCACTAACAATACAAGGAACAACTGGACTCATAACTCAGCCTGACTTCATTTAGATCATACTTATCTCATGGCATAAACAAATAAAGATCAGTAGCTGTTCTATTACAGGATTTTATCAATCACAGCACAGATCATCTCTCTCCTCTAAAACATTTGCTGGTCTTTCTTTTTGTCTTCTTGTCGATGCATTCCTCCTCTGGGAGCCAGCAGGGTCAGCAGAGTAACTGAGTAACGGTTTACATGAAGGCAATTCCTAACTCTCTTCATTGATGACGTGAGAGACGGGGCCTCCCTTTCTGTCTCCTCTCCAGGGGCCTCATGTATAAAAGTGCTCAGTTTTCACAAAACATTTACGGACAAATTTAGAAAAGTGCAGCGCACAAAATAATTCTGGTGTATAAAGCCATATGGACGCACATTCCTGCGGACCTTTCGTTTATAAATCCCAATTTGCGGAAAATAGAGCGCAGCTACTGCTCCGCCCTGTTGCCACCCATAAATACATATATAGATTAGTATAAATGCCCACAAGGCTGTCACCATGGGTCCCAGTAACCGTGACAACAGTCCTTGCTTGTAGCAATATAAGCATTTATAATACTGATAATTATATATTTTATTTAATAGGTGCTGTCAAGGCACATAAGGCCACTTCACAAAAAATAAAAGTAATAAATTTTAAAGACAATATTCCAAATAGGAAAATATTTATGCAAACTTTCACGCCACCTTCCTTTTTATACATGCTGACTTGTGCTTACATATGGTTTATTTATATATGAGGCCCCAGTTTCTAGAGTTTCAATGTTTCTAGAGGTCATCAAAGGTCAACCAGCCTCCCCACCTTCATAAAATCAAACAAAATTGGTGTCAATCAACTCGGCTACATTTGTGCAGCAAAAACTGATATTCATTGACCTTTGATGACCTCTAGAAACATTTCTTTATATCTTTAAAATGATAGCAGCACAAACAAAAAATGTTGCTGCACAAACCAGCACAAACGTTTGACACCAATTTTTTCTGATTTGAAGAAGGTGGGGGGCCAACTTCAGGTCTGTGATGAAGTAGTTCTGTTAATCTGACGCGTCATCACACCTCCACCACCGTGCCTCACACTGGGAGGGGTTGGGCTGCTGAGGCTTTTTACTTCCTGTTTCCTTTAGGAAACTGTCAAGGAAACCAAGATCATCCCTTTTCCCCATGTTGAAGATTTAAGTTTTACAGTAATAATAAACAAAGTTATCTTTAAAATGAATCACTTAAGTGACATCTAGGCCCAACAGTAGACTTAAATGTCAATAAAATAAATCTGCTTTGTGTTGTTTTTGTCTCCTGCAAACTTTGCTTTAATTCTACGTCTTTTTTCTATCTAATCATAATAAATCATAGTCAGTCAGAGAGTCATGAAACAGGAAGAGCAGGTTTCCTGGAAAAAGAGGAAGTAAGTTTCCAGCCTGAAGATTTATAAAAATAGTTGAGACTATTCCTTATTTTAAAGCATGAAAGTTTTAAAGAATGAAATCTAAACATTCTGAGTAATTGGATAAGATTCAAAGTAAAATACTTATATTAATATTGGTTTACTTGTAATAATACTTACAGTTACATTTGTGGGAACACTTACAAGAAAAACAAGTAACTGTAACTTTGGTATCAAATAATTAGAATCATGGATTATTCTTGGTTTCCTTTCAGAAAACATCTGTAATAACTCACATTAAGATTATAATAAGAGTCATTAATAAGTTATGGTTAGAATATTATAAATGAATGCTAAATCAAAAGAAGCTAAAGAAGTTATAAATGTGATTTTGACATTGAACTTGAAATGGGTTAAAAAGCTGTAACTGCAGTTAAACATCACTGATATGTTGGAGGTGGATGGTAGGTGAAAGGGTTAAGGGAAAAAGAGGAACTAACAGGAGAGCAGAAATGATCAACGCCTTATTTAGAAGCAGGTTGTTGAACAATGTAAACGTTTCAGAGAAAAGGTTGTGCAGGCAACGGACATAGGAGGTTGATCAACCCTGAGACATTAGCACAGACATCAGGACATAATGTCTGTAAGACAGTGATGGATATGAGATCATCTGTCTAAGCAGACAGCCAATGAAACAAGCACAGCAACAGTGCTAGCCAATGCAAATGCACCAAAAGGTGGATAAACCCTATAAAAAGTGGGTGCAAAAGAGGAATCTTTGGTTGGATCCTCCAGGCAGCTTCGAGCCAAGAGATGGACAAAGAACTCTGCAGCTGAAGAAGAGCCGGGGCCACAGAGACGAAGACTGTCCTGCTCATGGGGACCAATCAGCCCCGCAACATGTGGCTTCATATCGCACTTCTCTCATCGGCTGGGTTCAGACCCCAAAGACAAAGATGAAGATAAAGACAAAGAAGAAGAACTGGTGCCTTCCTTCCTGCCAGCACCAAGTCCTGTGTGACCTCAACATCCATGGGGAGAAGAAGCTCATCAGACCTACAGAGATCCCTGCCTTCATCGATCAACTTCCTCCTGCTGCAACACCTTCTTCATCATCAAGCCAGGTCTGGGGTTCGAAACGCCAAACTCCGTCCGTCTCTCTCAAAGGTTCCCTTTTTAGTTCTCAGTGTCAGCAGTAGGGAAAGACAGACTAGATGATTGATTTTACTTATTTGATTATTTCTGCTACTGAATTAAGCTGTAGTGACCCTTGCAAAACTGCCTTACTAATAAAATATTTAGCATAAAGAAAATCTAAAAGATGTTGTGGACGTTCAGTTAATGAGTCACCTTAAAGTTCTTTGATGGTTGTAAAATAGCTGATGTTTGATTCTGGAGAGGAAAAAGTGGAAAATGTTTTATAGGTTGCTGGTAGCCCAAATGTAAAACATCATCCTTGGGACTCGCCGAGTCACTAATACCAACCTGGTTCAGTAACAAGAGCAAGTTGTAATTTAGAGAAGGAGCGACCGTTAACAGGTGAGCTCTGTGAAACTAGTTGGCTGCAGGCTGATCAGTCTGGCTAATTCACAGGGGGAAGAAGGTTGGGACACCTGGATGTAGTTCGTCAGGAACCAGGTGAATTGCTGCTCAAAACCAGCTTAAACAGAGTTTACTTCAGTTCTGGACAGGATAAATCCCAGCAGATTTAGGAAACTCAATTAACCTGTTAGATGGAGAGCTGGTAGAACATGGCATGAGCAGCAGTGATGTGTCCAGTTCCTGTCCCCAGTGGACGGCTGTCCTGCATGTTTAGCTGGGTTTGAGTTCATCTTAAAAATAAACCTTAAATATTCAGGATTTGATGTTTCAGACGCTGATGGACGATTTAAAACATTTTCTCATGAAGCTTCAGGTAAAATTTTATTTCACGGCTCAGATGAAAAGTTCTGATCAAAAACCTGACAGGAAATAGATCCAGTGATATCAGATCTGCTAACTTAGAGTGTAATTATTCCTAAAGAAACCTGAGACGTCCTTCATGCTCTGAGTTAAAGTTCAGTTTAAAACATTCAGTCATATTTTCAGATAAAATCAGATTCTCACCCAGAGCAGCAGAACACAGAATCAGAACCAGCAGGAGAGACGAGGTGGTCCAGTTCAGCATTGATGCTCTGTTAGAAATAATAAAACACATTAATTATAGACATTATTTCTCCAAGTCATCACATGCAGAGAACCGAAAATTGTACTTAAGTAGCAGTAGCACTACTTCAACATATTTTTACTCAAGAAAAAGTAAAATAGTATTTGGTAAAAACTCAACTCAAGTACTGAGAAACTGATCAAATTATCAATCATTAAATATTTTAAAATTACATCGTCAGACAGACCAAAATATAAAGTTTTGTGGAACTTTTGGTATTTTAAGGACAAAAATGACAATAATTCATATAAGTAACAATAAAATAACAGAATTAGGTAAAATATATATATATATATATATATATATATATATATATATATATATATATATATATATATATATATATATATATATATATATATATTCCAAATCAGTTTCTTTTCATAAAAAACTTATGAAGCTTTAACAAAAACTGCAGGTGTGTGTCTGTGTTTGAATTCTTGGTTAGAACATGTTTGGTTTTCATTCAGTGGGTAGAAAATCCAGAGATTTTACTCAAGTTAGAAACATTTCAGAATAAAATTACTCAAGTAAAAATGATGGCGAAGTAATAAAAACTCCTAAAAGTACATTTGTTCTAAAAAGTTACTCAAGTTAATGTAACAAGTTACTATTCACTCTGATCACATGATAATTATAGAGGTGTAGTCATTTCAATATGGCGTCCAGATGAAGAACAAAACGGAGGATTATAAAATGTTTCACTTAGACTGATCAGATCTGCAGACGCTTAATTAGTTTAGCTTAAAGTTTAGTTTTAGTTTAAAAACTCATGCAGAAAACAAACGAGAAGCTGGTAATTATTATAAAACTTTTAGTTTCAGTTTAGTTTCAGACCGAAACATCTTTGTTAACTGGGCGTTTCTGTAATAATCGCTATTACACAGAAACGGACGTTTTTTCAGCAAACATGACGCATAGAGAAGAAAATATGCATATATACATAGTAAATATTTAATAATTAAAAGCTGAAATGACCTTTGCACCGAAATCTTCATGAAAAAAACAGCGCAGTCACGTAAAATAGGCCCGCATTACGAAAATCAACACATGGCGAGAAATTCTGCTTTGTTTAATCTGTTTAGTCAAAACCTCTACAGAGTTTATACCGTTGTTATTAATATAAAGATATGTTATGTAATAAGAAAAGAGCGAAACAAACTTGAGCAGAAACATGAAGAATTGTACTAATATTGCTGCTAAAATTTTGTTCCACCATCAACTAAACCTTCCTTTAATGTGTGAATTTTCTAAACTCTTTAAATCTGCAAACATGAATAAAAACGGACCGTTTCAGATCTTCTGTGTTGAAGATCAGAGAAGAAAATGTTCCCGAAATTCCTGTTTCCGGAAGAGGTTGAGGAAACCAGTGATGGGATTTTCGGCTCCTTTTCGAGATGCGGCTCTAATGGCTCTTCTTACTGTGGAGAGCCGGCTCTTTCGGCTCCCAAACGGCTCCCCATATATATTTTTGACATTATTAATTAATTAATAGCTTAAACTAATTTTATAATATTTTGTTTCATTATTGACATTGTTAAGCACTTATGATGAGTAAAAATGCCGCATAACAATGCTTTATAAATAAACCTTTTATTATAACCAATTAAATTATCACAAAATAGCACCACTTCCACAAAAATAACTTAAAATAAATTAAATTTTAATAGGTATCATAGTAATATTATAGTAAAGTTCAATGAGATGATGTTTGAACACTGTACCTCTCTGCGCTGACCTCCACTGTGACCTGGTCCAAGGGCTCCAGGACACTGCAGGCCTCTTGCAGAGCTTCCCACTCCTCTTGGCTGAGAGGAGCCACAGGTGCATTGATCACTGCCAATGTTGCGATAACCACATCCTTTGATTCAAGCATTCGCTGGATCATATGGAATGTAGAATTCCAGCGGGTGACACACTCCTGTTTGAGCTTAAGCTCTGCCATAGACATCTGCCGCTGGGTGGATTTAAGTTTTTGGGTGGCTGCTGTGCTTCGGTGGAAAAATTCCACTATTGCCTTCACTTTGTCCACAGTGGGCTTCATAGCCCTCAGAGCATTTCTCACAGATAGATTAATGGTGTGTGCCAGGCATGGATGGTGTGTCCATTTCAACAGCTGGATGGCTCTTGTAATGTTGGCTGCATTGCCTGTGACACAACACACAACTTTGTTTTCCACCCCCCACTCTCTTGCCGCTCGGAGGAGCTCTTCTGCCAGGTTTTCGGATGTGTGCCTGTCACTAAACTCAAAACAGTCCAGCAGAGATGACACCATACTGTAGTTTTCAATGAAATGGCAGGTGACAGACATAAATGATGTGGCGGAGCGGGATGTCCAGCAGTCAGTGGTCAAGCATACAGCTGAGGCTCTCTTCACCCTTTCTTGCAGGGAGGCCCGTGCTGCATCATATAGGCCTGGGATTATTTTCTGTGACAGGGTTTTTTGGCTGGGGAGGGCAGACATGGGATTGAGGGCATGGCAGTAACTCCTAAATCCGACATCCTCTACAATGGAAAAGGGCTGGAAATCACGTGCCACCATCTTGGCAAGCTCCTCATCGATTGCGCTCTGTCTTGCTGGAGTTAGAGACTTCTGCAGGAACTGCTTCATAGAGCTCTGGGTTGTGGATGCAGGAAGGTGGGATCCAGGCTGGGATGTAGGAATGGGGGCAGACATTGTTGCCGAAGGAGCAGTTGATGTTCTTGCACCTGAAGAAGCAGCTGCAGTAGTTGTTGCACTCGCGCTGTCAGAAGGTTGTGGTTCCCCTTCTGGCCTCGACTCCTCCAGCAATACCGATGCGTGTGATGTCCGCATGTGCCTGTGCAGGTTGTTTGTCGAGCCTGCATGATAGGAAATGCTGACTTTGCACAGTCTGCACTCTGCCCTGGAGCTTGATGTAGCATTAAAATGAGTCCAAATCTTGCTCCGTTTTCTGTCACTCATTTATTTTCACCTATTCAGTTCTCACACTGACTCCCCTTCTTTCTGTGCTTCTTGACCGCTGAGTGAGTGTCTGTACATAAACACCTGCCGACGAACGCTATACAGCTTGGCCAATTGCCAGCCGTTTCCACAAAAAAAGTGGAGATAAACGTTTTTTTTTCAGTGTTTTCCCGCCACATTATTAATTGAAACTGTGTGTGATTGGTCAGATGTGTGGAGCACATGCTTGACATGAGGGCAGTGGACCGACCGAGGGAAAAAACTCTCCGCTCTAGCACTGGCAGAAGAGCAAAACGCGCAAGGAGAGGGAGAAGGGGCGGAGAGACAGCGAGGCACCGCAGGACAAAAAAAAACGATGTGGGGAAAAACTATTGGCTCTGGCACTTGCAGAGCACAAGCACAACGACAGGGAGGCGGAGAGACAGCGATATACTGTAGGAAAAAACCCGGCTCCCAAATAGGATCCTAAAACGGCTCCCATTGTGGAGCCGGTTCCAATCGTTCACTTCAAAGAGCCGGCTCTTAGAGCCGGATCGTTCGCAACCGACACATCACTAGAGGAGACCATTGCTACTTCATCATTCCTCCTGTTTCTCTTAAAGGAGCCGTAGATGATCAACCACCTGTTTATTCCACGGAATCGGTTTCTGTAGTTTGCTGAATTATTTTTAATCATAACAAATTATTATACGTTGGGGGGGGGCACTAAAAGCGGGGAAACTCCATACATTTGCGCTTTGGCATGTTGTTGGCGTACTGACAGCCACGCTATCTATCTTCTGATAAAGAACATGGCTGCCCGCACTGACGCGGCTCAGGGATTACGTCACACGCAGCGCAGTGCGCCGTGCCCTAGTGCCTGTAAATTTAATGGTCCAATAAAGGAAATTTAAAAAAACAGGACATTTCCTCACTTTCTAAAAAAAACCCGGGACGCCCGGGACAGGACGTGAAATACGGACATGTCCCGGGAAATACGGACGTTTGGTCACCCTAATATAAAATATATCAATAAAGCTGATCTTAAATAAAATACAGAACTTTATTAGATACAAAGCCAACAGAATGCAGAATGTCTGTCTTGTAATCAGTAGTAAATACAACATGTAAAAATATCTAAATACAAAAGTAGCAATAAACCACAAACAGTTTTTTATTCATTTAAAGATAAACTATATTAACAGATCATTGGCCTTTTCTGCAGAAAAAGTCATTCAGGACAGGATGGGGAGAGTCTTGGTGCTGGGCCGGATGTGGGAGGAGGAGATATCTATTTTAAATGTTTATGCTCCTAACGAATGTGACGAATCCTTTTTTAAAGAAATAGCTAATATAATGGCAGAGAACGCTAAAGGCATTTTAATAATTGGAGGAGACTTTAACGCAATACAGGATGGCAAAATGGATAGGAAGCTGGCAGAGATAGGGGGACAGAGCAGAAAAACAAAAATACTTAAAAATATGATAACTGAACTGGGACTGGGGGATCCATGGAGATCTAAAAACCCAAGCAAAAAGGATTTTACTTTCTTTTCGAAAATTCATAATAGCTATTCAAGGATAGACTTCTTCTGCATACCTCAAAAATACTTTTATAAAGTAATTGACTGTGGTATTGAATCAATAACTCTGAGTGATCATGCTCCAGTTACTCTACAATTAAACTTAAGTAAAGATACCCCCTTTAGATACTGGAGACTAAACGTATCATTGCTCACTAATACATCAGTGATTCAGGAACTGAAACAACATTTGACTGAATATTTAGAAATAAATGATAATGGATCAGTAACTCCACCTATGATGTGGAGTGGAGCTAAGGCAGTATTAAGAGGAAAAATGATACAGATATCTTCCAGACTTAAGAAACAATGCATGGAAGAACAAACAAGACTTGAAAATAAAATAAAACAACTAGAAATTGAACATAAGCATAAAGGAGGAGATGACATTCTAAAGGAACTAAAAGAGATTAGAAAAGAGCTTGATGAAGTTCTTACATACAAAGCGGAGGGAGCACTGAGGTTCTCCAAACAAAAGTTCTATGAGATGGGAAATAGAGCCAGCAGATTGTTGTCCTTCCAGCTTCAAAAAACACAATCAGACAGAATAATACACAAAATTATAGATCCCTCACTTAAAACAACCTTATTCCGCCCGATAGAATTTGCCAACGCCTTTGCATCCTTTTATAAAAACTTATATCAGGAACCAAACCAAATCAACAACGAAGTAGAACACCAAATTGAGATGTATCTTACTAGGATAACACTTCCTACTCTATCTGAAGAGGAAGCGGCTGATATGATATCAGATATAAGAGAAACAGAAGTACAGGAAGCAATTAACAAATTGAAAAATAATAAATCTCCAGGGACTGATGGACTCCCGGGGGAATTCTATAAATGCTTCAAAAACATCCTATCACCAATACTAACTAAAATCTTTAACTATGCACTTAAAAAAGGTGAAATCTCAAACTCCTGGTCTGAGGCCATCATCTCAGTTATTCATAAGGAAGGGAAAGACGCAACAATTTGTGAGGGATACAGACCGATTAGCCTGTTATGCACAGATCTAAAATTATTAAGTAGTATTCTAAGTAAAAGGATACAGAAATATATTTTTCTTCTAACATCTGGACTACAAAACTGGGTTGAAAAAGGATTGATTCTAATAGATCAAATGTTTGAAGGTGGAAGCCTAATGTCCTTTCAGCAACTTCAACGAAAATATAATCTTCCAGCCCATGACCTGTATAAATATTTACAAATGAGACACTACCTGCAGAAACATAAGGAATGGGAAAACATACAAATGCCCCCCTCAAACATAGAAAATGTCTTTCTCTCTGTAATAGAAGGAAATATAACCACCAAATTCATATCCTATATTTACAAAATATTGCAAGAGGAAGTAATTACAGAAACAAAAGATATCAAAGGGAAATGGGAACTAGAAATGAATATCATAATTAATGATGAGGACTGGGAACAAATGTTTAGGGAGGGTCATAGAATATCAAATAGTCCAATGTTAAGAGAATTTGAATGGAAAATCAAAATGAGATTTTTCAGGACTCCTCTTCTTATATCTAGATTTAACCACACTTCTGATAATGTTGGAGAGGCTGTGGACTAATTGGAGACTTCACTCATATATTCTGGGACTGTCCAAAATTATCAACATATTGGAAAGGAATACAAAAGGAAATTAATAATTGCCTGGGCATTACAATTCCCCTAGATCCATCCTTTATAATATTAGGTATTTTCCAGAATAAAATCCAAGATCACAGTAAGACTTACATCTTAAAGATCTTACTTGTCCTCGCAAAGAAAATGATTACAGTCTCATGGCTGAAGCCTCAGCCCCCAACGATTTCCCAATGGAAGAATAGAGTGAGGGAGGTTTATCATATGGAACAAATGACGGCAAAACTTCAGATGAAAAGTGATATCTTTATAGAAAAATGGTCCTCAATTCAAACATTCATTTCAAACCACAACTGATGGAAATTACGATTAATGAATGGGAGATTCCTCTTTGTATTTTTATTTTATTTTTTTAAATTTTTTATCTATTTTTACTATTACTATTGTTTTTTCTTGTCTTTTCTTTAAGACCTTGGACAAACAAAACCCTTTTTTAGAACATAACATGTGAATTTCTACATGTAATCTGTAAGATGTGTGAGATGTGACATGCACTGGAAAATCTGAATAAAAAGTTTAAAAAAAATAAAAATAAAAAAAATAAAGATAAACTATATTTTCTCTGTTTACTGACAGTTTCAGAAGTTTGACCTACAGCACAAATAAAGAGCAGATTGACTCATAATTAGACATTAAAGTGGAAACAAGTAAACAGAGTGAGAGATTCACTGAGGCTCATTAAATACACAAAGATGAAGAAAAACACATTGAATCAAAAATATAAACTTACACAAAACTAAGTTTAAAGAAACAAACTTGGATACTTTGAAGAAATAACAGTTCTCTAATGAAACCTCAATATATATTTATAACGTTTCTACAAACAATGACCCAAAACACACTGATTATGAGATCTATGATGAAAAAGCAAAAACACACAGGTCAAAATTACAAGACTGTTTAAATATATTTGTGAAATAATAAATTAGAGCTCTAATTAACCATTTACATAAAAAATTATAAATGGCTTGTACATGTATGGCTCTTTATCAAGTCCAGTTGACTCTAAAGTGCTTCACACTGCATTCAGTCACTCATTCATTCACACACTGATGGTGACAAATACTGGATAATAGCCACAGCTGCCCTGGAGCAATTTGGCAGAGGCAAGGCTACTATGGACCGGAGCCACTGGCAGGTGAAGCGTCTTGTCCAAGGACATTAAGAAAGAGGCAGATTGAAGCAGCAACATGCTAATTTCAGGACAAACTCCTACCACTGTTGTCACCATTGGTCCCTCCAAAACAATATATTTTAAACACATAAAGTGAAACAGAATAAAATCATTTGGAAATGATTTAAATCATGAATCTGAAGCAAATCAATAAACGACTCAAAGTCATAATTATTACAATCTAATAAGTCAAACAGAACAAGTTCAAACAAATCTGTTCTTTGTCAAAAAGTTTGGTTTCTTTTCTCCTTTTCTTCCGACATCTTCCAGAGTTGAATCCATCTTCAGTTTTCACGTCACACAGATACAGACCAGAGTCTTCAGTCCTCAGTCTGGACACATGGAGTCTGATTCGTCCTTCTCTGAGGACGTCTTTGTCACTCTGGACTCGTCCTGAAAACTGTTCATCCTGAGAATCTGGAATCTCAACACCATTATGGACCTGATAAAGATCAATTCTTTATGAGGAGCCAACAAGCTGCAGTAGATGAACAGATTCTTCCAGGATCCCTGAGTCTTGGTGGTGAAGGTCCACTCCAGAGTGATGCTGTGGTTCTCCTCTGCCTGATAGCTGCTCTGTGTCACATTCACTACAAATGTTGCTGCTGAGGAGACAGAGAGGGAAAGAGAGGAGCAGACACACTGAGAACTGGAACATGGGAGTCTTTCAGCTCCATCTAGAGAGCTTTCTGTCACAAAGACAAGATGGAGACTGACCACAGAGACATGAGCTGAGGATGAGGAGCAGCAGGATCCTGGAGATCATCTTCATCCTGAATCAGGAACAAAGTCACTACATTAAACTTAAACTGATTTTATGAGTAAAATAAACATCCTAATTAAATTCTTCCCACCTTAAACCTTCATTCATTTTTTCTGTCCTCCTCTTGATTGTTAGTTGTATTTTACAAAAAGTGCTGCAGATTAAAAAACAATAAAAAGATTCATGTTAGACAGCTACAAAACTAAACCAGACATTTATATATTACAGTTATCCTTTTCAGTGTCAATGTCTCATTACACAGAGATATGAAAACATGTTATATTTGAGGATTGAGAATATTTATCCTTCCAAAATAAAAGCTGTTACAAACATGAATGTAAATGGAAGAATCTGAGTGACACTTTGGGTGAAGCGTCACTGAGATGCAGTTAGAAACAGATCGTCCACATTCTGATGTGGTTTAGTTAATACAGCATCTGATCCTCCAAATTATTCTGATTATCAGACTTCAGTGACAGAAATACACTGTGTGCACAATAATTGGGCAAGTTTTAGTTTTGAGCATTAAGTTATTAATCAGAAACTACAGACTTTCATTTAATCTTAAATATTATTTAATCTCAAATATGAATGTTCAAGATTGAATGTTTAGAGTCATGATTTGAGGAATATCTATATGTTCACAATGATTCTCCTCTTCAGGCCACAGCCACACATCACCTGCTATTAAGATTCAGCTTGGAGTTAGAAAATATGCCTAAAATAATGTTATGGTCAAAAATACTCACTTGCCTGATATTTATGAAAAAATATTTCTGTCACAAGTCTCAATAATCATCACGAACTAAAGTCTCTACGACGGGAATAAAAGTTAAAACCGAAAGTTTGTTTTTCTCTGCAACATGCAGGAACATGTTTCTGTCACCAGGTGGCGCCAGTTTGATCTTTGTCTATTTTGTTTTATTCCTAAACTTTCTTACCCAGCGAATTAATAATGTTCATGTTGGATCAACTAGAAGTCATTTGGTTCAGATTCTGAATTAAGCAGCAAAATATCATTTCTGATGTTAAATAGGAAAAATCTTTTGTTCATCATGATCATATTTGCATTTCCTGTTTTACTGTAGAAACCGTCTGTTACAGAATCATTAACTTTCTGTCCGATCACGATTCAAATGCATAATGTGCATTAAATAAAGTATTTATTTTAGCATTTTAGTTTCTGAACACAAAGAAACTCATTTTAATCGTCATGGCGACTTTTCATCGTCAGTACGAAACGTAACAAAAACATTAAACCAAGAGAATATGATTATATTTGAACTGCTCACCTTTTCCTTCATTGGTTATTTGGACGAAATTATGGAAATGAGTCTGGATGGAAAAATGTCTTTATGCCATCAGTTTGGAGCAAATGTCAGAGTTTCTCTGGATTCAGATTCTCTGATTCTTTAGTTGTTTATTCTGAACATCTTTACTGAACGTCTCTGAGGATTCAGTCACATTTAATCACAGGCTGACCTGAACATCCAACACTGTATTAACTCTTTATTTCCTCATCCTGGATCCAGATGTTGAACCTGAAGCTGCTTCGATTGGAGGAGAAATCCTCAGAAGAAGGAGGATAAAAAGTTTGATGTGAAGCTGCAGAGTGAAACACAGAGGAAGAGGAGGAGCTGCTGTGCTCAGGTGGAGACATATAATAAATAGATACATAATAATAATAATAAAAACTGGAGACATTTTAGAAACAAACATCAGAGATGGTTTATAATCCACCAGTAGGAACCGCCTTCATGCTTCAGCTTTTTAATTCTCAACAGGATCTGAAAGGAGCAAAAACACAACTTAGAAGCTGCAATGTGTGGTTTTGTCTACATGGTGTCGCTCTAAGCTCTGACTAAAAGCTGCTCAGCAGAGAAAGTTAGTATTTCTGTGGCACCCGAGTGGTGTACCTAATAAATAACTGCAGGGATTGTGGACAGAGTTTTAAAACAGCCCAATAAAATTTACAGTAATTTATTTAAAAGGTGAATAATTTAAAGGAGACGTAGGCAGTCCTTGACGGCAAAGTCAATAAACAAGTCTGTAACATAGACTCTAAGCTGGCCCAAGGGGAGGTGCGGTCCTCTATTGCTCCCAATTCTTTTGGCTCGGTCCGACTGATCCTCCGGTCCCTGGCGAACCTCGGCAGCGATCCAGCCGCTCCCCCTCCTACAGCCGGCCCCCTGCTCCTTGACGGCGACCAGTCAGGTGACTCGCTGTCCTCAACAGCAGCCAGACTGGTACTTAGTGATGCGTCCGGCAACACCGATGCGTCGGCGCATGCATCAAGCCCAGAGACCAAAACCCCGTGTTGGTGCGCGTATTGCTTCCAGCAAGTCATGTGACCGATACAGGAACTGTTTCGAAATGACACTGATGCACCAAACTGTGTCTATAAGGAAGCGAATCTATCAGCGGGATGCATTTGCCAAAAGACTTCTTGATCTTTTACGGTACAGGAGGTCTTCGAAGTATTCTGCCCACCAGCCCACAATGTCCCGAGTTGAGGTCAGCAGCACACCATCCCCACTATAAACAGTGCTGGTGCTGTACTGCTTCCCCCTCCTGAGACATGGGATGGTGGACCAGAATCGCCTCAAAGCCGTGTGGAAGTCTCTCTCTATGGTCTCTCCAAACTCCTCCCACTCTTGAGTTTTTGCCTCAGCAACCACCCAAGCCGCATGTCGCTTTGCTCGCCGGTACCCATCAGCTGCTGTCCCACAGGTCAAAAAGACCCGATAGGACTCCTTCATTAGCCTGACAGCATCCCTCACCGAAAGGTGTCCACCAACGGGTTCGGGGGTTGCCACTGCGACAGGCACCGACAACCTTGTGGCCACAGCTCCGATAAGCCGCCTCGACAATGGAGGCACGGAACATGGTCCACTCAGACTCAATGTCCCCCACCTCCCACGGAACGTGTTCGAAGTTTTGCCGGAGATGGAAGTTAAAGCTCCGTCTCACAGGGGATTCCGCCAGACGTTCCCAGCAGACCCTCACAACAAGTTTGGGCCTGCCAGGTCTGACCGGCTTCCTCCCCCACCACCGGAGCCAACTCACCACCAGATAGTGGTCAGTGGACAGCTCCGCACCTCTCTTCACCTGAGTGTTCAAGACATACGGCCGCAGATTCGATAAAACGATGACAAAGTCGATCATTGAACTGCGGCCTAGGGTGTCCTGGTGCCAAGTGCACATATGGACACCCTTATGCTTGAACATGGTGTTCGTTATGGATAATCCGTGATGAGCACAGAAGTCCAACGACAGAACACCGCTCGAGTTCAGATCGGGGGGGCCGTTATTCCCAACCACGCCCCTCCAGGTCTCACTGTCATTGCCCACGTGAGCGTTGAAGTCTCCCAGCAGAACAAGGGAGTCCCCAGGAGGGGCACTCTCCAGTACCCCCTCTAAGGACTCCAAAAAGGGTGGGTAATCTGAACTGTCAGGCCACTAAGCACAAACGACAATCAGGACCTGTCACCCCACCCGGAGGGCGGGGGAGGCTACCCTCTCGTTCACCGGGGTAAACCCCAACATACTGGCGCTGAGATGGGGGGCAACAAGCATGCCCACTCCTGCCTGACGCCTCTCACCTTGGGCAACTCCAGAGTGGAAGTATGTCCAGCCCCTTTCAAGGAGACTGGTTCCAGAACCAGAGCCATGCGTCGAGACCGACTATTTCTAGCTGGAACCTCTCGACCTCACACACTAGCTCCGACTCCTTCCCCACCAGAGAGGTGACATTCCACGTCCCAAGAGCCAGCTTCTGCAACCGAGGATCGGACCGCCAGGGTCCCCTCCCTCGGCCGCCACCCATCACACAATGCACCCGACCCCTTTGGCCCCTCTCACGGGTGGTGGGCCCATGGGAGGGGGGGCCCATGTTTCCTCTTTAGGCTGAGCCCAGCCAGGCTCCATGGGAAAAAGCCCGGCCACCAGGCGCTCACCATCGTGCCCCCCCTCCAGGCCTATCTCCAGAGTGGGGCCCTGGTGACCCACGTCCGGGTGAGGGAACACCAAGTCCAAAGTTTTCTTTCATCATTGGGGTCTTCGGGCTGCGCTTTGTCTGGTCCCTCTCCTAGGACATGTTTGCCTTGGGTGACCCTACCAGGTGCATAAAGCCCCAGACAGCAAAGCTCCTCGGATCATCAGGGCACTCAAACCCCTCCACCACGATAAGGTGGCAGCCCAAGCAGAGGCAAATCCAGTTTTGAATATATATTTGATTTGTGGAATAAAAGTAAGCTCCCTGCTAAATAGATTCCCCAGGTTCCTGATTTATTAGGAATTATTAGGACTGATCTGTGTCTCCTTGGGGCCAAACAAACTGGTCCAAGCAGTGACCTCTGTGGTACTCCATGTCTAGCTGTGGTTTGTGAGGAAATAATTTATTCAAACTGCAGTTTTTCACATATAAATATAAATTAAACTTGCCTGGTGCTGTTTGCTCGATCCCTACAGCACAAAGCATAAAGAGATTATTGTGATCTACTGGATCAAAACCAGTACACAAGTCTGTACTGGACAGTCACAAAGATCTAACAGAACCAGTACCGTCCATTATCGTGGGTCAGAGTATCATTGGTGTTTTTGTGTTCTGAAACGGGCCTACAGTGGCACAAAACTAGTGCAAGGAAAATTAAAATAGATTCACAGATAGATCAACACAAGTACATGCAGCTTCAGTGTTTTGGTTTGTTTTTCGTTTGGATCTGGCTGCAGGCTGGCTTTGACAAAATGGCCGCTCTGCTTCCTGCTTCATCTTAAACTCTGTGGTTACATTTGTACAGGCAAAGCATTTCAGATCTGTGAGAATATATTGAATTGGGTTTGAATAATATATTTGAAAGAAATGCAACAATATTTTTAAAGGGTTTTTATTCTCAAGAATCAAAATTTCTCAGCTCATATTTTACAACATGCAAAAACATTTATTAAGACAACAGACAATGCTTTCTAGTGTTTTAGAAAGCATTAAAAACAAAAAAAGAAAAATACCAATCATTTTTCTTAGTTCATTGAGTTCAATGAGAAAGTGTGTCCAAACTTTTGGACACACACAGTGAAATTTTAACCTCCTGTAGTTCTAAGATCCTGCCTGAGCTTTTTTACAGTGTGGGTTCTGACGGTTCGCCGGTTTATTAGCTTTTTTTGTGGTTTCACAAACTTAAAAGCTGACGGGTCACCAGCTGGCTGACACCAGCAGATGTCGAAAAAAAAAAGTCAGACAGATTGGAAGGTACAAAACTATCACTGCACCTGACCTGCAAGAGCACAACCACCTCTCCAACGCTCATCATGAGCGCGTCGCACAAAAGCAGCACAAACCTAGACCACTAAAGCAGCGCACAATTTTTTGTTGTTTTTTTTTTTTTTTACACAAACGATTCTAATTCATAAAGACATGGAAGCGAAGCTGTGAGATCAAAGGAAAGAGGAGGATGTTGATTCCCAGGTTCAGGTGATGTCAGACGTCCAAAGGAGGAGAAGGTGAAGCAACAATGTTTGCTTAATTTTTACTCTTGTGGGAAACGTTTCGACTAGATTAAATTGTTTAAGCCACAGTCTTAGCGCGACGCTCAGGAAGAGTGGCAGATGTCAGCTAACGGGTGGCTCATCAGCTCTCCAGTTTGGTAAACATCAAAGAAGCTCAGAAACCGGCGACCCGCCAGAACCGACACTGTAAAAAGCTCCAGCAACATCCAAACCACTTGTAGAACTACAGGAGGTTCAAACTCCTGTCATTCATTTTTATCAGAAAAAGTGCCAAGCCACCAGATAAACAAAAGTAAACTGACCAATAAGATTTAAGCTTTGCGTGCCCTTTGACCCCCACAGACTCAAACCTGTGCTACGTACAAGATGTTTTGACACATAAGATCCTTTTTTTCTCCACAATTTTGTTAATTGTAAAGAGAGTTCAATAATAAAAATTTCAGAAATTATTCTTTTCTTTTTTTACTTCAAGGAAAATCTTAAGGTAGGCAGAGCTGCTGCAGCCGAACAGCTGCAGGCGCTGCTGCCCTCCGATAAAATCCTGCAGGCGTCTGCGCAGTTCTGAACTTTAACCATAGAGAAGAGTTTTATGCATAAAGCTATTTATTTTAAACATTTTTTGTAATTTACTTTTTAAAAAAATTATAAACAAATGTTATTAATTCAATGTAAATACATTAAATAAAATAATTTATTTGGCAGTGCTCCCTAATGACAATGGCTATTTTAAGAACTTGCTCCGTGGGCGACTGACAAGGTCCCCTCGGGCGACCGGGGGCCCACGGGCCCCGTGTTGGTGACCCCTGCCATAGAGGGTCCAGAAATTCTTTGGGAACCACTGCTGTAAATAATGACACTTTTAATGCAAAGTTGCTCTAAAAGTTGCATTAAAAGTCTATTAAAATGACAACTTTGCATTAAAGTGTCATTATTTACAAAATAATGCAAAGCTGACAGTTTTAAAGCAACTTTTAGAGCAACTTTATATTAAAAGTGTCATTATTTACCTAATGACACTTCATGACAACAGTCATAGACATTCATGAAGACTCCTTCAGGTGTTATTTCATGTTTATGATAGAGTCATGTCAGTCTTATGCACACCATGTCTAATAAAGTGTTACAGTTTTTTTCTTTGCATTAAAGCCATTTTTTTAATCTGAGGATAAAGCAAATAAAATAATCCTGATGCTTAATATCATGATAGGAATTTCAAAGTTCTTTTCTACAGTCCTAAAAGAAATAAATGAATTTGACAATCTTTCATCTTCTCTGTTTTTTGTTTTCAGGCTAGAAACAGTCACATATTTATCTGATGTGAGTTTCTGCTGTCGGTTTAGTAGAAAGATTGATATGTTTGTATTTAGTGTTGGATGATGAATGTTGGAAAGCATCAACATCTCAAATGTTTTTTCAAGACTTTCATTCAAAGTAAATAAATAAATTCCAAAATTTTACTATAAAAATTGACGACTATGTCATAAAATGCAGCGATAAGGTAAATAATTTGGGTTTGTGGTTCGATCCTTCTCATTTAAGAGGTAACGAGGCTTTGACCATCTCTAAACTTAAATGTTTTTAGGTGAATTTAAAAGTTTTATCATTTAAAAATGCAGGGTTCATATCCACCCATTAGTGTCTTCATGCATTGACTCCTGCAATTCTCTGTTTTCTGGGTTACTGAGGAAAAGTTTTACGGATCTGCAGATGGTCCAAAACGTGGCTGCTCACATTTTACCAAAACCATGAAATATGCTCACATTTCTACTTCTGTAATCTTTTCACTGGTTGCTTTAGGTTCAAACAGACTTTAACGTTTTGCTGCTCATTTACAAGACTTAAAGTTTTCTGATCTTCTGCAGCTTTATGTTCTACCTCATGTTCTCCCATCTTAAGACACTGACCTTTTCAAAACTCCTAAAACCAGAGGAAAAACATCTGGAGAGAATTTTTTTTCCATTTGAGCTCCTTATTGTTTAGCACTTTGAATAATGTTAATAATAATTATAATAACTTGTTGTATAAAGTTTGACTTTTTACATATTTCATGTGACAACAGCAGTTTAACAGTGTCCAGGACAAATGAACAACTTCCAACTAGAAGATTTTAAAAAAACTGAAAAACTAGACAGCAGGTCATAATAACATCCATAAATATTTGGTTATGTAACAAGAGTGTGAGCATTGTGCGTGCCGTGGTGGCGTAGGGGTTAGCGTGACCCACATTTGGAGGCCTTGAGTCCTCGATGCGACTGTTGCGGGTTCGACTCCCGGACCCGACGACGTTTGCCGCATGTCTTCCCCCCTCTCCTGTCAGCCTACTGTCATTTAAGGGACACTAGAACCCTCAAAAGACCCCCTGGAGGGGTAAAAAAAAAGAAAAAAAGTGTGAGCATTAAAAATAAGATTCACTGACAGAAATTAAATTAAAAACCTTTTGTAGGAACAAGCTGGGGATCAAGTCTGTCAACTTTTGAATATATTAAAAATACTTTTCAAGAAGTCAGTTTTCAAAAGCTGAGTAAGAGACTCTAAACTACAGAAACAGTTATGGACATAAAATGTTCTTTTTTAACTTACATGATTCTTCATCCTTTTTTTATCTCAAGAAAAGATTATTAAATCTTTAATCTAATATGAAGGACTTGCTTTTGGGTTTAAAGCATACAGTTTTTTCATTATTATTCACAGTTCTATACATGTAACAGTTTTCATACCAACAAGTGATATGAAGGAGATTTCAGGTCAGGATGATGAATTCAGACACTTTGGTTTGATTTTCCCACGTCCTGTAAAGGTCTTTCTTCAGCTTCATCTCTTGGTTTGCCATTTTCTCTGTGATCTATGAAACACAAAACAAAATGTTTTCAATAAAATCATCTTCTTCTGATTGTTTGATATCCCAAAGTAACATTATTATTAAGATGGCTTGAATAAAAACTGAATTCTGTCATTTTTAGTTTTTCAAAAGAAAATTATCATCAATCAGCAAAAAATAAAGTAAAGTTTTGACTTTTTCTGAAATTATTTGTCTTTCATTTGTTTCCAGATGCTTGTTGACAAAAATAAGACAATCCAGAAACCAAAGCATATTAAAATAAAAATGTAAACATAGTCATATTAAATTGAATATGTAATGAATATTCAGATGAGGCTTGTCAGATTAAAAGAACCTTTTAAATATAACTTTCATTAAGGTAGAAGAGATGTCTTTCATTAAGCTCTTGTTTCTTTTTTTAATTGGTCTGATGTAATTATAATCTTAAACATGTTTTAATTGGCTATAAGCTTCTCTGTTGAAGAAAACACAACAAAGAAGAGAAAATCTGAGTTATGTGTTTGCAATTTTTAATAGTTTTATTTATAGCATTTTATGAATGAATGTTGTTGGATTTTGTTTTCTTGATTCTTGGCTGTTTTTCTTTAGTGTTGTCCAGATCCGGGGCCACAGGTTGGTCACCTCTGGTCTAAACCTGCATATCACTGTTCAGGTCAGTGGGAAAGCTGGTGAGCCAGGAGTAAACCAGTCAGGTCACCAGTTCATTGCTGCTACATCAAATTATCTAGTCAGTCAGATTCAGTCACCAACAAGGAAGTTCAGTTTCCTGGTTTGATGCTCAGCTGTGATGTTCAGTGACTGCAGTCCTGCTTAGTTTATCAATGAGCAGGAAAATAAAAAAGTAAATAATTAACATAAGTTAATTATTACATAATTGTTCCATTTCCATACCTCCATCATTTCTCCCTTGTTCATTTTGAGAGTTGTTGTTCCAGCATGGAAAAACTGAACACAACAGAAAGTAAACAACAGTGAATATTTAGCTTAACAATATAAATGAGTGACAATATTTAATTCTCCTTAACAGTTTTTGTCTGGTAAAAATGTTTCATCAACCTGGGCAGGCAGAAAGGCTACAATAAACAACAAAGACCTAAAACAGAAAAAAGTTACTCATAATAATTTGGTTTCTTGTTTTTCTTTTCTTTTCAGACAAACATCAACAGATATTGATAAATATGTGAAAACTGCATAACTTTTCTTATACATGTTTATCCAGACAGCTCCATGTTTCTGAGTTTTACTTCTCTTCAGTTTCAGATCAGTTTTTGCAAACTATTAAAAACTATATTTTCTATCAATTGGAAATATGCATTTATGGAGAGAATCATTAATTCACCAAAATCCTGCAAGACTTACAAAGACAATGACTGACTTACTTTGTTTACCTCTGTGGCGACGTACAACACAGTATGTGATGAAGACGAGGATGATGAGTGCTCCAACAACAACAACACCACCAATAACTCCAGGATCAGGTCCTGTGACAAAAAAACAGGTTTTTAAAATTCCGCTTTTGAATATTTTGAATTCAATTTAGCATATTTTTGTTTTATTAATGAGATCAAAGTTGTGAACCAACAGTCACCTCATCATTCAGGGGTCAACATTTACTGCACCACACACACACACACACGCACGCACGCACGCAAGCACGCAAGCACACACACACACACACACACACACCAATATGCAGATCAAAAGGTATTTAGCAGTTATCTGCTTTGCCCAACTGCACATCAACATGTGACAATAGGAAAAGCTGGAAGACAAATATTCAACCCAAATAGCCAAAATTGCTGCAGGTAACAAAGAAAGTCTAAAACTAAGCCAGAGTTCCAGTAACTACTGGTTATCTAGTTAAACATATTTACCTCCAGGAACAGTCGAGTTGCCTTGGGCTCCATTTTTATCTGTTGAGGAATTACATTAAGTGTTATAGACATCAATATATTTATCTGGTTTGTCTTAAATTATCTTAATTTTATATAACTCACCAAGTTTTAGAGTAACGTTCACCTTCCTGACTTGACTTTGCAGTTTGGGAACAAAGCAAGTATAATTCCCTTCATCCTCCTTGGTTACTTTGATCAATCTGAGGGAAATGTTTCCTTTTTTAAACTCATCATGGAACATAGAGGTTCTGCCCTGGTACTTTGGGTCTGAAGTTTTATCATCTTTAGCTCCACTGTGATGCAAATGTATTATTTGACCCTGGAATCTCCATTCGATTGTTAGACTGTTCACGTCAAATGGAGGCTCCAGACGACATGGCAGAATAACGTCGTCTCCCACCTTTGCATGTATCGGGTCATGACCACCAACCACCTTCACTTGACCTGGAAGAATAAACAAAGATTTTTTTAAAAATCAACACTAATATTCCTGGTGACGTCCTGTTTGTTCTTCAGCTAACATTCATACTTATTCTCCTGTAGGATCTTTACAATTGTGAAAAAAAATGTAGCCAACCCATTAACAGAGGCTTTATAAAATAAATGTTTTTTTATTTGTTTATAAATGTATATCTACTATTTTGATTTTTTTTTGGTTGGTAAGATGACTCATGGGTAAAACTAATTTACTGTGCATGTGAACCTTTTAGTTGACCTGCATAAACATTTACTGAATTTACAGCAGGAGCTTATATTATTTTTCTTGTGGCAAAAGGGTTTTTATGATGTGATGTGTGATTTCTTTTCTTGTTCCCAGGTGCAAAGTGTTGGGATGACTTGGGGTCTAATCACAATCTGCCTTCTGTCTGCGCCAAGAAACCCTGAAAACTGTGAGGTTCCCAAAGAGGCCAGATTTAAAACAGAACCAGTGGAGGGTCAGTGCTTTTTGTTTCTGTTTTCCTGCCTTTTTAACCTTCAGAAAACCCAGAGATATTTCTGCTTCTTTACTGCCTATAATATCTCTCTTTAATGCAACCTAAGGAATGAAGCGACAAGCAACTCTGCAGTACTAGGACGTCCTGAGTCATGTTCGTTTATTGCTTTATTCCTGGACTAGTGACAAACCTGATTGGCTGCTCCTTGTGTAAAGGTTTAAGGATAAAATGTTTCTCTTATTGTTCACAGAAAAGGTTTTTGTGGCAGCCGCATATTTCCACACCAGGGAAGATATGTGCAAATATTGACGCAAACTTTGATGCAAAGTAAATTTTTATACATGCCGACTTGTGCGTAAAATATGGCGCCACACATTTTTTGCGTGCATGCATGATTTCTACATGAGGCCCCTGGACCTTAAAACAAGAACTGTTGTTAGAACCAGAAATAATTTGCTTTAAATTATCTAACAAAGATTCTTGTTATTTGTTGATGAATGTATTTTATTCAGTTATTCAAACTTTTCAGTTGGTTTAAATCCTTTTATAATTTAATTATTTAATCATCTTAGAGATATAAGATGTTTTTTCTGAAAAAAAAAAAGAAACGCATCTTATTTCTAAAAACTATCACTATGTCCTGACAGCATAACATGAGACACTCTGTGAAAACATCCAGCTCCACTGCTCTATGGTCCTACTACGATCTGCAGAAATACACTGCTCTGTGAGAAACAACCAATCAGAGCCATGAGGAAGGTTATAGCGCTAACAATCACTTTGTGTATACGCTGCACAAACCCTCCTACTTTCTCTCTGCTTTGTTACAGCTGGTTCACCACAGGGATGCTTGATATGAAAGCTCAGCTAGTTAGCATGACTATCGATGATGGTGGATAAACTGTTTCTGTAACAATAAGGATCGCACCAACCCACTACAGATCGGTGCTGCCTGTGGTGCTACTGTCACGACTTCCCACAGACAGACACCTGATGGATTCCAGTTTCACCAGTGGACTATAGGAACTGCATCCCCAGCATTCATAGCTTAATGTGGTTTAAGTGTCTGAATAACTTAATTCCTATCAAGCCATAAAACAGGCAGAAGACAAATGCTCTTGACTTTAATTAACAATTAATCAAAGTTTATGTTTGGCCTTATTTTTCCACCCATTTGGTGGAAAAATGTCACCACTAAAATTTTACATATTCCACCAAAAATGAGTAAAAATCTTTGGGGACAAAATACCTTTGGATGTAGTTTTACTCTATCATGCTATTTACTTTTATTTGAGTAAAATGTCTTGCTACTCCACCCTTTGAGTAACTTCACTAAATGAAAAACAAACATGTTTTAACCAAAAACACAACAGACAGACCTAAAGGCCTTAAGCCTGCATTAGTATAAAAGGTTTTTTTCTTTAAAATACTCAAAACTTAATATATACATTTGAACATGGCCTCATATTCTTGTCTGTCTGATGACACTTTAAAAATATTAAAATCAGGTGGACAGTAACTTGGTACTTTAGTCGCATTGTTACAAAATACTGTTTTACTTTTACTTAATTAAAGCTTAATACATTTCTTGGACAGTTAATTTTTACTTCTACTTGAGTAAAGATTGGTGAGATGCACAAAACGAGCGCAAACACAAAAACTATAGCATAAAACTCATAGCATGAAATGTAACAGTAATACAACAATAAAGATTATTTTATGCACTTTTACAAAGTAATCTTGCTATTTCCTTTAAATCTTTATTTGAAATGTTAAGATTTCTTTGTTGTACCACAGAAATCTTAACTTGCTTGAAAAGAAGTAGGAAGAAATAAGAAACTTATGAACTTCTACCCCAAAAACTCATACAATATTTTCAGATGGATCCTCATTAATAAATACATTAAAAAAATAAATAGGTTAATTAATTTTTATTTGGGTTTAGATATGTCTAAATCCAAACATCTATAGCCACACATTCATATGTGTCAGCCTCAATGTACACATTAGTGCTAACTCTCTCTCATATTTCTACATCTTGTGAAAATGACCTACTTATTTACTTTTAAATTGTAATAAATTTAGACTTTGTTTTAACTCCTCATTTAACTTGTTCATAACTTTACCCCATGAATTGAAATAAAAAAGCTTTTTCTACAAATCCTTAAGTTTGAGTTTCCCCTTAAGTACCGGTAATATCCCCATCTCTTTCAGAAAACAGGCTCTCTATGAGCTCAGGCTGAACTTTATTAGATGTGTGAGGGACCAGTTGCTGGGGACTTTAGACCAAGGAATCCCCCAAAACCCTCTTCCATTAAAATATGATTCTATTTTCTTTCCTATGAATATTTTGTTTTGCTATTATAAAGCTCTGTGTTTCATTGTCCATGTTAAGCTGAACATTCATAAATATGTTGGTAATTATTCTGGCTGAGAGTGAAATGAGTTTAGAAAGGGATCAGTTTTGAACAGGCGCTTAGGGCAGCCTTGGGTCCTAAGTTTCTGTGCTGAAGAAGCTCAGTAGAACATAGCAGCCATAGTTTGACTCACGTCGGATTTATGAATGTTGTTTGTATTTTCAGTAAAAAATGAAACTAAAGAAAATTTACAACCACCGCATGTCTCGACATCACTATTGTTTGAGTGGGCAACAGATGCCTTAAACATGATTTGAGTCATTTTAAATTAAAGCTCTTCAAATTTAAGGATTCTAGATTTTAATACTAACGGGTTTGTTTGCTCATAATAACCAACATTATGGATGATTCTAACGGCTCGTTTCTGTAGGATATTTAGTGGCTGTAAAGAGCTTTTGCAATAATTCCCCACACCTCTGAACAATATGTTAAATATGGCAAAATCAGAGAGTTATATAGAATAACTCTACATTATATTATTCTGTTATTCAGAACATGTCTAGCTTTAGCCAGGATTGATTTGCTCCTGCTTAGTTTATTCTGTAAATGTTTAATATGATATTTCCAACTGACTTTGTCATCTATTATTACACTGAGAAACTTATTAACATAAAGCCTGTCTAGAGTTACACCCTCTATCTGAACTTGAATTTTAGTATTTTTGTAGCAGTTTCCAAAAACCATGATTTTAGTCTTGTCCAAATTTAGTGATAATTTGTTATTGTCAAACCATTTCTTTAATTTACTGATTTCTATGGAAAGAAGTTGTAAGTTTTCACCAGAGACTAGAATATTTGTGTCGTCAGCAAATAACACAAATTTAATACATTAGACACTTTGCTTATGTTGTTTATATACAAATTAAATAAAACTGGTCTCATTACTGACCCTTGAGGTACTCCACACAAAAAAGTAGTTCTGGACTGGACTACAATTTCTGGGTCCTCTAACCAGAGCTGGCCCGAGGTAATGGACCGAGAGGGTCAGAACCCTCATAGCTAAATATGTTTCTGATGATGATATATGCTGGCACAGAAACTGTAACTAATTTATCCCTTGAACCAATTTAATGTTTTACCTTCACAGTTTCACTTTAATAATGAAATAAAATTAAGATGTTGAACTTTTGGCTTCAGCAGTATTGTGATAGAATCACAGTTTTCATCTATTAGATCAGCTGACTTCCCAGGTGAATTTGATCTAGAATCACCACTCTATGTTGAGGTCAACTTACTGACCTCTAGTGCTTAGAGATGTGATCAAACATAAGCTTTAATAAAGAGAGGCTAAAGCATTTCACTAAAAAACTGTTTCTATTTATGCTCAACAAAGACCTAAAAAGTTCAAAGAAAGTTAAAAAAAAACAAACTCTGACCAAATAACTCACCAGTAACGCTGAGTAGAACCTCAGCATTGCTGGAACCATCTTCAGTTTTCACGTCACACAGATACTGACCAGAGTCTTCAGTCCTCAGTCTGGACACCTGGAGTCTGATTCGTCCTTCTCTGAGGACGTCTTTGTCAATCTGGACTCGTCCTGAAAACTGTTCATCCTGAGAATCTGGAAACTCAACACCTTCATGGACCTGATAGAGAACTGATTCTTTATGAGGAGCCAACAAGCTGCAGTAGATGAACAGATCCCTCCAGGATCCCTGAGTCTTGGTGGTGAAGGTCCACTCCAGAGTGATGCTGTGGTTCTCCTCTGCCTGATAGCTGCTCTGTGTCACATTCACTACAAATGTTGCTGCTGAGGAGACAGAGAGGGAAAGAGAGGAGCAGACACACTGAGAACTGGAACATGGGAGTCTTTCAGCTCCATCTAGAGAGCTTTCTGTCACAAAGACAAGATGGAGACTGACCACAGAGACATGAGCTGAGGATGAGGAGCAGCAGGATCCTGGAGATCATCTTCATCCTGAGAGAGGAAGAGGAGGAGAGGCAGCAGAACATCAGGAACATCATCACTAACAATACAAGGAACAACTGGACTCATAACTCAGCCTGACTTCATTTAGATCATACTTATCTCATGGCATAAACAAATAAAGATCAGTAGCTGTTCTATTACAGGATTTTATCAATCACAGCACAGATCATCTCTCTCCTCTAAAACATTTGCTGGTCTTTCTTTTTGTCTTCTTGTCGATGCATTCCTCCTCTGGGAGCCAGCAGGGTCAGCAGGGTCAGCAGAGTAACTGAGTAACGGTTTACATGAAGGCAATTCCTAACTCTCTTCATTGATGACGTGAGAGACGGGGCCTCCCTTTCTGTCTCCTCTCCAGGGGCCTCATGTATAAAAGTGCTCAGTTTTCACAAAACATTTGCGGACAAATTTAGAAAAGTGCAGCGCACAAAATAATTCTGGTGTATAAAGCCATATGGACGCACATTCCTGCGGACCTTTCGTTTATAAATCCCAATTTGCGGAAAATAGAGCGCAGCTACTGCTCCGCCCTGTTGCCACCCATAAATACATATATAGATTAGTATAAATGCCCAGAAGGCTGTCACCATGTGTCCCAGTAACCGTGACAACAGTCCTTGCTTGTAGCAATATAAGCATTTATAATACTGATAATTATATATTTTATTTAATAGGTGCTATCAAGGCACATAAGGCCACTTCACAAAAAGTAAAAGTAATAAATTTTAAAGACAATATTCCAAATAGGAAAATATTTATGCAAACTTTCACGCCACCTTCCTTTTTATACATGCTGACTTGTGCTTACATATGGTTTATTTATATATGAGGCCCCAGTTGTTCTGAGTACTGCGGTGGCTGACCTGAGTGAAGTTGGTACCCAAACCGTCTTCAAATCAGACAAAATTGGTGTCAAAAGTTTGTGCAGCAAAAATTTTCATTTGTGCTGCTATCATTTTAAAGATATAAAGAAATGTTTCTAGAGGTCATCAAAGGTCAACCAGCCTCCCCACCTTCATAAAATCAAACAAAATTGGTGTCAATCAACTCGGCTACGTTTGTGCAGCAAAAACTGATATTCATTGACCTTTGATGACCTCTAGTAACATTTCTTTATATCTTTAAAATGATAGCAGCACAAACAAAAAATGTTGCTGCACAAACCAGCACAAACGTTTGACACCAATTTTTTCTGATTTGAAGAAGGTGGGGGGCCAACTTCAGGTCTGTGATGAAGTAGTTCTGTTAATCTGACGCGTCATCACACCTCCACCACCGTGCCTCACACTGGGAGGGGTTGGGCTGCTGAGGCTTTTTACTTCCTGTTTCCTTTAGGAAACTGTCATGGAAACCAAGATCATCCCTTTTCCCCATGCTGAAGATTTAAGTTTTACAGTAATAATAAATAAAGTTATCTTTAAAATGAATCACTCAAGTGACATCTAGGCCCAACAGTAGACTTAAATGTCAATAAAATAAATCTGCTTTGTGTTGTTTTTGTCTCCTGCAAACTTTGCTTTAATTCTACGTCTTTTTTCTATCTAATCATAATAAATCATAGTCAGTCAGAAAGAGTCATGAAACAGGAAGAGCAGGTTTCCTGGAAAAAGAGGAAGTAACTTGAAATGGTGTAAAAAGCTGTAACTGCAATTAAACATCACTGATATGTTGGAGGTGGATGGTAGGTGAAAGGGTTAAGGGAAAAGGGGAACTAACAGGAGAGCAGAAATGATCAACGCCTTATTTGGAAGCAGGTTGTTGAACAACGTAAACGTTTCAGAGAAAAGGTTGTGCAGGCAATGGACATAGCAGATTGATCAACCCTGAGACATGAGCACAGACATCAGGACAAAATGTCTGTAAGACAGTGATGGATATGAGATCATCTGTCTAAGCAGTCAGCCAATGAAACAAGCACAGCATCAGTGCTAGCCAATGCAAACACACCAAAAGGTGGATAAACCCTATAAAAGGTGAGAGTAAAAGAGGAAACTTTGGTTGGATCCTCCAGGCAGCTTCGAGCCAAGATCGAGATGGACAAAGAACTCTGCAGCTGAAGAAGAGCCGGGGCCACAGAGCTGAAGACTGTCCTGCTCATGGGGACCAACCTGTCAGGCCCACAACATGTGGCTTCACATCGCACTTCTCTCATCGGCTGGGTTCAGACCCCAAAGACAAAGATGAAGATAAAGGCAAAGACGAAGAACTGGTGCCTTCCTTCCTGCCAGCACCAAGTCCTGTGTGACCTCACCATCCATGCGGAGAAGAAGCTCATCAGACCTACAGAGATCCCGGCCTTCATCGATCAACTTCTCCTCCTCCTGCAACACCTTCATCATCATCAGGCCAGGTCTGGGGTTCGAAACGCCAAACTCCGTCCGTCTCTCTCAAAGGTTCCCTTTTTTAGTTCTCAGTGTCAGCATTAGGGAAAGACAGACTAGATGATTGATTTTACTTATTTGATTATTTCTGAATTAAGCTGTACTGACCCTTGCAAAAATGCCTTACTAATAAAATATTTAGCATAAAGAAAATCTAAAAGATGTTGTGGACATTCAGTTAATGAGTCACCTTAAAGTTCTTTGATGGTTGTAAAATAGCTATGATGTTTGATTCTGGAGAGGAAAAAGTGGAAAATGTTTTATAGGTTGCTGGTAGCCCAAATGTAAAACATCATCCTTGGGACTCACTGAGTCACTAAAACCAACCTGGTTCAGTAACAAGAGCAAGCTGTAATTTAGAGAAGGAGCGACCGTTAACAGGTGTGCTCTGTGAAACTAGTTGGCTGCAGGCTGATCAGTCTGGCTAATTCACAGGGGGAAGAAGGTTGGGACACCTGGATGTAGTTCGTCAGGAACCAGGCGAATCGCTGCTCAAAACCAGCTTAAACAGAGTTTACTTCAGTTCTGGACAGGATAAATCCCAGCAGATTTAGGAAACTCAATTAACCCGTTAGATGGAGAGCTGGTAGAACATGGCATGAGCAGCAGTGATGTGTCCAGTTCCTGTCCCCAGTGGACGGCTGTCCTGCATGTTTAGCTGGGTTTGGGTTCATCTTAAAATTAAACCTTAAATATCCAGGATTTGATGTTTCAGACGCTGACGGACGATTTAAAACATTTTCTCATGAAGCTTCAGGTAAAATTTTATTTCACGGCTCAGATGAAAAGTTCTGATCAAAAACCTGACAGGAAATAGATCCAGTGATATCAGATCTGCTAACTTAGAGTGTAATTATTCCTAAAGAAACCTGAGACGTCCTTCATGCTCTGAGTTAAAGTTCAGTTTAAAACATTCAGTCATATTTTCAGATAAAATCAGATTCTCACCCAGAGCAGCAGAACACAGAATCAGAACCAGCAGGAGAGAGGAGGTGGTCCAGTTCAGCATTGATGCTCTGTTAGAAATAATAAAACACATTAATTATAGACATTATTTCTCCAAGTCATCACATGCAGAGAACCGAAAATTGTACTCAAGTAGCAGTAGCACTACTTCAACATATTTTTACTCAAGAAAAAGTAAAATAGTATTTGGTAAAAACTCAACTCAAGTACTGAGAAACTGATCAAATTATCAATCATTTAATATTTTAAAATTACATCGTCAGACAGACCAAAATTTAAAGTTTTGTGGAACTTTTGGTATTTTAAGGACAAAAATGACAATAATTTATATGAGTAACAATAAAATAACATAATTAGGTAAAATATATAAATATATATATATATATTTTCCAAATCAGTTTCTTTCCATAAAAAACTTATGAAGCTTTAACAAAAACTGCAGGTGTGTGTCTGTGTTTGAATTCTTGGTTAAAACATGTTTGGTTTTCATTCAGTGGGTAGAAAATCCAGAGATTTTACTCAAGTTAGAAACATTTCAGAATAAAATTACTCAAGTAAAAATGATGGCGAAGTAATAAAAACTCCTAAAAGTACATTTGTTCTAAAAAGTTACTCAAGTTAATGTAACAAGTTACTATTCACTCTGATCACATGATAATTATAGAGGTGTAGTCATTTCAATATGGCGTCCAGATGAAGAACAAAACGGAGGATTATAAAATGTTTCACTTAGACTGATCAGATCTGCAGACGCTTATTTAGTTTAGCTTAAAGTTTAGTTTTAGTTTAAAAACTCATGCAGAAAACAAACGAGAAGCTGGTAATTAGTATAAAAGTGTCAAAAACTTGTTTGATCAAACAGAAACTAAACATCTTTCTTAACTGGGCGTTTCTGTAATAATCGCTATTACACAAAAACGGACGTTTTTTCAGCAAACATGACGCATAGAGAAGAAAATATGCATATATACATAGTAAATATTTAATAATTAAAAGCTGAAATGACCTTTGCACCGAAATCTTCATGAAAAAAAAACAGCGCAGTCACGTAAAATAGGCCCGTATTACGAAAATCAACACATGGCGAGAAATTCTGCTTTGTTTAATCTGTTTAGTCAAAACCTCTACAGAGTTTATACCGTTGTTATTAATATAAAGATATGTTATGTAATAAGAGCGAAACAAACTTGAACAGAAACATGAAGAATTGTACTAATATTGCTGCTAAAACTTTGTTCCACCATCAACTAAACCTTCCTTTAATGTGTGAATTTTCTAAACTCTTTAAATCTGCAAACATGAATAAAAACTGACCGTTTCAGATCTTCTGTGTTGAAGATCAGAGAAGAAAATGTTCCCGAAATTCCTGTTTCCGGAAGAGGTTGAGGAAACCAGTGATGGGATTTTCGGCTCCTTTTCGAGATGCGGCTCTAATGGCTCTTCTTACTGTGGAGAGCCGGCTCTTTCGGCTCCCAAACGGCTCCCCATATATATTTTTGACATTATTAATTAATTAATTAATAGCTTAAACCTAATTTTATAATATTTTGTTTCATTATTGACATTGTTAAGCACTTATGATGAGTAAAAATGCCGCATAACAATGCTTTATAAATAAACCTTTTATTATAACCAATTAAATTATCACAAAATAGCACCACTTCCACAAAAATAACTTAAAATAAATTAAATTTTAATAGGTATCATAGTAATATTATAGTAAAGTTCAATGAGATGATGTTTGAACACTGTACCTCTCTGCGCTGACCTCCACTGTGACCTGGTCCAAGGGCTCCAGGACACTGCAGGCCTCTTGCAGAGCCTCCCACTCCTCTTGGCTGAGAGGAGCCACAGGTGCATTGATCACTGCCAGTGTTGCGATAACCACATCCTTTGATTCAAGCATTCGCTGGATCATATGGAATGTACAATTCCAGCGGGTGACACACTCCTGTTTGAGCTTAAGCTCTGCCATAGACATCTGCTTCTGGGTGGATTTAAGTTTTTGGGTGGCTGCTGTGCTTCGGTGGAAAAATTCCACTATTGCCTTCACTTTGTCCACAGTGGGCTTCATAGCCCTCAGAGCATTTCTCACAGATAGATTAATGGTGTGTGCCAGGCATGGATGGTGTGTCCATTTCAACAGCTGGATGGCTCTTGTAATGTTGGCTGCATTGTCTGTGACACAACACACAACTTTGTTTTCCACCCCCCCACTCTCTTGCCACTCGGAGGAGCTCTTCTGCCAGGTTTTCGGATGTGTGCCCGTCACTAAACTCAAAACAGTCCAGCAGAGATGACACCATACTGTAGTTTTCAATGAAATGGCAGGTGACAGACATAAATTATGTGGCGGAGCGGGATGTCCAGCAGTCAGTGGTCAAGCATACAGCTGAGGCTCTCTTCACCCTTTCTTGCAGGGAGGCCCGTACTGCATCATATAGGCCTGGGATTATTTTCTGTGACAGGGTTTTTCGGCTGAGGAGGGCATACATGGGATTGAGGGCATGGCAGTAACTCCTAAATCCGACATCCTCTACAATGGAAAAGGGCTGGAAATCACGTGCCACCATCTTGGCAAGCTCCTCATCGATTGCGCTCTGTCTTGCTGGAGTTAGAGACTTCTGCAGGAACTGCTTCATAGAGCTCTGGGTTGTGGATGCAGGAAGGTGGGATCCAGGCTGGGATGTAGGAATGGGGGCAGACATTGTTGCCGAAGGAGCAGTTGATGTTCTTGCACCTGAAGAAGCAGCTGCAGTAGTTGTTGCACTCGCGCTGTCAGAAGGTTGTGGTTCCCCTTCTGGCCTCGACTCCTCCAGCAATACTGATGCGTGTGATGTCAGCATGTGCCTGTGCAGGTTGTTTGTCGAGCCTGCACGATAGGAAATGCTGACTTTGCACAGTCTGCACTCTGCCCTGGAGCTTGATGTAGCATTAAAATGAGTCCAAATCTTGCTCCGTTTTCTGTCACTCATTTATTTTCACCTATTCAGTTCTCACACTGACTCCCCTTCTTTCTGTGCTTCTTGACCGCTGAGTGAGTGTCTGTACATAAACACCTGCCGACGAAGGCTATACAGCTTGGCCAATTGCCTGCCGTTTCCACAAAAAAAGTGGAGATAAACTTTTTTTTTTCAGTGTTTTCCCGCCACATTATTAATTGAAACTGTGTGTGATTGGTCAGATGTGTGGAGCACACGCTTGACATGAGGGCAGTGGACCGAGGGAAAAAAACTCTCCGCTCTAGCACTGGCAGAAGAGCAAAACGCGCAAGGAGAGGGAGAAGGGGGGGAGAGACAGCGAGGCACCGCAGGACAAAAAAAAACGATGTGGGGAAAAACTATCGGCTCTGGCACTTGCAGAGCACAAGCACAACGACAGGGAGGCGGAGAGACAGCGATATACTGTAGGAAAAAACCCGGCTCCCAAACAGGATCCTAAAACGGCTCCCATTGTGGAGCCGGTTCCAATCGTTCACTTCAAAGAGCCGGCTCTTAGAGCCGGATCATTCGCAACCGACACATCACTAGAGGAGACCATTGCTACGTCATCATTCCTCCTGTTTCTCTTAAAGGAGCCGTAGATGATCAACCACCTGTTTATTCCACGGAATCGGTTTCTGCAGTTCGCTGAATTATTTTTAATCATAACAAATTATTATACGTTGGGGGGGGGGGGGGGCACTAAAAGCGGGGAAACTCCATTCATTTGCGCTTTGGCATGTTGTTGGCGTACTGACAGCCACGCTATCTATCTTCTGATAAAGAACATGGCTGCCCGCACTGACGCGGCTCAGGGATTACGTCACACGCAGCGCAGTGCGCCGTGCCCTAGTGCCTGTAAATTTAATGGTCCAATGAAGGAAATTTTAAAAAACAGGACATTTCCTCACTTTCTAAAAAAAACCCGGGACGCCCGGGACAGGACGTGAAATACGGACATGTCCCGGGAAATACGGACGTTTGGTCACCCTAATATAAAATATATCAATAAAGCTGATCTTAAATAAAATACAGAACTTTATTAGATACAAAGCCAACAGAATGCAGAATGTCTGTCTTGTAATCAGTAGTAAATACAATATGTAAAATATCTAAATACAAAAGAAGCAATAAACCACAAACAGTTTTTATTCATTTAAAGATAAACTATATTAACAGATCATTGGCCTTTTCTGCAGAAAAAGTCATTCAGGACAGGATGGGGAGAGTCTTGGTGCTGGGCCGGATGTGGGAGGAGGAGATATCTATTTTAAATGTTTATGCTCCTAACGAATGTGACGAATCCTTTTTTAAAGAAATAGCTAATATAATTGCAGAGAATGCTAAAGGCATATTAATAATTGGAGGAGACTTTAACGCAATACAGGATGGCAAAATGGATAGGAAGCTGGCAGAGATAGGGGGACAGAGCAGAAAAACAAAAATACTTAAAAATATGATAACTGAACTGGGACTGGGGGATCCATGGAGATCTAAAAACCCAAGCAAAAAGGATTTTACTTTATTTTCGAAAATTCATAATAGCTATTCAAGGATAGACTTCTTCTGCATACCTCAAAAATACTTTTATAAAGTAATTGACTGTAGTATTGAATCAATAACTCTGAGTGATCATGCTCCAGTTACTCTACAATTAAACTTAAGTAAAGATACCCCCTTTAGATACTGGAGACTAAACGTATCATTGCTCACTAATACATCAGTGATTCAGGAACTGAAACAACATTTGACTGAATATTTAGAAATAAATGATAATGAATCAGTAACTCCACCTATGATGTGGAGTGGAGCTAAGGCAGTATTAAGAGGAAAAATGATACAGATATCTTCCAGACTTAAGAAACAATGCATGGAAGAACAAACAAGACTTGAAAATAAAATAAAACAACTAGAAATTGAACATAAGCATAAAGGAGGAGATGACATTCTAAAGGATTAGAAAAGAGCTTGATGAAGTTCTTACATAAAAAAGGGGAGGGAGCACTGAGGTTCTCCAAACAAAAGTTCTATGAGATGGGAAATAGAGCCAGCAGATTGTTGTTGTTGTATGAGATGAATCAGATGTATTTATGGATCTTAGTTGTTTCGTCCTGGACTGTGGTTCTCACACTCACTAGTCCTCTGCCTCCTTCCTTGCGGCTCGTGTACAGTCTCAGGGTGCCTCCTTTGGCCAGCTAATTATTCCAGCAGGGTATCTGATTACTGGCAGGGCATAGCTGTTTATCGCACGGATTTTGTTCTTGCCATTGAGCTGGCTTCTCAGGACTTGCCTTATTCGTTGGAGGTATTTAGCTGTGGCTCCTTTCCTTGTGACCTCATCGAGGTTGCCATTTGCTTGTGGTATACATAGGTACTTGTAACTGTCCTCTATGTCTGCTATTGTTCCTTCTGGGAGTGAGACCCCTTCTGTACTGATCAGCCGACCACACTTCTCTAGTCCGAATGACATCCCAATGTCCGTGCTGTAGATCCTGGTGGTGTGGATCAGTGAGGTGACTACAGCTTGATGTCATCCATGTAGAGAAGGTGACTGAGCCAGTCTTGTTGATAATTTGGCTCCTTGGTATATGCCACATTTGATGGACACTTGTGCAAGTGGTTTGCAGTTGGCTTCAAGGGTATTGGAGCCAACTGCAATACCCTTATAGCCAAGTGTCTCAAGTTGTAGATGAGTTGAGTTGTAGATGGGGTCATGATTCGCTCAATGGGGCCGTGACATCCAGGTTCCTCCTTTTTGCCATAGCATTTGTGTTGTATCTCGTCAGTCTCAAGTTGTGATAGCAGTTGCCGTTTGCGGATGTTGGAACACTGAGCTACTAGTTGTTTAGCGCTTAGTGTTGACTGGGGATGTCGAAGTAACCATTCCTTCACCAGTCTTTGCATGTAACCTCTCTGATTAGGGTTACTTGAGTAGTAGCATTCCAACATCCACATCGCCCATTTCCGTCTTGTTCCAGTAGCCCATTTGTCATCAAGGTGCTCTGGTTCCCCAACACCTGATGCAGACCTTGTTTGGCCGGGCGACGTCTGAGCCGGCATGTTATGCATATTAGTATCTCTCATGGTATGAGGTAGGCAGTAGCTTGAATGGTCTTGCCTAAGGACCCAGACTGGATTCGAACCCCCGCCCTCTCGGGTGATATACTGATGCCTTATCTATTGAGCTATCCAGTCAGCTTGATCCTTGAAGAGCCGATGCAACGGAGCATTTGTATGCGAGGCGCCCGTTTTATCCACTGTATTTCATATTCCAGTAGCTTTTGCTGGAGTTTCAGAACCCCTTTGGTAAATTATTCACATTTTTATACAATTATAACTGTCTGACAAAATGACACAATTCATCTTCTTGGAAAAATCTGTTTTGTCACGCGATTGTGACGAGTCATTGCAGACTAAAGAATCGACCAGTCGACTGGTTGGTGCAACCCATCGTTGGAATACAAAAGTGAACAAAACACATCACTGCCTGCACTATTTCAAAGCTTGAGCAGATTTGGTGAGTTTGTGGTGTATACGCTGAATGTGAATAAAACACAGATATTGACATTTAATTATAATCCTCAAAATTCTTTGTGTGGAAAATTAAAACTTAAATGGGACCAAACCTTATTGAAATACCTTTGTGTTCTAATAAAAACTTATTAAATCACGGTCTATATAAAAGATCTATGACTACAAAATACAGTAAACTTCATATGTGAAAACAAAATGGGAAAAGTAAAATGAAACCACAGAAGAAGAATGGCATGGCTTTTGCTCGACTGCTTGGAAATGTATAAATTTATATTCATGGAGAATTTAACTTGATTATATTTTTCATTACATCAAAACAAAAAATGTGTTGAACCAGGAGAAGCCGAAGTCCTGGAGACAATGTGGAAACACAGAACACAACCACTGGCATATACTTTGGGACTGTACAGTTATAAGACAATATTGGACAGGAATACACACAAATATTGAAAATATCTCTAATACAAGAATACCTTTTAAATTCACCACCTTTGGGGCGTGCTGTGGTGGCGCAGGGGGTTAGCACGCCCCACGTTTGGAGGCCTTGGTCCTCGACGCGGACGTCGCGGGTTCGACTCCCGGTCCCAACGACCTTTGCCGCATGTCTTCTCATCCCTCCTTCCTGTCTGCATACTGTCTAAAAAATACGAGCCTCTAGCGCCGCAAAAACTCTTCGGAGAAAAAAATTTAAAAAAAATAATTCAGAATTTCTACCTGACAATGCAAAACATCTGTATCAGATTTCAATTATGGAAGAATCTGTCGGCTGTATAATTTCCTTATACACAAAAGTAATGTATTTTCAAAATAATACCCACTTGTCCCCTCTTTGTATTCTGTTTTTGTAAATGGTAAAGAGGAGGAATTTTGTAATTGATCACAGACTGGAACTGTGACCTTGAGGTGAAATCAAGCTTTTGTAATCTTCTCAATGCTTCAAAAACAAAGAATTACAAATAAAAAACAAACAGTTTTTGCTAGTTACATCTATAACTGAAATTTAATCTACAGTATATAACCAATACATTTACTAACATCATAAATACTAAACAAATTCTCAAATACAGATAAATAAAAAAACACAAATGGGTAAAAATAAATTTACTCATATGTATAAATTATGAGTAAATTTACTCATATTGTTATATGTGTCTAGAGCACATATAACAAGAATAAAGTTCATGCAGATCTTTCATAAAAAAAGGAAAAACATCTCAGGTTTCATCATAACTTATCAAACCTTCTGCCTGCTTTGTTGTCATCATAAAATCAACAGTATTTCCAAAATCAGAACCTGAAGAGTAAATACTGAAAACCTAAAGCATATATAGATAAAAAAAACAAAAAAACATCATTCCTGACAGACAATTAAATTGCAACCTAACAGTGAACATAGAAACAGCAACAATAGACTTTGAGAAATATTTAATTTAGGTGTAAAAACAATACAGTAATAATACTGTAGACTGTTTAGGTTTTATACATTTTAATAAAAATATTGTCACGCCAAAGTCACCGTGTTGTTCATGCTGCAATGCATTCTGGGTAAATGATGTACAGTGGTCCAACTGCCCAGCTATGTCCAGCCAAAACAGCGATGAGCAACGTCTTTTTAAACCCATCAAACAAAAAAATGGCAAATTCCATGAAAAATATAACAAAAGACGAACATTTTTGAAGTAATTATGAGTTTTGGCGTACAGTAAACAGGAATTTTTTAGTTAAAAGGAAAATTATTATATATTTAGGCCATGTTCAATTGATCGTGGATCCTTTTAAGAAACAAACCAATAATATCTCACTAGACAAAAACATTAAAAACTTTGTAAGACTTAATATGTCACTTAAAAACCCTTCTACATAAATAAGATAAAACTGAAAGAATAAAGTGAAAGTTGCACATTTTAGATAAACGTCCTTTTTGAGATGCTTTCTTCTTTACGCTGCTACGCTATAAAAATGTGATCCAGCTGTAATTACTCTGCTTCCAAACAATGAGTTACTGAAAATCTTGGTACTTGAGGTTCCGATTATGCAGTTCCATCTGCACGAGTCCCCATGTTAAAAGTTAACTGGCAATTTGGAAGGAAGCCTTTTCCACAGGTTGGACATAAGAAACACCACATGTATGAGTTGTCATGTGAACAGATAAATTGTCTTTTCGACAGAAACCTTTTCCACATATCCCACACAAGAAAAGCTTTTCACCTGAATGAGTGCTCAAGTGCCTAGTTAAATTGCTTTTTTGACTGAAACGTTTTCCACAACTCCTACATGAGAAAGATTTCTCACCTGTATGAGTCCTCATGTGACTAGTTAAACTGCTTTCTTGACAGAAACTTTTTCCACAACTCCTACATGAGAAAGGCTTCGCAACTGCGTGAGTGCTCAAGTGCCTAGTAAAATTGCCTTTATGACTGAAACTTTTTCCACAAGTTCTACATGAGAAAGATTTCTCACCTGTATGAGTCCTCATGTGACTAGTTAAACTGCTTTTATGATGGAAACTTTTTCCACAAGTTCTACATGAGAAAGGTTTCTCATCTGTGTGAATCCTCTTGTGACTAGTTAAATTGCTTTTACGATGGAAACTTTGTCCACAAGTTCTACATGAGAAAGGTTTCTCACCTGTATGAGTCCTCATGTGACTAGTTAAACTGCTTTTATGATGGAAACTTTTTCCACAAGTTCTACATGAGAAAGGTTTCTCATCTGTGTGAGTCCTCTTGTGACTAGTTAAATTGCTTTTATGACTGAAACATTTTCCACAAGTTCTACATGAGAAAGGCTTCTCACCTGTATGAACCCTCATGTGAATAAGTAAACTGCTTTTTTGACAGAAACTTTTTTCACAAGTCCTACATGAGAAAGGCTTCTCACCTGTATGAGTCCTCATGTGTCTAGTTAAATTGCTTTTTTGACAGAAACTTTTTCCACAAGTCCTACATGAGAAAGCCTTTTTACCTGTGTGAGTGCTCAAGTGACTAGTTAAACTGCTTTTTTGACGGAAACTTTTTCCACAAGTCCTGCATGAGAAAGGTTTCTCACCTGTATGAGTCCTCATGTGAATAGTTAAACTGCTTCCATCATGGAAACCTTTTCCACAAGATCTACATGAGAAAGGTTTCTCACCAGTATGAACCCTCATGTGAATAGTTAAACTGCTTTGGTGACGGAAACTTTTTCCACAACTCCCACATGAGAAAATCTCCTCATCTGTATGAGTCCACATGTGACTAATTAAACTGCTTTTTTGACGAAAACTTTTTCCACAGGTCTCACATGAGAAAGGCTTCTCATCTGTGTGAGTCCTCTTGTGACTAATTAAACTGCTTTTTTGACAAAAACTTTTTCCACAAGTCCCACATGAGAATGGTTTCTCATCTGTATGAATCCTTATGTGACTAATTAAAGTGCTTTTTTGACAGAAACTTTTTTCACAAGTCCTACATGAGAAAGGCTTCTCACCTGTATGAATCCTCATGTGAATAATTAAACTGCTTTTATGACAAAAACTTTTCCCACAACTCCAACATGTGAAAGGCTTCTCACTTCTATGAATTTTCATGTGACTAGTTAAACTGCTTTTACATTGGAAACTTATTCTGCAGGTCACACATGAGAAAGGGTTCTTACTTGTGTGGATAATCATGTGACGAAGTAAGTTTGACCTGCGTGTGAAACTTTTTCCACAGGTTGAACATGTGAAAGGGTTCTTACTTGTGTGGAAAATCATGTGACGAAGTAAGTTTGATCTGCGTGTGAAACTTTTTCCACAGGTTGAACATGTGAAAGGGTTCTTGTCAGTGTGAGTTGTCATGTGTGTCATCAACAAACTGCTTTGAGAAAAGGCTTCATCACAGATTTTACAAGAATATAGTTTTTGTTGTGTGTGAGCTTTCTTGTCTGTTTTTTGTTTGGAACTTTCAGTTTGACCTTTCTGCAGTTTGGTTTTCTCATATTTCTCCTTTTGTTTCTGTTCTTTGTATCTCTTTCTCCCTAGATCATCAGAATTGCTTCCTTCCCCATCTTGGCTCTCATCCTCAGCAGAGCCATGAGAGATGAGGTGGTTCCTCTGTGGTTCTGTTTCATTGTGGATTATTTGCACATTAAGAGGATTCACCAAAATGTCATCAGTCTCCTGTTTCAGCACAAGATGCTCTTCATCCTGACTGATGCAGAGTTGCTTCTCTTCCTCTTTGAGCTGTTGATGTTCTGGTTCTTGTAGCTCCTGTTTTATCTCCAGAGGTTCTGGTTCCTGTTTTATCTGCAGAGGTTCTGGCTCCTGTTTTATCTCCAGAGGTTCTGGTTCCTGTTTTATCTGCAGAGGTTCTGGTTCCTCTTGTTTTAAAGTGAAGTTCCCCTCCTGGTTGCTGAGGTCATTGAAAATCCCGTCGTCTTTACACACAGAACAATGTCGGAGATCTGGACCAAAACACAAAACAAAAACTTTTAATATCGAGTCAAACAATGAACCCTTCACTTAAATCCCTTGATGCAACTAATCAGCTTTTTCTTAATTATTCTAAAATTATACATTTTTATGTGTGAAAATCAGTCAAAACGTATTACGGACATTTTTTCCAATGTTGTCTGGCATTTAGCAAATAAATGATTTTGGTAATTCTGAGTTCAGGTCCAATTTATCTTCTGATCATGAGGAAAAAATTTTATTGTGTTTTAAAAAAAAAAAAATCCTACATATGTATCTCAATTTAACTCTACATTTGGAAAAATAACTTGATAAAAGTGATTCTTCTAATGAACTAGATGTCAGTCAAAACATGTCCTGGACATCCAGGTGAGCAAACAAAATGCCAATATGTTAACTGAGTGGCTCCCTGACAAATATTCACACAGCAGCTCGACTAAGTCCATATCAATCCTCCTTTGCATTAGCAGCAGTTCTTTGTAACTGGAATCTCAATCGACCTTCACACCTCCGCATCGCTCTGCTGTACGTTGAGACCGCTGTGCACTGCAACCTCAACTCCAAACCGGTCCATCAGTTCTGCATGTGACCATCAGGCACATTATGTCCAGTCAGGCTCAGCTTATCTCCACTGAGAAGCAGGGTTTCCCCCACTGTATTACCTTTAGCTGCCAGGCTAAGTGTTGCTGATTTATGTTCTTGGGAAAAAAGTAAACGAAAAATTACTTAACTTTTTTTCCCCATTCTTAATAAACCGGACTGCAAACGTCTCTGTTGTTTTGAGCGTTTCACTGGCGGAGCAGAAATATTCCTAAGATATTAGTTTATAGTTGGTGCATTTAAACTTCCACAAAGCCGGCAGTCAGTCAAACTTCTCTCACAGCAGAGCAAAAGGGGACAGTGGCTAATTTTTAGACCTTTGCAAAGGTAGAGAGAACATTGGTGGATAAGATCAGCTTCACATTCAAGTATTGGCTGATCACCAATTCCCCACAATTAAGGAAATCAGGGCCGATTTATTGGTGCACTCTTATTTTCCAGACACCAAAAAACATTAACTTATTGCCAAAAACGGCTGGGTGATTTTCTAAGCATTTGGGCTGCTTTGAGAGGCAATAGGAACTCAAAGAGAAGCACAAAAAATATTCAAAATGTGAATTGTCCATCACAATTCCCATTTTAATAAAATGTTTTGTTGCTCCAGGGAAACTCAGATCTATTCAGATTCTGACAGTGAGGACAACTTTTGCTGTGGCAGCTGAAGGAGGAACAGCTTGTCCTGCTCTCTATCGTCCTTACTGATAACTTTGCCTGAGATATTTTTAAAGTGACAGTTTTTAAAGTTATGTTTACATTTTCGACATCACTACTGGATTACTACAAACTTAAGGACTGGGGGATTTTCTTACTTTTATTTTTACCTTACTTTTCTTCATCTCCAAGTTGAACCAGGACAAAATGCCTCCAGCCGACCCCAAGGACATTAGCAGTATTATACAACGACTTCAGCTTATAGAAATGAAGATTAAACTGCTGGAGGTGAACTTTGAGATCAATGCTACCTGTGAAAATGAGACAACTCTTCCTCAAATCAATGGGGAGGTCGTTCGCCCCGCATCTCCAAAACCAGAACCAAACGAGGAGAAGCAGCTTTCAGCTTCTATGCACCACAAATTTGGAACAAACTTTCAGAAAACTGTAAAACAGCTGAAACACTGACTTCCTTTAAATCTCCATTAAAAACCCAACCTGTTTAGGATTTGTTGTGATTTAAACTCGACGGACCAAAAACATGTGAGCGCACAAACAGGAAATCAGCCAACACAGAGTAACCAGAGTTTACTTTTTTTATTCTTTTTTAGCACTAAAAAAGAAAGAGACGCTTACCCTTACAGGCTAATTTGTTGTAAAATGAATATGACCGCATTTACACAGCATCTGATCAAATACGGAAGAATCATTGTTTATATCTAAAAATACGCCCAGTGGTCGCCTGATGTCGTACGTCAGCTAAAGTTGCTATTTCTACAAAGGCCTTTGTGTAAAAGTGAAGAATTCCATGTGTGTAACAAACGGTGTGTCCTTGATAAGGGTCTCAACAGACTGCAGATCCGATGAGGCGACTGACAGGGAGAAGCCCTCACCTGGACGAATCAGCGTGGCCGGCTCTGAGCCGAAACCCACCTTCAACCTCAACACCTGCTCCACCAAAGAAAAACAAACAAGCAGCTGCAACCAAAACGGTTCCACCGACCCCGCTCCCAAGGACAGAGCGACCAGCCAGAGCCTCAAAACATTCTGACTCTGTGGGAATCCCACTGAAAAACAGATTTTCTGTTCTCCAGCCTGAGCCTCTGAGTGAAACCTCGCTTTCAAACATCAACAATGAGGCAAGACCAACACATCCACCCCCCAAAGCTCCAAAGGACAAAGCGGCTACCAGGAAAACGAAAGATATGCCAGAAGTGCTTATTGTTGGAGATGAGGCAGTAAATGGAATCGGTCACGTTTGCAATCCCAAGAAAACGAGAGTGATTTCTTTTCCTGGTGACACTGTATCTGATTTAACTCGTAAAGTTCTTTCGCTAACCACTGATCAGCCAGATATTGAGTCCTTAGTTGTGCATGTTGGAGCCAACGATGTGGCAAAGCAGAAATCTGAGATTCTGAAAAAGGACTTTAATATTCTTCTAAACACTATGGGAACGTTAAAAATAAAGTTATTTCTCAGTGGTCCAATTCCATCACCTCAATGGGGAGACGAAAAACACTCCAGGCTGGACATGATAAACAAACGGCTGATTAAAAGCTGCTCTGCCAGCTCAGTGACCTTCATCGATAACCTCTGGATCTATTGGCAGCGCTTTCACCTTTTTGGAAGAGGCGGACGCAATCTTAATAAACATGGGATAAAGCTGCTCACTGCAAACCTTTTTCACTTTATCAACAAGGACAGCAACGTGATTATCGCTTCAGAAGAACAGGCTCAAGGATTTCTGACTAGGAAGAAACCCTTTTCTCTTATCAGGAACAAAAACAAGCTGATACATCGACTGGAGACGGAGCGACTGGTTCCCTTCCTCCTCCTCCCCTCCCTCTCTGCTCACCCACTCATTCACAGGATTCACAAGATACACATGAAGAAATGTCTTCTGGACCGGAGTTTATTAAATTTATAGATGGAATGAATCAACAGGTTGTACTTGGGACGTCTCTCCTTAGCGCTCACGTAGCAGACTTCACTTCATTTAAGCCACCTGACTCTAACGTCCCAGAGGATCCATCACTCTGCGTTTCTGAGGTCTGAGGCCGGGGTCCAGACTTTATCTTTACACCCTTCTTGCTCCAGAATGTGTCTGGCCCCTCGGCACTGCAGAACAGGACATTACCTGTCCGGATCACTACAAGAAAATTTACAAGAAACATAAACATAAAATACAGCTGTTTTAATTCAAACATCAGACTGTTCCCTTGCCTAAAGGAACCTCAGACTGAAGAACTCTTGGCCTCCAAGTCACTTAAACTCGCTCTTTTAAATACCAGATCTCTCTGTGCTAAAGCTCTATTAATTAATGATTTCATCACTGAGCATAATATCGATGTTATGTTTCTGAGAGAAACATGGTTGAATGATAATAATGAATCGATCGTACTAATTGAATCTGCGCCTCCTAAGTACAATTTCTTCAGTGAGAATAGAAAACACAAAAAAGGAGGAGGCGTGGCTTCAATATTTAAGAAAACCATAAACTGTAGTAAAATCTCTTTGGGTCACTTCACCTCTTTTGAGTATCTTGGAATTGAGGTTAAAGGCCACAAACGAAATTTGACTGTAACTTTATACAAAACTCCAACATTTGTGGAAAATTTCTTTACTGACTTGAATGAACTTCTATCTCTTATATGTATTGATTATGATTGTTTAATAATTATTGGTGATTTCAACATTCATGTTGACAACCCCCAAGACAGAGGGGCAAAAAAGCTCGCTAATATTTTAGAGACTTTTGGTCTAACACAACATGTCAAACAAGCAACACACACTCAAGGACACTGTTGACCATGAGGAACGATCTAGAGTCATAGATCTAGAGTCATAGATCTAGAGTTAATGCACAGCTTCAGTTATTACAACTAAAAGCCAGGGATCAGCCCGAAACCTGGGAGTAGTGATGAACTCTGACCTGAACCTCCAGAGCCACATAAAGACAGTTACAAAGTCGGCCTTCTATCACCTGAAGAACATTTCCAGGATTAAAGGACTAATGTCTCAGCCAGATCTAGAGAAACTCATTCATGCGTTCATCTTCAGTCGTATTGATTATTGCAACAGCGTCTTCACAGGTCTGTCCAACAAATCAATCAAACAGCTGCAGCTGATCCAGAATGCTGCTGCTCGTGTTCTCACTAAAACCAGGAAGATAGAGCACATAACACCAGTTTTAAAGTCCCTCCACTGGCTCCCTGTAGCTCAAAGAATAGACTTTAAAATACTGTTGTTAGTTTATAAATCACTGAACGGCTTAGCACCACAATACATTAAAGATCTGCTGTTGTTGTATCAACCTTCCAGAACCTCTCAGGTTCTGGTTCTGGTCTGCTCTGCATCCCCAGAACCAGAACCAAACGAGGAGAAGCAGCTTTCAGCATCTTTGCACCACAAATTTGGAACAAACTTCCAGAAAACTGTAAAACAGCTGAAACACTGACTTCTTTTAAATCTAGACTAAAAACTCACCTGTTTAGGATTGTATTTGAAATGTAATCAATAACAAATTTATTGATAGAACTTTATTTAATGTCGTGTTTTGATTGTTGATTCTATGTTGCTTTGTGTTTCTGTGTTTGATATGATGTAAAGCACTTTGAAATGCCTTGATAGTGAAATGTACCATACAAATAAAATGTGATTGATTGATTGATTGATTGATTGATTGATTGACAAGAAAAGCCACAGATCCAGAAAAATAAATTCTCTGGAGACTTTGTGTCTCCATTTACTTGTAAAATGTTTATCTGCTGGTTTCTCAGCTCTGCAAACCCCATAGACAGAACAATGGTGTTGCTTATCGTTTGGGTTTGAATTGTGAGTAGTCAGAACAAAAAGTGGGATAACTCAACTTTACTTTGACTAGTCATAATTTGATTATATGAAGTATGTGCTTCAGATAGTAATACACTATAGATATCTTGAATTGAAACCACCATATATATTAATGGTAAATCTGATGTCATTTATTCTAGTCAGGATGTAATTAAATATACCTCAAAGACATATTTTGTCTGATCAAAAACATAATTATATTGTTTAAACATTTCTAGTCGGAAACTAATTTCAGATATACAGAATGAAAGTTTGGTAAACTCATTTATTAACAGAACGGCCTGCCATAGAAAACGCTGATGCATTTATGGAATAATAATATTAATAATAATATTTTTTGGAATCGACCTGCTCTCCCGAACCTCCCGAAGTCCAACCAGCGCTCTGTTTCTGTCTTATCAGTTAATTTATTTCTGTAAAACATTCATCCTAATTCGGTTTCAAACATTGTTTCCTTTAATCTGTCTCCTGTATTTCCTCCAGCTTTTGTCCGTTTCGCGCCTCATGTCATCAGTAAACCGTGAAGGTGTTTCGTACCTATCCGGTGTAAGATGATCCTCGGTATCCGGCTGAAATCCATCAGTCTGCGCTGATCCTCCATCTCTTCCTCCATCTCTTCCTCCATCTCTTCCTCCATCTTGACGTTGATTTCTTTCCACTCTGTGAATGTTTTTTCATCAGGAGTTAACATCTCGTTAATAAAATCTCTCTGATGCGGAACTGACGACATTTTTACTTTAAACACTCAGATATTTACCTAAAACTAGCGACGTTCTTTCTGTGCCGAGGCTTCGAAGCGTGTCAGGAGAAAACCAGGATTTTTGTGAAGAGTGAATCGAGGCTTTTGCTGTTGGAGCAGGATGTGACGTTTGAAGCTGTACCACGTGACTGAGTCTTCTTCTTCTTGGATTTATTGGCGGTTGGCAACAAACTTTTAGTTTACCGCCACTTACTGGTATGGAATGTGGTTCGTAATGGTCTATCTATTTATATATATAAAAACTATTACTACTATTACTACTAATAATAATAATAAATAAATAAATCCCACCTATACATATAAATATTTATACCTATCTATACTCATACACACACATGTATACATACTTGTATATAACTTTATATTCTACCCACCTATATCATGCACAGATTCACAAACACACCTACCATAATCAAATTCTATGAATTAATTTAGTTTTCTTTAGAAATTGAATAACTATTTTTATATGTTTACTCCCCAAATTCCTCAGAATATCTAATAAATTAATCTTTCCTTTAATACATTCAAACTCTCTCCTCATATTTGTTCTCTCTCTTTCATACTTATGGCATTCCAATATAACATGTTCTATTGTTTCATATTTTTCACAGTAATCACATTTGCCAGCAGTATGCTTTTGTATTTTAAAAAGTGTATAATTAAGTCCTGTATGTCCAAGTCTTAACCTTGTTATCACTCTTTCCTCCTTTCTATTTCATTTCTTCTTTCTCCTACCATCTTCTGAATTTTATAAAACCATCTTCCTGTTTTTCCTTCATCCCACCTTTTTTGCCATTTTTCCATCAGTTTTTCTTTAACAACGCTCTTTCCCTCGGATTTACTTGTTTTAACTGTAAAACTAATATTATTCTGACTTGCCCAATCCAAAAAACTTATTAAATCACGGCTTTATATAAAGGATTTATGACTACAAAATACAGTAAACTTCATATGTGAAAACAAAATGGGAAAAGTAAAATGAAAACCGCAGAAGAAGAATGGCATGGTTATTGCTCGACTGCTTGGAAATGTATAAATTTATATTCATGGAGAATTTAACTTGATTATATTTTTCATAACACCAAAACAAAAAAATGTGTTGAACCAGGAGAAGCCGAAGTCCTGGAGACAATGTGGAAACACAGAACACAACCACTGGCATATACTTTGGGACTGTACAGTTATAAGACAATATTGGACAGAAATGCACACAAATATTGAAAATATCTCTAATACAAGAATATCTTTTAAATTCACCACCTTTATTGTGGGTAACAGAATTTCTACCTGACAATGCAAAACATTTGTAACAGATTTCAATTATGGAAGAGTCTGTGGGCTGTATAATATCCTTATACATAAAAGTAATGTATTTTCAAAATAATACCCACTTGTCCCCTCTTTGTGTTCTGTTTTTGTAAATGGTAAAGAGGAGGAATTTTGTAATTGATCACAGACTGGAACTGTGACCTTGAGGTGAAATCAAGCTTTTGTAATCTTCTCAATGCTTCAAAAACAAAGAATTACAAATAAAAAACAAACAGTTATTGCTAGTTACATTTATAACTGAAATTTAATCTATATAACCAATACATTTACTAACACCATAAATACTAAACAAATTCTCAAATACAGATAAATAAAAAAACACAAATGGGTAAAAATACATTTATTTGTCATTATTTGTTATATGTGTCCAGAGCACATATAACAAGAATAAAGTTCATGCAGATCTTTCATAAAAAAAGGAAAAACATCTCAGGTTTCATCATAACTTATCAAACCTTCTGCCTGCTTTGTTGTCATCATATAATCAACAGTATTTCCAAAATCAGAACCTGAAGAGTAAATACTGAAAAACTAAAGCATATATAGATAAAAAAAAAACAAAAAAACATCATTCCTGACAGACAATTAAATTGCAACCTAACAGTGAATATAGAAACAGCAACAATAGACTTTGAGAAATATTTATTTTAGGTGTAAAAACAATACAGTAATAATACTGTAGACCGGCGGTTTTCAAAGTGTGAGGCGCGCCTCCCCTAGGGGGCGCCAGAGCACTTTAGGGGAGGCGCGGTGCAAGGGAAAAAATAAACCGGAAAAGAAGCTTAACCGGATTCGCGCATCAAAAGCACAAGCACATTGTTCCCACTAAAACTAAGGTGAGCTGAACAGTAATGTTGCCAATGTGTTGCCATGTTGCCAATTTAGTTAAAATCATAAATAAAATGAGTTACACGTGATTCAGGACCGTGATAGAAAAAGAAAGGGTGCGCATAGCGTACATAATTGTTTTTTCTTTTGTATGCCTCCGCTCTTTCATACAGCACGCTCTTTTAGCTCGAGATAAATTGTTTAGATGAGCCACAAAAAGAGCTCCACGATTTTGCAACTGTTTAGGTTTTTGATTTATTTTTTAATTTCAAGGAAATGTGCAACATTTACAGATGTGTTCTTTGGAACACATCTGTACACTGTTGGTATCTCAAACATTAAACTCAGAATCTCAGATGTAACGTTTGTTTGAGAAAACGGTTGAAAAATGAGTTTGGGGTTGTTCTTATCATTAGAAAAATGAAAAAAGGGCGTATTTGCCATACAAAGGCCCTGATAAAATAATTAAAATGGGAGGAAATGTTTTAAAATGTTCATGTGTTAAATTTCATTCAGATAAAGTGTCATTTTAAAAGATGAGATGGTTCTAAAATAAAAGCAATTAGAAGGTGTTTTGTAGTGGCATTTGTTTGCCTGTGGGTTGATTATCGGGGGAGGGGGGCGCAGCAGGCATTGTGCTCCTTGGAGGGGGGCTCACCCTTTCATACTTTGAAAACCCCTGCTGTAGACTGTTTAGGTTTTATACATTTTAATAAAAATATTGTCACGCCAAAGTCACCGTGTTGTTCATGCTGCAATGCATTCTGGGTAAATGATGTACAGTGGTCCAACTGCCCAGCTATGTCCAGCCAAAACAGCGATGAGCAACGTCTTTTTAAACCCATCAAACGAAAAAATGGCAAATTCCATGAAAAATATAACAAAAGATGAACATTTTTGAAGTAATTATGAGTTTTGGCGTACAGCAAACAGGAATTTTTTAGTTAAAAGGAAAATTATTATATATTTAGGCCATGTTCAATTGATCGTGGATCCTTTTAAGAAACAAACCAATAATATCTCACAAGACAAAAACATTAAAAACTTTGTAAGACTTAATATGTCACTTAAAAACCCTTTTACATAAAAAAGATAAAACTGAAAGAATAAAGTGAAAGTTGCACATTTTAGATAAACGTCCTTTTTGAGATGCATTCTTCTTTACGCTGCTGCGCTATAAAAATGTGATCCAGCTGTAATTACTCTGCTTCAAAACAATGAGTTACGGAAAATCTTGGTACGTGAGGTTCCGATTATGCAGTTCCATCTGCACGAGTCCCCATGTTAAAAGTTAACTGGCAATTTGGAAGGAAGCCATTTCCACAGGTTGGACATAAGAAACACCACATGTATGAGTTGTCATGTGAACAAATAAATAGTCTTTTCGACAGAAACCTTTTCCACATATCCCACACAAGTAAAGCTTTTCACCTGTATGAGTGCTCAAGTGCCTAGTTAAATTGCCTTTTTGACTGAAACGTTTTCCACAAGTTCTACATGAGAAAGGCTTCACAACTGCGTGAGTGCTCATGTGATTAGTTAAACTGCTTTTTTGACAGAAACTTTTTCCACAAGTTCTACATGAGAAAGATTTCTCACCTGTATGAGTCCTCATGTGACTAGTTAAACTGCTTTTTTGACAGAAACTTTTTCCACAAGTCCTACATGAGAAAGGCTTCACTACTGCGTGAGTGCTCAAGTGCCTAGTGAAATTGCCTTTTTGACGGAAACTTTTACCACAAGTTCTACATGAGAAAGGCTTCTCACCTGTATGAACCGTCATGTGAATAAGTAAACTGCTTTTTTGACAGAAACTTTTTTCACAAGTCCTACATGAGAAAGGCTTCTCACCTGTATGAGCCCTCATGTGACTAGTTAAACTGCTTTTATGACGGAAACTTTTTCCACAAGTTCTACATGAGAAAGGTTTCTCATCTGTGTGAATCCTCTTGTGCCTAGTTAAATTGTTTTTATGACTGAAACTTTTTCCACAAGTTCTACATGAGAAAGGCTTCTCACCTGTATGAACCGTCATGTGAATAAGTAAACTGCTTTTTTGACAGAAACTTTTTTCACAAGTCCTACATGAGAAAGGCTTCTCACCTGTATGAATCCTGATGTGTCTAGTTAAATTTTTTTTTTGACGGAAATTTTTTCCACAAGTTCTACATGAGAAAGGTTTCTAACCAGTATGAACCCTCATGTGAATAGTTAAACTGCTTTGGTGACGGAAATTTTTTCCACAACTCCCACATGAAAAGCTCTTCTCATCTGTATGAGACCACATGTGACGAACTGAACTGCTTTTATGACGAAAACTTTTTCCACAGGTCCCACATGAGAAAGGCTTCTCATCTGTGTGAGACCACATGTGACAAATTAAACTGCTTTTATGACGAAAACTTTTTCCACAGGTCCCACATGAGAAAGGCTTCTCATCTGTGTGAGTCCTCTTGTGACTAATTAAACTGCTTTTTCGACGAAAACTTTTTCCACAAGTCCCACATGAGAATGGTTTCTCATCTGTATGAGTCCGTATGTGACTAATTAAAGTGCTTTTTTGACAGAAACTTTTTTCACAAGTCCTACATGAGAAAGGCTTCTCACCTGTATGAATCCTCATGTGTCTAGTTAAATTGCTTTTTTGACAAAAACTTTTTCCACAAGTCCTACATGAGAAATCCTTTTTACCTGTGTGAGTGCTCAAGTGACTAATTAAACTGCTTTTCTGACGAAAACCTTTTCCACAAGTCCCACATGAGAAAGGCTTCTCATTTGTATAAACCCTTTTGTGACTAGTTAAATTTCTTTTTTGATAGAAACTTTTCCCACAAGTCCCACACGAGAAAGGTTTCTCACTTCTATGAATTTTCATGTGACTAGTTAAACTGCTTTTACATTGGAAACTTATTCTGCAGGTCACACATGAGAAAGGGTTCTTACTTGTGTGGATAATCATGTGACGAAGTAAGTTTGATCGGCGTGTGAAACTTTTTCCACAGGTTGAACATGTGAAAGGGTTCTTGTCAGTGTGAGTTGTCATGCGTGTCATCAACAAACTGCTTTGAGAAAAGGCTTCATCACAGATTTTACAAGAATATAGTTTTTGTTGTGTGTGAGCTTTCTTGTATGTTTTTTGTTTTGAACTTTCAGTTTGACCTTTCTGCAATTTGATTTTCTCATATTTCTCCTTTTGTTTCTGTTCTTTGTTTCTCTTTCTCCCTAGATCGTCAGAATTGCTTCCTTCCCCATCTTGGTTCTCATCTTCAGAAGAGTCATGAGAGATGAGGTGGTTCCTCTGTGGTTCTGTTTCATTGTGGATTATTTGCACATTAAAAGGAATCACCAAAATGTCATCAGTCTCCTGTTTCAGCACAAGATGCTCTTCATCCTGACTGATGCAGAGTTGCTTCTCTTCCTCTTTGAGCTGTTGATGTTCTGGTTCTTGTAGCTCCTGTTTTATCTCCAGAGGTTCTGGTTCCTGTTTTATCTGCAGAGGTTCTGGTTCCTGTTTTATCTGCAGAGGTTCTGGTTCCTGTTTTATCTGCAGAGGTTCTGGTTCCTGTTTTATCTGCAGAGGTTCTGGTTCCTCTTGTTTTAAAGTGAAGTTCCCCTCCTGGTTGCTGAGGTCATTGAAAATCCCATCGTCTTCACACACAGAACAATGTTGGAGATCTGGACCAAAACACAAAACAAAAACTTTAAATTTTGAGACAAACAATGAACCCTTCACTTAAATCCCTTGATGCAACTAATCAGCTTTCTCTTAATTATTCTAAAATTATACATTTTTATTTGTGAAAATCAGTCAAAACGTATTACGGACATTTTTTCCAATGTTGTCTGGCATTTAGCAAATAAATGATTTTGGTAATTCCGAGTTCAGGTCCAATTTATCTTCTGATCATGAGGAAAAAATTTTATTGTGTTTTAAAAAAAAAAATCCTACACATGTATCTCAATTTAACTCTACATTTGGAAAAATAACTTGATAAAAGTGATTCTTCTAATGAACTAGATGTCAGTCAAAACATGTCCTGGACATCCAGGTGAGCAAACAAAATGCCAATATGTTAACTGAGTGGCTCCCTGACAAATATTCACACAGCAGCTCGACTAAGTCCATATCAATCCTCCTTTGCATTAGCAGCAGTTCTTTGTTACTGGAACCTCAATCGGCCTTCACACCTCAGCATCGCTCTGCTGTACGTTGAGACCGCTGTGCACTGCAACCTCAACTCCAAACCGGTCCATCAGTTCTGCATGTGACCATCAGGCACATTATGTCCAGTCAGGCTCAGCTTATCTCCACTGAGAAGCAGGGTTTCCCCCACTGTATTACCTTTAGCTGCCAGGCTAAGTGTTGCTTATTTATGTTCTTGGGAAAAAAAGTAAAAGAAAAATTACTTAACTTTTTTTCCCCATTCTTAATAAACCGGACTGCAAACGTCTCTGTTGTTTTGAGCGTTTCACTGGCGGAGCAGAAATATTCCTAAGATATTAGTTTATAGTTGGTGCATTTAAACTTCCACAAAGCCGGCAGTCAGTCAAACTTCTCTCACAGCAGAGCAAAAGGGGACAGTGGCTAATTTTTAGACGCTTGCAAAGGTAGAGAGAACATTGGTGGATAAGATCAGCTTCACATTCAAGTATTGGCTGATCACCAATTCCCCACAATTAAGGAAATCAGGGCCGATTTATTGGTGCACTCTTATTTTCCAGACACCAAAAAACATTAACTTATTGCCAAAAACGGCTGGGTGATTTTCTAAGCATTTGGGCTGCTTTGAGAGGCAATAGAAACTCAAAGAGAAGCACAAAAAAAATATTCAAAATGTGAATTGTCCATCACAATTCCCATTTTAATGAAATGTGTTGTTGCTCCAGGGAAACTCAGATCTATTCAAATTCTGACAGTGAGGACAACTTTTACTGTGGCAGCTGAAGGAGGAACAGCTTGTCCTGCTCTCTTGTCCTTACTGATAACTTTGCCTGAGATATTTTTAAAATGACAGTTTTTATAGTTATATTTACATTTTTGACATCACTACTGGATTACTACAAACTTAAGGACTGGGGGATTTTGTTACTTTTATTTTTACCTTACTTTTCTTCATCTCCAAGTTGAACCAGGGCAAAATGCCTCCGGCCGACCCCAAGGACATTAGCAGTATTATACAACGACTTCAGCTTATAGAAATGAAGATCAAACTGCTGGAGGTGAACTTTGAGATCAATGCTACCTGTGAAAATGAGACAACTCTTCCTCAAATCAATGGGGAGGTCGTTCGCCCCGCATCTCCAAAACCAGAACCAAACGAGGAGAAGCAGCTTTCAGCTTCTATGCACCACAAATTTGGAACAAACTTCCAGAAAACTGTAAAACAGCTGAAACACTGACTTCCTTTAAATCTCCATTAAAAACCCACCTGTTTAGGATTTGTTGTGATTTAAACTCGACGGACCAAAAACATGTGAGCGCACAAACAGGAAATCAGCCAACACAGAATAACCAGAGTTTACTTTTTTTATTCTTTTTTAGCACTAAAAAAGAAAGAGACGCTTACCCTTACAGGCTAATTTGTTGTAAAATGAATATGACCGCATTTACACAGCATCTGATCAAATACGGAAGAATCATTGTTTATATCTAAAAACACGCCCAGTGGTCGCCTGATGTCGTACGTCAGCTAAAGTTGCTATTTCTACAAAGGCCTTTGTGTAAAAGTGAAGAATTCCATGTGTGTAACAAACGGTGTGTCCTTGATAAGGGTCTCAACAGACTGCAGATCCGATGAGGCGACTACAGGGAGAACCCCTCACCTGGACGAATCAGCGTGGCCGGCTCTGAGCCGAAACCCACCTTCAACCTCAACACCTGCTCCACCAAAGAAAAACAAACAAGCAGCTGCAACCAAAACGGTTCCACCGACCCCGCTCCCAAGGACAGAGCGACCAGCCAGAGCCTCAAAACATTCTGACTCTGTGGGAATCCCACTGAAAAATAGATTTTCTGTTCTCCAGCCTGAGCCTCTGAGTGAAACCTCGCTTTCAAACATCAACAATGAGGCAAGTCTAACACATCCACCCCACAAAGCTCCAAAGGACAAAGCGGCTACCAGGAAAATGAAAGGTATGCCAGAAGTGCTTATTGTTGGAGATGAGGCAGTAAATGGAATCTGTCACGTTTGTAATCCCAAGAAAACGAGAGTGATTTCTTTTCCTGGTGACACTGTATCTGATTTAACTCGTAAAGTTCTTTCGCTAACCACTGATCAGCCAGATATTGAGTCTTTAGTTGTGCATGTTGGAGCCAACGATGTGGCAAAGCAGAAATCTGAGATTCTGAAAAAGGACTTTAATATTCTTCTAAACACTATGGGAACGTTAAAAATGAAGTTATTTCTCAGTGGTCCAATTCCATCACCTCAATGGGGAGACGAAAAACACTCCAGGCTGGACATGATAAACAAATGGCTGATTAAAAGCTGCTCTGCCAGCTCAGTGACCTTCATCGATAACCTCTGGATCTATTGGCAGCGTTTTCACCTTTTTGGAAGAAGTGGACGCAATCTTAATAAACATGGGATAAAGCTACTCACTGCAAATCTTTTTCATTTTATCAACAAGGACAGCAACGTGATCATCGCTTCAGAAGAACAGGCTCAAGGATTTCTGACTAGGATGAAACCCTTTTCTCTTATCAGGAGCAAAAACAAGCTGATACATCGACTGGAGACGGAGCGACTAGTTCCCTTCCTCCTTCTCCCCTCCCTCTCTGCTCACCCACTCATTCACAGGATTCACAAGATACACATGAAGAAATGTCTTCTGGACCGGAGTTTATTAAATTTACAGATGGAATGAATCAACAGGTTGTACTTGGGACGTCTCTCCTTAGCGCTCACGTAGCAGACTTCACTTCATTTAAGCCACCTGACTCTAACGTCCCAGAGGATCCATCACTCTGCGTTTCTGAGGTCTGAGGCCGGGGTCCAGACTTTATCTTTACACCCTTCTTGCTCCAGAATGTGTCTGGCCCCTCGGCACTGCAGAACAGGACATTACCTGTCCGGATCACTACAAGAAAATTTACAAGAAACAGAAACATAAAATACAGCTGCTTTAATTCAAACATCAGACTGTTCCCCTGCCTAAAGGAACCTCAGACTGAAGAACTCTTGGCCTCCAAGTCACTTAAACTAGCTTTTTTAAATACCAGATCTCTCTGTGCTAAAGCTCTATTAATTAATGATTTCATCACTGAGCATAATATCGATGTCATGTTTCTGACAGAAACATGGTTGAATGATAATAATGAATCGATCGCACTAATTGAATCTGCGCCTCCTAACTACAATTTCTTCAGTGAGAATAGAAAACACAAAAAAGGAGGAGGCGTGGCTTCAATATTTAAGAATACCATAAATTGTAGTAAAATCTCTTTGGGTCACTTCACCTCTTTTGAGTATCTTGGAATTGAGGTTAAAGGCCACAAACGAACTTTGACTGTAACTCTATACAAAACTCCAACATTTGTGGAAAATTTCTTTACTGACTTTTGGTCTAACACAACATGTCAAACAAGCAACACACACTCAAGGACACACACTGGACCTGGTTATCAGTAAGGGTGTGAATATTTCCAATGTCTCTGTAACTGATGTCGCCCTGTCGCATCACTTCCTGTTATCTTTGAAAGTTCTTTATCTTTTAACCCACTTGGACAAACAGCAACCATCACAAAACGTTCTCTCACTGAAAACACAGCAGAAACTTTTAATCAAATCTACTCTTCTTCTTCACCCTTAAGCTGTAATGATGTAGATAAGTTGGTAAATGATTTTCAGTCTAAAGTTTCAGATATTATTGATTCCATTGCCCCAATTAAAATGAAGGTTGTGTCTGATAAAAAGAAATCTCCATGGAGAAATGCACAAACAGTTAGATCTGCAAGACAACTCTGCCGTAGGGCAGAACGAAAATGGCGTAAAACTCAACTCCACGTTCATTGTGACATATATAAAGAAAACCTACGTAACTATCATTTAACACTAAAACATGCAAGAGAGGCTTTCCTTGCAGATGTCATAAACAAAAACATTAACAATGCTCGAGCTTTATTTGCAACAGTTGACAGAATCACAAACCCTCCTGTGATGTTACCGCCTGAATTCCAATGTATTGCCGCCTGCAACCAGTTTTCCAGCTTCTTTTCAGAGAAAATTGAAAAAATCAGATTATTAATCTGTACATCCACTATAAAGTCAGTACCAATGCTGTGCCCAAACAAAACAAATACAGGAAAAATGACCCAATTCCAACTACTTAATTTTAAAACCTTAGAGGAAATTATAAGTCAACTAAGCTCCAGTTCCTGCTGTCTGGATGTCCTAGATCTATAACTCTAGAACATTTCTTTAAGAAAGTCCTGCCTGTTGTTGCTGCTGATCTGATCCAAATAGTAAACTCATCGCTCTCATCAGGCGTTTTCCCCCAGGCTCTGAAAACAGCAGTAATCAAACCACTGATAAAAAAGAACAATCTGGACAAATCACTAATGCAGAATTACAGGCCGACCTTTGACCTCCCATTCATCAGCAAAGTTATAGAAAAAGCTGTGTAAACAATTAACTAGCTTCCTAATGATAACCAACCTCTTTGACTCCTTCCAGTCTGGTTTCCATGGTTACCACAGCCCTCGTAAAAATGTTCAATGACATCCATATAAATACGGACTGTGGCAGAACCACAGTGCTGGTTCTGTTGGACCTCAGTGCAGTTTTTGACACTGTTGACCATGACATACTACTGAGTCGACTGGAGAGTTGGGTCGGACTCTCCGGTCCAGTGCTTAACTGGTTTGAATCTTACATAAAGAACAGGGATTTCTTTGTTTCAATTGGAAACTTCTCATCAAAGAGGTCAAAGGTCACATGTGGGGTACCCCAAGGTTCAATCCTAGGACCCCTTTTATTCAATATTTATATGCTCCCACTAGCTCAGGTTATAACCGGAAATAATATTAGCTACCATAACTATGCAGTCCAATCACTGAACAGATGCTTAGAACAGATAAATGTGTGGATGTGTCAAAACTTTCTCCAGCTGAACAGAAACAAAACTGAAGTTATTATTTTTGGACCTAAAGAGGAACGATCTAGAGTTATAGATCTAGAGTCATAGATCTAGAGTCAATGCGCAGCTTCAGTTAATACAACTGAAAACCAGCGATCAGCCCAAAACCTGGGAGTAGTGATGGACTCTGACCTGAACCTCCAGAGCCACATAAAGACAGTTACAAAGTCGGCCTTCTATCACCTGAAGAACATTTCCAGGATTAAAGGACTAATGTCTCAGCCAGATCTAGAGAAACTCATCCATGCGTTCATCTTCAGTCGTATTGATTATTGCAACAGCGTCTTCACATGTCTGTCCAGCAAATCAATCAAACAGCTGCAGCTGATCCAGAATGCTGCTGCTGGCGTTCTGACTAAAACCAGGAAGATAGAGCAAATAACACCAGTTTTAAAGTCCCTCCACTGGCTCCCTGTAGCTCAAAGAATAGACTTTAAAATACTGTTGTTAGTTTATAAATCACTGAACGGCTTAGCACCACAATACATTAAAGATCTGCTGTTGTTGTATCAACCTTCCAGAATCTCTCAGGTCTTCCGGTTCTGGTTCTGCTCTGCATCCCCAGAACCAGAACCAAACGAGGAGAAGCAGCTTTCAGCATCTATGCACCACAAATTTGGAACAAACTTCCAGAAAACTGTAAAACAGCTGAAACACTGACTTCTTTTAAATCTAGACTAAAAACCCACCTGTTTAGGATTGTATTTGAAATGTAATCAATTACAAATTTATTGATGGAACTTTATTTAATGTCGTGTTTTGATTGTTGATTCTATGTTGCTTTGTGTTTCTGTGTTTGATATGATGTAAAGCACTTTGAAATGCTTTGATAGTGAAATGTACCATACAAATAAAATGTGATTGATTGATTGATTGACAAGAAAAGCCACAGATCCAGAAAAATAAATTCTCTGGAGACTTTGTGTCTCCATTTACTTGTAAAATGTTTATTTGCTGGTTTCTCAGCTCTGCAAACCCCATAGACAGAACAATGGTGTTGCTTATCGTTTGGGTTTGAATTGTGAGTAGTCGGAAACAAAAAGTGGGATAACTCAACTTTACTTTGGCTAGTCATAATTTGATTATATGAAATATGTGCTTTAGATAGTAAAACACTATAGATATCTTGAATTGAAACCACCATATATATTAATGGTAAATCTGATGTCATTTATTCTAGTCAGGATGTAATTAAATATACTAGGGCTGAAACGATTCATCGAGTAACACGATTACAAAAAATCCTCGAGGAAATTTATCTGCCTCGAAGCTTCGCTAAATTTATTGTATTGTAATAAGCAATGCTGTTAAATACGCAGCACACTGGTCTAGCCGGAGGGTTTTTGTGTTGCACAACGCTACCACTTCCGTTAGCGCCTGGAGCACATGTGCTAAGTTTGTAGCTATGGAGGGAACCGGAGAATGCTCAGAAGGAGAACCCCGAAAGCGACAAAAAATGTCAAAAGTTTGGGAACATTTTAGTCTAAACGGAAAGGACAACACAGCGCAATGCATCCACTGCAAAGCAGAATTGGCGTACCACAACAGCACGACATCAATGTTGCAGCATCTGAAGAGAAAACACTTGCTACATGCATCCAACTCATACACGGTTGCCAACAGGTAACGTTTATGTTCTCTTTGCTAACTACGTTGTGTGATAAACTGCCATGTTATAGATGTAAATTGAGGCACATTATTTTGCTAACGTTACATCTAAACATAGCGGTTACTTAACCGGGTGTAGTGTAAATTGTATGTGAGGGTGGAACTGAGAGAAATTATGCAGGACTTGATGTAAGTTTGTTAATAAAAATACGCAGCAACAGATTACAGGCATAAGCTGAAAAGCATTTATTTATTGGTGTCTTTCCATCCTGAAAAGTTACAGTCTTTTCTTCTCGCTACTGTTATGTATGAATTAGAAATTTTTGATTAATATTTTTTGTAGTAATTCTATATTTGTTTATACCTAAGCAATCAAGAATAAATAATAGCATCGTTTTAATAAAAATAGCAACATTTTTGCATTTTATCATGACTAGTTAAGGCTGCAGAACTCTGTACAAACTCAAACCTTTACATTTTGAGTAAGTTTATTTTTTTCCTAACATATAGATTACATTCTGTTTTCCAATACATAAAAAAACATTTCACTGCATTTAGATTTTTCTGTGATGGTTAAAAATAATGCTTTTAATTAAAGCATCCTCAAAATTGCGTTATCAATAAAATGTTAGAGTTAAATGAGTTGTTTACTTAGTTCTTTTACGTGTATGTGTATTACTCACTGAAGATAAATACATAAACTAAAAGCTGGAGTATAGACATTTTTATAAGCGTATTTGTGAGCCTGCCACTTTATTATTTGAATATAATTTAATATCTTAGTATAACTTTTCTTCAGGTTAAAGCAAACTACTGTTACAAGTAAACTTTCTAAACTACAAACATTTAACTGTTAGGGATGCTCAAAAAGGAGATATTGGACTGATCTGGACTAACTGGTGTTATTGCAGATTTGCCAATAGTTTATTTTATAAATTTTTTTTATCCGATTACTCGATTAATCGTAAGAATAATCGATAGATTACTCGATTACTAAAATATTCATTTACAACAGCCCTAAAATATACCTCAAAGACATATTTTGTCTGGTCAAAAACATAATTATATTGTTTAAACATTTCTAGTCGGAAACTAATTTCAGATATACAGAATGAAAGTTTGGTAAACCCATTTATTAACAGAACGGCCTGCCATAGAAAACGCTGATGCAATTATGGAATAATAATATTAATAATAATAATAATAATATTTTTTGGAATCGACCTGCTCTCCCGAACCTCCCGAAGTCCAACCAGCGCTCTGTTTCTGTCTTATCAGTTAATTTATTTCTGTAAAACATTCATCCTAATTCGGTTTCAAACATTGTTTCCTTTAATCTGTCTCCTGTATTTCCTCCAGCTTTTGTCCGTTTCGCGCCTCATGTCATCAGTAAACCGTGAAGGTGTTTCGTACCTGTCCGGTGTAAGATGATCCTCGGTATCCGGCTGAAATCCATCAGTCTGCGCTGATCCTCCATCTCTTCCTCCATCTCTTCCTCCATCTCTTCCTCCATCTCTTCCTCCATCTTGACGTTGATTTCTTTCCACTCTGTGAATGTTTTTTCATCAGGAGTTAACATCTCGTTAATAAAATCTCTCTGATGCTGAACTGACGACATTTTTACTTTAAACACTCAGATATTTACGTAAAACTAGCGACGTTTTTTCTGTGCCGAGGCTTCGAAGCGTGTGAGGAGAAAACCAGGATTTTTGTGAAGAGTGAATCGAGGCTTTTGCTGTTGGAGCAGGATGTGACGTTTGAAGCTGTACCACGTGACTGAGTCTTCTTCTTCTTGGATTTATTGGCGGTTGGCAACAAACTTTTAGTAGCATTACCGCCACTTACTGGTATGGAGTGTGGTTCGTAATGGTCTATCTATTTATATATATAAAAACTACTACTATTACTACTAATAACAATAAATAAAATAAATAAATCCTACCTATGCATATAAATATTTATACCTATCTATACTCATACACACACATACATACTTATATATACAGTAACTTTATATTCTACCCACCTATATCATGCACAGATTCACAAACACACCTACCATAATCAAATTCTATGAATTAATTTAGTTTTCTTTAGAAATTGAATAACTATTTTTATATGTTTACTCCCCAAATTCTTCCTCAGAATATCTAATAAATTAATCTTTTCTTTAATACATTCAAACTCTCTCCTCATATTTGTTCTCTCTCTTTCATACTTATGGCATTCCAATATAACATGTTCTATTGTTTCATATTTTTCACAGTAATCACATTTGCCAGCAGTATGCTTTTGTATTTTAAAAAGTGTATAACTAAGTCCTGTATGTCCAAGTCTTAACCTTGTTATCACTCTTTCCTCCTTTCTATTTCATCTTCCTCCTACCATCCTCTGAATTTTATAAAACCATCTTCCTGTTTTTCCTTCATCCCACCTTTTTTGCCATTTTTCCATCAGTTTTTCTTTAACAACGCTCTTTCCCTCGGATTTACTTGTTTTAACTGTAAAACTAATATTATTCTGACTTGCCCTCTTTGCCATTTTATCTGCCTTCTCGTTTCCTTCTACTCCAGTATGTGCTGGAACCCATATAAATATAACTATCAAACCCATATTTTTTATTCTGAATAATGTATGAAGTATTTCTAATAAAATGTCCATCCTACTATCTGATTGATTATATTTTAAACTTAATAAAGCAGATTTTGAATCTGAACAAATTACTGTTTTTAATGGTTTTATGTCTTCTACCCATTGTAAAGCTAATAAACTGATAATCCATCTGTAATTCGTTTTCCTATTTTTATATTGAATTCTGGTACTACAAAAGCTATTCCTATTTTTCCAGTTATTTTTGATGTAAAGCACTTTGAAATGCCTTGATAGTGAAATGTGCTATACAAATAAAATGTGATTGATTGATTGATTGATTGACAAGAAAAGCCACAGATCCAGAAAAATAAATTCTCTGGAGACTTTGTGTCTCCATTTACTTGTAAAATGTTTATCTGCTGGTTTCTCAGCTCTGCAAACCCCATAGACAGAACAATGGTGTTGCTTATCGTTTGGGTTTGAATTGTGAGTAGTTGGAAACAAAAAGTGGGATAAGTCAACTTTACTTTGACTAGTCATAATTTGATTATATGAAATATGTGCTTTAGATAGTAAAACACTATAGATATCTTGAATTGAAACCACCATATATATTAATGGTAAATCTGATGTCCTTTATTCTAGTCAGGATGTAATTAAATATACCTCAAAGACATATTTTGTCTGGTCAAAAACATAATTATATTGTTTAAACATTTCTAGTCGGAAACTAATTTCAGATATACAGAATGAAAGTTTGGTAAACCCATTTATTAACAGAACGGCCTGCCATAGAAAACGCTGATGCATTTATGGAATAATAATATTAATAATAATAATAATAATATTTTTTGGAATCGACCTGCTCTCCCGAACCTCCCGAAGTCCAACCAGCGCTCTGTTTCTGTCTTATCAGTTAATTTATTTCTGTAAAACATTCATCCTAATTCGGTTTCAAACATTGTTTCCTTTAATCTGTCTCCTGTATTTCCTCCAGCTTTTGTCCGTTTCGCGTCTCATATCATCAGTAAACCGTGAAGGTGTTTCGTACCTGTCTGGTGTAAGATGATCCTCGGTATCCGGCTGAAATCCATCAGTCTGCGCTGATCCTCCATCTCTTCCTCCATCTCTTCCTCCATCTCTTCCTCCATCTTGACGTTGATTTCTTTCCACCCTGAGAATGTTTTTTCATCAGGAGTTAACATCTCGTTAATAAAATCTCTCTGATGCGGAACTGACGACATTTTTACTGTAAACACTCAGATATTTACCTAAAACTAGCGACGTTCTTTCTGTGCCGAGGTTTCGAAGCGTGTGAGGAGAAAACCAGGATTTTTGTGAAGAGTGAATTGAGGCTTTTGCTGTTGGAGCAGGATGTGACGTTTGAAGCTGTACCACGTGACTGAGTCTTCTTCTTCTTGGATTTATTGGCGGTTGGCAACAAACTTTTAGTTTACCGCCACTTACTGGTATGGAGTGTGGTTCGTAATGGTCTATATATATATATATATATATATATAAACTACTACTACTACTACTAATAACAATAAATAAAATAAATAAATAAATAAATCCCACCTATACATATAAATATTTATACCTATCTATACTCATACACACACATGAATACATACTTATATATAACTTTATATTCTACCCACCTATATCATGCACAGATTCACAAACACACCTACCATAATCAAATTCTATGAATTAATTTAGTTTTCTTTAGAAATTGAATAACTATTTTTATATGTTTACTCCCCAAATTCTTCCTCAGAATATCTAATAAATTAATCTTTTCTTTAATACATTCAAACTCTCTCCTCATGTTTGTTCTCTCTCTTTCATACTTATGGCATTCCAATATAACATGTTCTATTGTTTCATATTTTTCACAGTAATCACATTTGCCAGCAGTATGCTTTTGTATTTTAAATAGTGTATAACTAAGTCCTGTATGTCCAAGTCTTAACCTTGTTATCACTCTTTCCTCCTTTCTATTTCGTCTTCCATTTCTTCTTCCTCCTAACATCCTCTGAATTTTATAAAACCATCTTCCTGTTTTTCCTTCATCCCACCTTTTTTGCCATTTTTCCATCAGTTTTTCTTTAACAACGCTCTTTCCCTCGGATTTACTTGTTTTAACTGTAAAACTGATATTTTTCTGACTTGCCCTCTTTGCCATTTTATCTGCCTTCTCGTTTCCTTCTACTCCAGTATGTGCTGGAACCCATATAAATATAACTATCAAACCCATATTTTTTATTCTGAATAATGTATGAAGTATTTCTAATAAAATGTCCATCCTACTATCTGATTGATTATATTTTAAACTTAATAAAGCAGATTTTGAATCTGAACAAATGACTGTTTTTAATGGTTTTATGTCTTCTACCCATTGTAAAGCTAATAAACTGATAATCCATCTGTAATTCGTTTTCCTATTTTTATATTGAATTCTGGTACTACAAAAGCTATTCCTATTTTTCCAGTTATTTTTGATGTAAAGCACTTTGAAATGCCTTGATAGTGAAATGTGCTATACAAATAAAATGTGATTGATTGATTGATTGATTGATTGATTGATTGATTGATTGATTGATTGATTGATTGATTGATTGATTGACAAGAAAAGCCACAGATCCAGAAAAATAAATTCTCTGGAGACTTTGTGTCTCCATTTACTTGTAAAATGTTTATCTGCTGGTTTCTCAGCTCTGCAAACCCCATAGACAGAACAATGGTGTTGCTTATCGTTTGGGTTTGAATTGTGAGTAGTCGGAAACAAAAAGTGGGATATCTCAACTTTACTTTGACTAGTCATAATTTGATTATATGAAATATGTGCTTTAGATAGTAAAACACTATAGATATCTTGAATTGAAACCACCATATATATTAATGGTAAATCTGATGTCATTTATTCTAGTCAGGATGTAATTAAATATACCTCAAAGACATATTTTGTCTGGTCAAAAACATAATTATATTGTTTAAACATTTCTAGTCGGAAACTAATTTCAGATATACAGAATGAAAGTTTGGTAAACTCATTTATTAACAGAACGGCCTGCCATAGAAAACGCTGATGCATTTATGGAATAATAATATTAATAATAATAATAATAATAATAATAATATTTTTTGGAATCGACCTGCTCTCCCGAACCTCCCGAAGTCCAACCAGCGCTCTGTTTCTGTCTTATCAGTTAATTTATTTCTGTAAAACATTCATCCTAATTCGGTTTTCAAACATTGTTTCCTTTAATCTGTCTCCTGTATTTCCTCCAGCTTTTGACCGCAGTGAAGTTAGTTTCAAGTTGGATATTCGAGCTCCGCGGAGAAAGCGGCGTTTAGCTCAAGGTTGATCCGATTTATGAACGCTACTCTCGGCCAGCGGTTCTCCACCGCTCCCGGCCGCAGCGCCCGAAGGTTCACTTAGGGACTATCAACAAATTACCGAACCAAACATTCCTGTCAAAGAAATGTTAATAAATGCCTTGAATTGTAACCAACTAACTAATTGTCAGTGCTAATTCATGCTTTTACATGAGCCAAAATAGCATCTATAAAATTTTAAAGTCATATACAATATTTTCAATAATTTTAATATTAAATAATATAATGTTTTCTTCAATAGCTTCCAGGTCATTTGACCTATTGACTCAAAATCACTTTGAAATAATTATACTAGTCTCTTTAGATGAGGCACAGTCATTTGTTTTCCATTTTAAATCATTTTCCATTTTTTAGGAATTTTTTTCTTCAAAATTGAGTGTTTTTATTCAATAGCTTCCAGGTCATGTGACCTATTGACTCAAAATCACTTTGAAATAATTATACTAGTCTCTTTAGATGAGGCACAGTCATTTGTTTTCCATTTTAAATCATTTTCAATTTTTAAAGAATTTATTTCATCAAAATTGAGAGTTTTTCTTCAATAGCTTCCAGGTCATGTGACCTATTGAGTCAAAATCACTTTGAAATAATTCTACCAGTCTGTATAGATGAGGCACAGTCATTTGTTTTCCATTTTAAATCATTTTCAATTTTTAATTAATTTATTTCATCAAAATTAAGTGTTTTTCTTCAATAGCTTCCAGGTCATGTGACCTATTGACTCAAAATCACTTTGAAATAATTCTAATAGTCTCTTTAATTGAGGCACAGACATTTGTTTTCCATTTTAAATCTTTTTCCATTTTTTAGGAATTTTTTTCTTCAAAATTGAGGGTTTTTATTCAATAGCTTCCAGGTCATGTGACCTATTGACTCAAAATCACTTTGAACTTGTTCTACCAGTCTGTATAGATGAGGCACAGTCATTTGTTTTCCATTTTAAATCATTTTCAATTTTTAATTAATTTATTTCATCAAAATTAAGTGTTTTTCTTCAATAGCTTCCAGGTCATGTGACCTATTGACTCAAAATCACTTTGAAATAATTCTAATAGTCCCTTTAATTGAGGCACAGACATTTGTTTTCCATTTTTAGCCATTTTCCATTTTTTAGGAATTTTTTTCTTCAAAATTGAGAGTTTTTCTTCAATAGCTTCCAGGTCATGTGACCTATTGACTCAAAATCACTTTGAAATAATTCTAATAGTCCCTTTAATTGAGGCACAGACATTTGTTTTCCATTTTAAATCTTTTTCCATTTTTTAGGAATTTTTTTCTTCAAAATTGAGGGTTTTTCTTCAATAGCTTCCAGGTCATGTGACCTATTGACTCAAAATCACTTTGAAATAATTCTACCAGTCTGTATAGATGAGGCACAGTCATTTGTTTTCCATTTTAAATCATTTTCAATTTTTAAAGAATTTATTTCATCAAAATTGAGAGTTTTTCTTCAATAGCTTCCAGGTCATGTGACCTATTGACTCAAAATCACTTTGGAATAATTCTAATAGTCCCTTTAATTGAGGCACAGACATTTGTTTTCCATTTTAAATCATTTTCCATTTTTTAGGAATTTTTTTCTTCAAAATTGAGGGTTTTTCTTCAATAGCTTCCAGGTCATGTGACCTATTGACTCAAAATCACTTTGAACTTGTTCTACCAGTCTGTATAGATGAGGCACAGTCATTTGTTTTCCATTTTTAGCCATTTTCCATTTTTTAGGAATTTTTTTCTTCAAAATTGAGAGTTTTTCTTCAATAGCTTCCAGGTCATGTGACCTATTGACTCAAAATCACTTTGGAATAATTATACTAGTCCCTATAGATGAGGCACAGACATTTATTTATGTTTTATGTTTTTATTTTATAATTTTTAGGAATCTTTTCCTTAAAGTTTAAGATTGTTGCTCAATAGCTTTCAGATAACGTCATAAAATTACTTATCAATTTGAAATGATTCCAGTACACTTTATACATCACACATAGCATCAATGCCACACAAACATATTACATTTTCATTTTCCACAGATATTTTCAAAACGTATTTCGAACAATAATGAACACAGTTTCTAGTTTTCAGATTAACTACACAATACATAAAATATGAAAAACAAACAGAAATATGTGTGTTTGCATTTTTTTAAATGCATTTATTTAGATGACATAAAATTATAAATTAATGAAAGGTGGTTTGACCCTTCAGAGCAGACACTACTTAAGGCTGCGATTGTACCTTTGGTTTATCTTTATATTGTTCCAGAGATGAATAAACCTTTCCTTTTTCCACCTTAGTCTGTCTCGAACATCAAACAAACAGAAATGCTGTTACGAAAGACCGACTGCAGATGCATACGTGACATAAGCTGGAAACTATAGAATTAAAGTCCTCAATTTCCTGTCTAAACTTTTTTTTAAAATTTATAATTAATTTAGATCGCAAACAAATGTCTGTGCCTCATCTAAAGAGACTATTAGAATTATTTCAAAGTGATTTTGAGTCAATAGGTCACATGACCTGGAAGCTATTGAATAAAAACCCTCAATTTTGAAGAAAAAAATTCCTAAAAGATGGAAAATGGCTAAAAATGGAAAACAAATGACTGTGCCTCATCTATACAGACTGGTAGAACAATTTCAAAGTGATTTTGAGTCAATAGGTCACATGACCTGGAAGCTATTGAAGAAAAACCCTCAATTTTGAAGAAAAAAATTCCTAAAAAATGGAAAATGATTTAAAATGGAAAACAAATGTCTGTGCCTCAATTAAAGGGACTATTAGAATTATTTCAAAGTGATTTTGAGTCAATAGGTCACATGACCTGGAAGCTATTGAATAAAAACACTCAATTTTGATGAAATAAATTAATTAAAAATTGAAAATGATTTAAAATGGAAAACAAATGACTGTGCCTCATCTATACAGACTGGTAGAACAATTTCAAAGTGATTTTGAGTCAATAGGTCACATGACCTGGAAGCTATTGAATAAAAACCCTCAATTTTGATGAAAAAAATTAATTAAAAATTGAAAATGATTTAAAATGGAAAACAAATGTCTGTGCCTCAATTAAAGGGACTATTAGAACAAGTTCAAAGTGATTTTGAGTCAATAGGTCACATGACCTGGAAGCTATTGAAGAAAACATTATATTTCTTTGACAGGAATGTTAGGTTCAGTAATTTGTTGATAGTCCCTAAGTGAACCTTCGGGCGCTGCGGCCGGGAGCGGTGGAGAACCGCTGGCCGACAGTAGCGTTCATAAATCGGATCAACCTTGAGCTAAACGCCGCTTACTCCGCGGAGCTCGAATATCGAATATCCAACTTGAAACTAACTTCACTGCGGTCAGCTTTTGTCCGTTTCGCGTCTCATATCATCAGTAAACCGTGAAGGTGTTTCGTACCTGTCCGGTGTAAGATGATCCTCGGTATCCGGCTGAAATCCATCAGTCTGCGCTGATCCTCCATCTCGTCCTCCATCTCTTCCTCCATCTTGACGTTGATTTCTTTCCACCCTGAGAATGTTTTTTCATCAGGAGTTAACATCTCGTTAATAAAATCTCTCTGATGCTGAACTGACGACATTTTTACTTTAAACACTCAGATATTTACCTAAAACTAGCGACGTTCTTTCTGTGCCGAGGCTTCGAAGCGTGTGAGGAGAAAACCAGGATTTTTGTGAAGAGTGAATTGAGGCTTTTGCTGTTGGAGCAGGATGTGACGTTTGAAGCTGTACCACGTGACTGAGTCTTCTTCTTCTTGGATTTATTGGCGGTTGGCAACAAACTTTTAGTTTACCGCCACTTACTGGTATGGAGTGTGGTTCGTAATGGTCTATCTATTTATATATATATAAACTACTACTACTACTACTAATAACAATAAATAAAATAAATAAATAAATCCCACCTATAAATATAAATATTTATACCCATCTATACTCACACACACACATGCATACATACTTATATATACAGTAACTTTATATTCTACCCACCTATATCATGCACAGATTCACAAACACACCTACCATAATCAAATTCTATGAATTAATTTAGTTTTCTTTAGAAATTGAATAACTATTTTTATATGTTTACTCCCCAAATTCTTCCTCAGAATATCTAATAAATTAATCTTTTCTTTAATACATTCAAACTCTCTCCTCATATTTGTTCTCTCTCTTTCATACTTATGGCATTCCAATATAACATGTCCTATTGTTTCATATTTTTCACAGTAATCACATTTGCCAGTAGTATGCTTTTGTATTTTAAATAGTGTATAATTAAGTCCTGTATGTCCAAGTCTTAACCTTGTTATCACTCTTTCCTCCTTTCTATTTCGTCTTCCATTTCTTCTTCCTCCTAACATCCTCTGAATTTTATAAAACCATCTTCCTGTTTTTCCTTCATCCCACCTTTTTTGCCATTTTTCCATCAGTTTTTCTTTAACAACGCTCTTTCCCTCGGATTTACTTGTTTTAACTGTAAAACTAATATTATTCTGACTTGCCCTCTTTGCCATTTTATCTGCCTTCTCGTTTCCTTCTACTCCAGTATGTGCTGGAACCCATATAAATATAACTATCAAACCCATATTTTTTATTCTGAATAATGTATGAAGTATTTCTAATAAAATGTCCATCCTACTATCTGATTGATTATATTTTAAACTTAATAATGCAGATTTTGAATCTGAACAAATTACTGTTTTAATGGTTTTATGTCTTCTACCCATTGTAAAGCTAATAAACTGATAATCCATCTGTAATTCGTTTTCCTACTTTTATATTGAATTCTGGTACTACAAAAGCTATTCCTATTTTTCCAGTTATTTTTGATGCATCTGGATAAATTTGAATATATTGATAATAATTATTTAAATGTAACTGTACTGAATAATTATCTACAATGTAAGATTTATCTTGCTTCTTTTCCAGTATTGACATATCTACTGTTGCTTAGGCTGCATTTTGCTGACATGTTAGTTTTCTGGACCTTTCAACATCTGTTTGGATACATGTTTAGTCATTGTTGTTCCACATCTCTCCAAATCTGAATGTCTTCCTGACTTCTAGGTCAGAGTCTGTGAAAATGAACCTATTACCAAGATTCATCTTCTTGTTCCAAACCCTAATGGTAGAAATTACAAAAAAACAAAACAATTAATATAGCAGGATACAATGCTTTCCAGATTTATATGTTTAGGGAAAACGCTCAGAACTAGATTTAAAATACTACAGCTCTCAAAAGAAAAAGGGAGCAGAAAGTACCACATTTAAAGAGTCATTTCTAATCTGCACACATTAAAGCCTTGATAAACATCTGTAATAAAAACTCTAATGCTCAATGGAAGGACATTGAATTAGCTCCTCTGCAGACAATCTCCTGGAATAAAGATTTAGTACAGATTCAACTCAAAACTGAAAATCGGTGGATAAAATCCCAATTAAAAATCTGGATAGAAGTTAAACAGGAATATAAACTACATGATAACCTGATAATTATAAGATGTTGTGCTTATAACCTCAATTTTAAACCAAATTAAACAGATACCGGATTCCCTAATTGGTCATCCCAAGGTATAGCAATACATTTCTCAATAATGGATAAAACAAGCTTTAACTAGGAAAAACAGGATTTTTATCACAAAACTATTAGCAGGAGTCAGTGCTTAATGAAATACTAATGGCATATCAGGCAAAATCCTAAAAACTTATTAAATCACGGCTTTATATAAAGGAACTATGACTACAAAATACAGTAAACTTCATATGTGAAAACAAAATGGGAAAAGTAAAATGAAAACCGCAGAAGAAGAATGGCATGGTTTTTGCTCGACTGCTTGGAAATGTATAAATTTATATTCATGGAGAATTTAACTTGATTATATTTTTCATAACACCAGAACAAAAAATGTGTTGAACCAGGAGAAGTCGAAGTCCTGGAGACAATGTGGAAACACAGAACACAACCACTGGCATATACTTTGGGACTGTACAGTTATAAGACAATATTGGACAGAAATACACACAAATATTGAAAATATCTCTAATACAAGAATATCTTTTAAATTCACCACCTTTATTGTGGGTAACAGAATTTCTACCTGAAAATGCAAAACATTTGTAACAGATTTCAATTATGGAAGAGTCTGTGGGCTGTATAATATCCTTATACATAAAAGTAATGTATTTTCAAAATAATACCCACTTGTCCCCTCTTTGTGTTCTGTTTTTGTAAATGGTAAAGAGGAGGAATTTTGTAATGGATCACAGACTGGAACTGTGACCTTGAGGTGAAATCAAGCTTTTGTAATCTTCTCAATGCTTCAAAAACAAAGAATTACAAATAAAAAACAAACAGTTTTTGCTAGTTACATCTATAACTGAAATTTAATCTACAGTATATAACCAATACATTTACTAACATCATAAATACTAAACAAATTTTCAAATACAGATAAATAAAAAAACACAAATGGGTAAAAATAAATTTACTCATATGTGTAAATCAGTAAATTTACACATATGAGTTTGTTATATGTGCCTAGAGCACATATAAGAAGAATAAAGTTCATGCAGATCTTTCATAAAAAAAGGAAAAACATCTCAGGTTTCATCATAACTTATCAAACCTTCTGCCTGCTTTGTTGTCATCATATAATCAACAGTATTTCCAAAATCAGAACCTGAAGAGTAAATACTGAAAAACTAAAGCATATATAGATAAAAAAAACCAAAAAAACATCATTCCTGACAGACAATTAAATTGCAACCTAACAGTGAATATAGAAACAGCAACAATAGACTTTGAGAAATATTTAATTTAGGTGTAAAAACAATACAGTAATGATACTGTAGACTGTTTAGGTTTTATACATTTTAATAAAAATATTGTCACGCCAAAGTCACTGTGTTGTTCACGCTGCAATGCATTCTGGGTAAATGATGTACAGTGGTCCAACTGCCCAGCTATGTCCAGCCAAAACAGCGATGAGCAACGTCTTTTTAAACCCATCAAACAAAAAAATGGCAAATTCCATGAAAAATATAACAAAAGATAAAAATTTTTGAAGTAATTATGAGTTTTGGCGTACAACAGAGGAATTTTTTAGTTAAAAGGAAAATTACTATATATTTAGGCCATGTTCAATTGATCGTGGATCCTTTTAAGAAACAAACCAATAATATCTCACTAGACAAAAACATTAAAAACTTTGTAAGACTTAATATGTCACTTAAAAACCCTTCTACATAAAAAAGATAAAACTGAAAGAATAAAGTGAAAGTTGCACATTTTAGATAAACGTCCTTTTTGAGATGCTTTCTTCTTTACGCTGCTGCGCTATAAAAATGTGATCCAGCTGTAATTACTCTGCTTCAAAACAATGAGTTACTGAAAATCTTGGTACTTGAGGTTCCGATTATGCAGTTCCATCTGCACGAGTCCCCATGTTAAAAGTTAACTGGCAATTTGGAAGGAAGCCTTTTCCACAGGTTGGACATAAGAAACACCACATGTATGAGTTGTCATGTGAACAGATAAATTGTCTTTTCGACAGAAACCTTTTCCACATATCCCACACAAGAAAAGCTTTTCACCTGTATGAGTGCTCAAGTGCCTAGTTAAATTGCTTTTTTGACTGAAACGTTTTCCACAAGTTCTACATGAGAAAGATTCTCACCTGTATGAACCCTCATGTGTCTAGTTAAACTGTTTAGATGACGGAAACTTTTTCCACAAGTTCTACATGAGAAAGATTTCTCATCTGTATGAGTCCTCATGTGACTAGTTAAACTGCTTTTATGACGGAAACTTTTTCCACAAGTTCTACATGAAAAAGGTTTCTCATCTGTGTGAGTCCTCTTGTGCCTAATTAAAGCGCTTATATGACTGAAACGTTTTCCACAAGTTCTACATGAGAAAGGCTTCTCACCTGTATGAACCCTCATGTGAATAACTAAACTGCTTTGGTGACAGAAACTTTTTTCACAAGTCCTACATGAGAAAGGCTTCTCACCTGTATGAATCCTCATGTGTCTAGTTAAATAGCTTTTTTGACAAAAACTTTTTCCACAGGTCCTACATGAGAAATCCTTTTTACCTGTGTGAATCCTCAAGTGACTAGTTAAATTGCTTGTTTGACGGAAACTTTTTCCACAAGTCCTGCATGAGAAAGGCTTCTCACCTGTATGAGTCCTCATGTGACTAATTAAAGTGCTTTTTTGACAGAAACTTTTTTCACAAGTCCTACATGAGAAAGGCTTCTCACCTGTATGAATCCTCATGTGTCTAGTTAAATTGCTTTTTTGACAAAAACTTTTTCCACAAGTCCTACATGAGAAATCCTTTTTACCTGTGTGAATCCTCAAGTGACTAATTAAACTGCTTTTAGGACAAAAACTATTTCCACAAGTCCCACATGAGAAAGGTTTCTCACTTCTATGAATTTTCATGTGAATAATTAAACTGCTTTTATGACAAAAACTTTTCCCACAACTCCAACATGTGAAAGGCTTTTCATGTGTATAAACCCTTTTGTGACTAGTTAAATTTCTTTTTTGATAGAAACTTTCCCCACAAGTCCCACTCGAGAAAGGTTTCTCACTTCTATGAATTTTCATGTGACTAGTTAAACTGCTTTTACATTGGAAACTTATTCTGCAGGTCACACATGAGAAAGGGTTCTTACTTGTGTGGATAATCATGTGACGAAGTAAGTTTGACCTGCGTGTGAAACTTTTTCCACAGGTTGAACATGTGAAAGGGTTCTTGTCAGTGTGAGTTGTCATGTGTGTCATCAACAAACTGCTTTGAGAAAAGGCTTCATCACAGATTTTACAAGAATATAGTTTTTGTTGTGTGTGAGCTTTCTTGTATGTTTTTTGTTTTGAACTTTCAGTTTGAACTTTCTGCAGTTTGATTTTCTCATATTTCTCCTTTTGTTTCTGTTCTTTGTTTATCTTTTTCCCTAGATCGTCAGAATTGCTTCCTTCCCCATCTTGGCTCTCATCCTCAGCAGAGTCATGAGAGATGAGGTGGTTCCTCTGTGGTTCTGTTTCATTGTGGATTATTTGCACATTAAAAGGAATCACCAAAATGTCATCAGTCTCCTGTTTCAGCACAAGATGCTCTTCATCCTGACTGATGCAGAGTTGCTTCTCTTCCTCTTTGAGCTGTTGATGTTCTGGTTCTTGTAGCTCCTGTTTTATCTCCAGAGGATCTGGTTCCTGTTTTATCTGCAGAGGTTCTGGTTCCTGTTTTATCTGCAGAGGTTCTGGTTCCTCTTGTTTTAAAGTGAAGTTCCCCTCCTGGTTGCTGAGGTCATTGAAAATCCCGTCGTCTTTACACACAGAACAATGTCGGAGATCTGGACCAAAACACAAAACAAAAACTTTAAATTTTGAGACAAACAATGAACCCTTCACTTAAATCCCTTGATGCAACTAATCAGCTTTTTCTTAATTATTCTAAAATTATACATTTTTATGTGTGAAAATCAGTCAAACGTATTACGGACATTTTTTCCAATGTTGTCTGGCATTTAGCAAATAAATGATTTTGGTAATTCTGAGTTCAGGTTCAATTTATCTTCTGATCATGAGGAAAAAAATTTATTGTGTTTTTAAAAAGAAATCCTACACATGTATCTCAATTTAACTCTACGTTTGGAAAAATAACCTGATAAAAGTGATTCTTCTAATGAACTAGATGTCAGTCAAAACATGTCATGGACATCCAGGTGAGCAAACAAAATGCCAATATGTTAACTGAGTGGCTCCCTGACAAATATTCACACAGCAGCTCGACTCAGTCCATATCAATCCTCCTTTGCATTAGCAGCAGTTCTTTGTTACTGGAACCTCAATCGATCTTCACACCTCAGCATCGCTCTGCTGTACGTTGAGACTGCTGTGCACTGCAACCTCAACTCCAAACCGGTCCATCAGTTCTGCATGTGACCATCAGGCACATTATGTCCAGTCCGGCTCAGCTTATCTCCACTGAGAAGCAGGGTTTCCCCCACTGTATTACCTTTAGCTGCCAGGCTAAGTGTTGCTGATTTATGTTCTTGGGAAAAAAAGTAAAAGAAAAATTGCTTAACTTTTTTTCCCCCTTCTTAATAAACCGGACTGCAAACGTCTCTGTTGTTTTGAGCGTTTCACTGGCGGAGCAGAAATATTCCTAAGATATTAGTTTATAGTTGGTGCATTTAAACTTCCACAAAGCCGGCAGTCAGTCAAACTTCTCTCACAGCAGAGCAAAAGGGGACAGTGGCTAATTTTTAGACCTTTGCAAAGGTAGAGAGAACATTGGTGGATAAGATCAGCTTCATATTCAAGTATTGGCTGATCACCAATTCCCCACAATTAAGGAAATCAGGGCCGATTTATTGGTGCACTCTTATTTTCCAGACACCAAAAAACATTAACTTATTGCCAAAAATGGCTGGGTGGTTTTCTAAGCATTTGGGCTGCTTACATGTTTACATTTTCGACATCACTACTGGATTACTACAAACTTAAGGACTGGGGGATTTTCTTACTTTTATTTTTACCTTACTTTTCTTCATCTCCAAGTTGAACCAGGACAAAATGCCTCCGGCCGACCCCAAGGACATTAGCAGTATTATACAACGACTTCAGCTTACAGAAATGAAGATTAAACTGCTGGAGGTGAACTTTGAGATCAATGCTACCTGTGGAAATGAGACAACTCTTCCTCAAATCAATGGAGAGGTCGTTCGCCCCGCATCCCCAGAACCAGAACCAAACGAGGAAAAGCAGCTTTCAGCATCTATGCACCACAAATTTGGAACAAACTTCCAGAAAACTGTGAAACAGCTGAAACACTGACTTTTTTAAAATCTCGACTAAAAACCCAACCTGTTTAGAATTGTATTTGAAACGTAATCAATTATAAATTTATTGATGGAACTTTATTTAATGTTGTGTTTTGATTGTTGATTCTATGTTGCTTTGTGTTTCTGTGTTTGATATGATGTAAAGCACTTTGAAATGTCTTGATGCTGAAATGTGCTATACAAATAAAATGTGATTGATTGATTGATTGATTGACAAGAAAAGCCACAGATCCAGAAAAATAAATTCTCTGGAGACTTTGTGTCTCCATTTACTTGTAAAATGTTTATCTGCTGGTTTCTCAGCTCTGCAAACCCCATAGACAGAACAATGGTGTTGCTTATCGTTTGGGTTTGAATTGTGAGTAGTTGGAAACAAAAAGTGGGATAACTCAACTTTACTTTGACTAGTCATAATTTGATTATATGAAATATGTGCTTCAGATAGTAATACACTATAGATATCTTGAATTGAAACCACCATATATATTAATGGTAAATCTGATGTCATTTATTCTAGTCAGGATGTAATTAAATATACCTCAAAGACATATTTTGTCTGGTCAAAAACATAATTATATTGTTTAAACATTTCTAGTCGGAAACTAATTTCAGATATACAGAATGAAAGTTTGGTAAACCCATTTATTAACAGAACGGCCTGCCATAGAAAACGCTGATGCATTTATGGAATAATAATATTAATATTAATAATAATAATATTTTTTGGAATCGACCTGCTCTCCCGAACCTCCCGAAGTCCAACCAGCGCTCTGTTTCTGTCTTATCAGTTAATTTATTTCTGTAAAACATTCATCCTAATTCGGTTTCAAACATTGTTTCCTTTAATCTGTCTCCTGTATTTCCTCCAGCTTTTGTCCGTTTCGCGTCTCATATCATCAGTAAACCGTGAAGGTGTTTCGTACCTGTCCGGTGTAAGATGATCCTCGGTATTTGGCTGAAATCCATCAGTCTGCGCTGATCCTCCATCTCTTCCTCCATCTCTTCCTCCATCTCTTCCTCCATCTTGACGTTGATTTCTTTCCACCCTGTGAATGTTTTTTCAGCAGGAGTTAACATCTCGTTAATAAAATCTCTCTGATGCGGAACTGACGACATTTTTACTTTAAACACTCAGATATTTACATAAAACTAGCGACGTTTTTTCTGTGCCGAGGTTTCGAAGCGTGTGAGGAGAAAACCAGGATTTTTGTGAAGAGTGAATCGAGGCTTTTGCTGTTGGAGCAGGATGTGACGTTTGAAGCTGTACCACGTGACTGAGTCTTCTTCTTCTTGGATTTATTGGCGGTTGGCAACAAACTTTTAGTAGCATTACCGCCACTTACTGGTATGGAGTGTGGTTCGTAATGGTCTATCTATTTATATATATAAAAACTACTACTACTATTACTACCAATAATAATAATAAATAAATCAATCCTACCTATACATATAAATATTTATACCTATCTATACTCATACACACACATACATACTTATATATAACTTTATATTCTACCCACCTATATCATGCACAGATTCACAAACACACCTACCATAATCAAATTCTATGAATTAATTTAGTTTTCTTTAGAAATTGAATAACTATTTTTATATGTTTACTCCCCACATTCTTCCTCAGAATATCTAATAAATTAATCTTTTCTTTAATACATTCAAACTCTCTCCTCATATTTGTTCTCTCTCTTTCATACTTATGGCATTCCAATATAACATGTTCTATTGTTTCATATTTTTCACAGTAATCACATTTGCCAGCAGTATGCTTTTGTATTTTAAATAGTGTATAATTAAGTCCTGTATGTCCAAGTCTTAACCTTGTTATCACTCTTTCCTCCTTTCTATTTCGTCTTCCATTTCTTCTTTCTCCTACCATCCTCTGAATTTTATAAAACCATCTTCCTGTTTTTTCTTCATCCCACCTTTTTTGCCATTTTTCCATCAGTTTTTTTTTAACAACGCTCTTTCCCTCGGATTTACTTGTTTTAACTGTAAAACTAATATTATTCTGAATTGCCCTCTTTGCCATTTTATCTGCCTTCTCGTTTCCTTCTACTCCAGTATGTGCTGGAACCCATATAAATATAACTATCAAACCCATATTTTTTATTCTGAATAATGTATGAAGTATTTCTAATAAAATGTCCATCCTACTATCTGATTGATTATATTTTAAACTTAATAAAGCAGATTTTGAATCTGAACAAATTACTGTTTTTAATGGTTTTATGTCTTCTACCCATTGTAAAGCTAATAAACTGATAATCCATCTGTAATTCGTTTTCCTATTTTTATATTGAATTCTGGTACTACAAAAGCTATTCCTATTTTTCCAGTTATTTTTGATGTAAAGCACTTTGAAATGCCTTGATAGTGAAATGTGCTATACAAATAAAATGTGATTGATTGATTGATTGATTGACAAGAAAAGCCACAGATCCAGAAAAATAAATTCTCTGGAGACTTTGTGTCTCCATTTACTTGTAAAATGTTTATTTGCTGGTTTCTCAGCTCTGCAAACCCCATAGACAGAACAATGGTGTTGCTTATCGTTTGGGTTTGAATTGTGAGTAGTTGGAAACAAAAAGTGGTATAACTCAAATTTACTTTGACTAGTCATAATTTGATTATATGAAATATGTGCTTCAGATAGTAAAACACTATAGATATCTTGAATTGAAACCACCATATATATTAATGGTAAATCTGATGTCATTTATTCTAGTCAGGATGTAATTAAATATACCTCAAAGACATATTTTGTCTGGTCAAAAACATAATTATATTGTTTAAACATTTCTAGTCAGAAACTAATTTCAGATATACAGAATGAAAGTTTGGTAAACCCATTTATTAACAGAACGGCCTGCCATAGAAAACGCTGATGCATTTATGGAATAATAATATTAATAATAATAATAATAACAATAATATTTTTTGGAATCGACCTGCTCTCCCGAACCTCCCGAAGTCCAACCAGCGCTCTGTTTCTGATTTATCAGTTAATTTATTTCTGTAAAACATTCATCCTAATTCGGTTTCAAACATTGTTTCCTTTAATCTGTCTCCTGTATTTCCTCCAGCTTTTGTCCGTTTCGCGCCTCATGTCATCAGTAAAACGTGAAGGTGTTTCGTACCTGTCTGGTGTAAGATGATCCTCGGTATCCGGCTGAAATCCATCAGTCTGCGCTGATCCTCCATCTCTTCCTCCATCTCTTCCTCCATCTCTTCCTCCATCTTGACGTTGATTTCTTTCCACCCTGTGAATGTTTTTTCATCAGGAGTTAACATCTCGTTAATAAAATCTCTCTGATGCGGAACTGACGACATTTTTACTTTAAACACTCAGATATTTACGTAAAACTAGCGACGTTTTTTCTGTGCCGAGGCTTCGAAGCGTGTGAGGAGAAAACCAGGATTTTTGTGAAGAGTGAATCGAGGCTTTTGCTGTTGGAGCAGGATGTGACGTTTGAAGCTGTACCACGTGACTGAGTCTTCTTCTTCTTGGATTTATTGGCGGTTGGCAACAAACTTTTAGTAGCATTACCGCCACTTACTGGTATGGAGTGTGGTTCGTAATGGTCTATCTATTTATATATATAAAAACTACTACTACTATTACTACCAATAATAATAATAAATAAATCAATCCTACCTATACATATAAATATTTATACCTATCTATACTCATACACACACATACATACTTATATATAACTTTATATTCTACCCACCTATATCATGCACAGATTCACAAACACACCTACCATAATCAAATTCTATGAATTAATTTAGTTTTCTTTAGAAATTGAATAACTATTTTTATATGTTTACTCCCCACATTCTTCCTCAGAATATCTAATAAATTAATCTTTTCTTTAATACATTCAAACTCTCTCCTCATATTTGTTCTCTCTCTTTCATACTTATGGCATTCCAATATAACATGTTCTATTGTTTCATATTTTTCACAGTAATCACATTTGCCAGTAGTATGCTTTTGTATTTTAAATAGTGTATAATTAAGTCCTGTATGTCCAAGTCTTAACCTTGTTATCACTCTTTCCTCCTTTCTATTTCGTCTTCCATTTCTTCTTTCTCCTACCATCCTCTGAATTTTATAAAACCATCTTCCTGTTTTTTCTTCATCCCACCTTTTTTGCCATTTTTCCATCAGTTTTTTTTTAACAACGCTCTTTCCCTCGGATTTACTTGTTTTAACTGTAAAACTAATATTATTCTGAATTGCCCTCTTTGCCATTTTATCTGCCTTCTCGTTTCCTTCTACTCCAGTATGTGCTGGAACCCATATAAATATAACTATCAAACCCATATTTTTTATTCTGAATAATGTATGAAGTATTTCTAATAAAATGTCCATCCTACTATCTGATTGATTATATTTTAAACTTAATAAAGCAGATTTTGAATCTGAACAAATTACTGTTTTTAATGGTTTTATGTCTTCTACCCATTGTAAAGCTAATAAACTGATAATCCATCTGTAATTCGTTTTCCTATTTTTATATTGAATTCTGGTACTACAAAAGCTATTCCTATTTTTCCAGTTATTTTTGATGTAAAGCACTTTGAAATGCCTTGATAGTGAAATGTGCTATACAAATAAAATGTGATTGATTGATTGATTGATTGACAAGAAAAGCCACAGATCCAGAAAAATAAATTCTCTGGAGACTTTGTGTCTCCATTTACTTGTAAAATGTTTATTTGCTGGTTTCTCAGCTCTGCAAACCCCATAGACAGAACAATGGTGTTGCTTATCGTTTGGGTTTGAATTGTGAGTAGTTGGAAACAAAAAGTGGGATAACTCAAATTTACTTTGACTAGTCATAATTTGATTATATGAAATATGTGCTTCAGATAGTAAAACACTATAGATATCTTGAATTGAAACCACCATATATATTAATGGTAAATCTGATGTCATTTATTCTAGTCAGGATGTAATTAAATATACCTCAAAGACATATTTTGTCTGGTCAAAAACATAATTATATTGTTTAAACATTTCTAGTCAGAAACTAATTTCAGATATACAGAATGAAAGTTTGGTAAACCCATTTATTAACAGAACGGCCTGCCATAGAAAACGCTGATGCATTTATGGAATAATAATATTAATAATAATAATAATAACAATAATATTTTTTGGAATCGACCTGCTCTCCCGAACCTCCCGAAGTCCAACCAGCGCTCTGTTTCTGATTTATCAGTTAATTTATTTCTGTAAAACATTCATCCTAATTCGGTTTCAAACATTGTTTCCTTTAATCTGTCTCCTGTATTTCCTCCAGCTTTTGTCCGTTTCGCGCCTCATGTCATCAGTAAAACGTGAAGGTGTTTCGTACCTGTCTGGTGTAAGATGATCCTCGGTATCCGGCTGAAATCCATCAGTCTGCGCTGATCCTCCATCTCTTCCTCCATCTCTTCCTCCATCTCTTCCTCCATCTTGACGTTGATTTCTTTCCACCCTGTGAATGTTTTTTCATCAGGAGTTAACATCTCGTTAATAAAATCTCTCTGATGCTGAACTGACGACATTTTTACTTTAAACACTCAGATATTTACCTAAAACTAGCGACGTTCTTTCTGTGCCGAGGCTTCGAAGCGTGTGAGGAGAAAACCAGGATTTTTGTGAAGAGTGAATCGAGGCTTTTGCTGTTGGAGCAGGATGTGACGTTTGAAGCTGTACCACGTGACTGAGTCTTCTTCTTCTTGGATTTAATGGCGGTTGGCAACAAACGTTTAGTAGCATTACCGCCACTTACTGGTATGGAGTGTGGTTCGTAATGGTCTATATATATATATATATATATAAACTACTACTACTACTACTACTAATAATAATAATAATAAATAAATAAATAAATCCTACCTATACATATAAATATTTATACCTATCTATACTCACACACACACATGCATACATACTTATATATAACTTTATATTCTACCCACCTATATCATGCACAGATTCACAAACACACCTACCATAATCAAATTCTATGAATTAATTTAGTTTTCTTTAGAAATTGAATAACTATTTTTATATGTTTACTCCCCACATTCTTCCTCAGAATATCTAATAAATTAATCTTTTCCTTAATACATTCAAACTCTCTCCTCATATTTGTTCTCTCTCTTTCATACTTATGGCATTCCAATATAACATGTTCTATTGTTTCATATTTTTCACAGTAATCACATTTGCCAGCAGTATGCTTTTGTATTTTCAAAAGTGTATAATTAAGTCCTGTATGTCCAAGTCTTAACCTTGTTATCACTCTTTCCTCCTTTCTATTTCATCTTCCATTTCTTCTTTCTCCTACCATCCTCTGAATTTTATAAAACCATCTTCCTGTTTTTCCTTCATCCCACCTTTTTTTTTTTGACATTTTTCCATCAGTTTTTCTTTAACAACGCTCTTTCCCTCGGATTTACTTGTTTTAACTGTAAAACTAATATTATTCTGACTTGCCCTCTTTGCCATTTTATCTGCCTTCTCGTTTCCTTCTACTCCAGTATGTGCTGGAACCCATATAAATATAACTATCAAACCCATATTTTTTATTCTGAATAATGTATGAAGTATTTCTAATAAAATGTCCATCCTACTATCTGATTGATTATATTTTAAACTTAATAATGCAGAACTTGAATCTGAACAAATTACTGTTTTAATGGTTTTATGTCTTCTACCCATTGTAAAGCTAATAAACTTATAATCCATCTGTAATTCGTTTTCCTATTTTTATATTGAATTCTGGTACTACAAAAGCTATTCCTATTTTTCCAGTTATTTTTGATGCATCTGTATAAATTTGAATATATTGATAATAATTATTTAAATGTAACTGTACTGAATAATTATCTACAATGTAAGATTTATCTTGCTTCTTTTCCAGTATTGACATATCTACTGTTGCTTAGGCTGCATTTTGGTGACATGTTAGTTTTCTGGACCTTTCAACATCTGTTTGGATACATGTTTAGTCATTGTTGTTCCACATCTCTCCAAATCTGAATGTCTTCCTGACTTCTAGGTCAGAGTCTGTGAAAATGAACCTATTACCAAGATTCATCTTCTTGTTCCAAACCCTAATGGTAGAAATTACAAAAAAACAAAACAATTAATATAGCAGGATACAATGCTTTCCAGATTTATATGTTTAGGGAAAACGCTCAGAACTAGATTTAAAATACTACAACTCTCAAAAGAAAAAGGGAGCAGAAAGTACCACATTTAAAGAGTCATTTCTAATCTGCACACATTAAAGCCTTGATAAACATCTGTAATAAAAACTCTAATGCTCAATGGAAGGACATTGAATTAGCTCCTCTGCAGACAATCTCCTGGAATAAAGATTTAGTACAGATTCAAATAAAATCCCAATTAAAAATATGGATAGAAGTTAAACAGGAATATAAACTACATGATAACCTGATAATTATAAGATGTTGTGCTTATAACCTCAAATTTAAACCAAATTAAACAGATACCGGATTCCCTAATTGGTCATCCCAAGGTATAGCAATACATTTCTCAATAATGGATAAAACAAGCTATAACTAGGAAAAACAGGATTTTTATAGATATCTAAAGGTAAAATCATTATCTTAATCACAAAACTATTAGCAGGAGTCAGTGCTTAATGAAATACTAATGGCATATCAGGCAAAATCCTAAAAACTTATTATATCACGGCTCTATATAAAGGATCTATGACTACAAAATACAGTAAACTTCATATGTGAAAACAAAATGGGAAAAGTAAAATGAAAACCGCAGAAGAAGAATGGCATGGCTTTTGCTCGACTGCTTGGAAATGTATAAATTTATATTCATGGAGAATTTAACTTGATTATATTTTTCATAACATCAAAACAAAAAATGTGTTGAACCAGGAGAAGCCGAAGTCCTGGAGACAATGTGGAAACACAGAACACAACCACTGGCATATACTTTGGGACTGTACAGTTATAAGACAATATTGGACAGAAATACACACAAATATTGAAAATATCTCTAATACAAGAATATCTTTTAAATTCACCACCTTTATTGTGGGTAACAGAATTTCTACCTGACAATGAAAAACATTTGTATCAGATTTCAATTATGGAAGAGTCTGTGGGCTGTATAATATCCTTATACATAAAAGTAATGTATTTTCAAAATAATACCCACTTGTCCCCTCTTTGTGTTCTGTTTTTGTAAATGGTAAAGAGGAGGAATTTTGTAATTGATCACAGACTGGAACTGTGACCTTGAGGTGAAATCAAGCTTTTGTAATCTTCTCAATGCTTCAAAAACAAAGAATTACAAATAAAAAAACAAACAGTTTTTGCTAGTTACATTTATAACTGAAATGTAATCTATATAACCAATACATTTACTAACATCATACATACTAAACAAATTCTCAACCAAATACAGATACATAAACAAACACAAATGGGTTAAAATAAATTTTCAGTTTAGAGTAAATATAACGAGAATAAAGTAATGCAGATCTCATCTCAGGTTTCATCATAACTTATCAAACCTTCTGCCTGCTTGGTTGTCATCATATAATCAACAGTATTTCCCCCAAAATCATAACCTGAAGAGTAAATAATGAAAAACTAAAGCATACATAGATTAAAAAAACATCATTCCTGACAGGCAATTAAATTGCAACCTAACAGTGAATATAGTAACAGCTAATATGCATCATGTAACCACAATTAATAAAGTAAAAGTACAACAAAGAATAGACATATAATGATTCCAACAGCTTTACGAGTTTAAATCTTATAGCTTTCAAATCCATTGTTTATTTAAAAGGATAAATGATTAGTTGTAATAATAAACTTTGAGAAATATTCATTTTAGATGTAGAAACAATACAGTAATAATACTGTAGGCTGTTTAGTTCTTATACATTTTAATAAAAATATTGTCACGCCAACGCCATGTTGTTCACGCTGCAATGCATTCTGGGTAAATGATGTACAGTGGTCCAACTGCCCAGCTATGTCCAGCCAAAACAGCGATGAGCAACGTCTTTTCAAATTGAACAGGTGTTCTAGCCATCTGTGCTACCCATGAATCCGTCCTACCTTGTGGTAATGCGCACATCGATGCTACGCCACATACTGCTTACTCGGCAGATTTATTATCAATACGTCCTACCTGTGGAAGTTTTGTTTCGTCTGTTTTATTTCGTCAAAGATTATGGTGTCGCATTATGTAAAATTACACCAGACAAATGCAACATGATAAAGTACTCAGGTAAAGTTAGCCTTCTTGTGTTTACGCTGTAGATTCCAGTACAGAATGGACCATTATGCACCATCAACCCATCAAGCGAAAAAATGGCAACTTCCATGGATGAAAAATATAACAGATGAACATTTTTGAAGTAATTATGAATTTTGGCGTACAGCAAACAAGAATTTTTTCCCATGTTAAAAGTTAACTGGCAATTTAGAAGGACGCCTTTTCCACAGGTTGCACATAAGAAACACCACGTGTATGAGTTGTCATGTGAACAGATAAATAGTCTTTTCGACAGAAACCTTTTCCACATATCCCACACCAGAAAGGCTTTTCACCTGTATGAATACTCATATGACTAGTTAAATTGCTTTTTTGAAAGAAACCTTTTCCACAAGTCCTGCATGAGAAAGATTTCTCACCTGTATGAGTCTTCATGTGTCTAGTTAAACTTCTTTTATGATGGAAACTTTTTCCACAAGTCCTACATGAGAAAGGATTCTCATCTGCATGAATCCTCATGTGACAAGTTAAACTGCTTTGCTGATGGAAATTTTTTCCACAACTCCCACATAAGAAATTCTTCTTATCTGTATGAATCCACATGTGAGTGACTAAACTGCTATTATGATGGAAACTTTTTCCACAGGTCCCACATAAGAAAGGTTTCTCACCTGTATGAGTCCTGATGTGACTAGTTAAATTGCTTTTATAATGGAAACATTTTCCACAAGTCCTACATGAGAATGGTTTCTCACCTGTATGCGTCCTCATGTGACCATTTAAACTGCTTTTATGACCAAAACTTTTTCCACAAGTCCCACATGAGAATGGTTTCTCACCTGTATGAATCCTCATGTGACTAATTAAACCGGTTTTTTGACCAAAACCTTTCCCACAACTCCTACATGAGAATGGTTTCTCATGTGTATGAATCCTGTTGTGAGTAGTTAAATATTTTTTTTGATAGAAACTTTTTCCACAAGTCCCACATAAGAAAGGTTTCTCACCTGTATGAGTCCTGATGTGACTAGTTAAATTGCTTTTATAACGGAAACATTTTCCACAAGTCCTACATAAGAAAGGCTTCACACCTGTATGAATTATCGTGTGTCTAGTTAAATTGCTTTTACGTTGGAAGCTTTTTCCACAGGTCACACAAGAGAAAGGCTTCTCACCTGTGTGAATCATCATGTGACCAAGTAACGATGATCTACATGTGAAACTTTTTCCACAGGTTGAACATGTGAAAGGGTTCTTGTCAGTGTGAGTTGTCATGTGTGTCGTCAACAAACTGCTTTGAGAAAAGGCTTCATCACAGATTTTACAAGAATATAGTTTTTGTTGTGGGTGAGCTTTCTTGTCTGTTTTTTGTTTTGAACTTTCAATTTTACCTTTCTGCAGTTTGGTTTTCTCATATTTCTCCTTTTGTTTCTGTTCTTTGTCTCTCTTTTTTCCTGGGTCTTCAGAATTGCTTCCTTCCTCATCTTGGTTCTCATCCTCAGCAGAGCCATGAGAGATGAGTTGGTTCCTCTGTGGTTCTGTTTCATTGTGGATTCTTTGCACATTATAAGGAATCACCAAAATGTCATCAGTCTCCTGTTTCAGCACAAGATGCTCTTCATCCTGACTGATGCAGAGTTGCTTCTTTTCCTCTTTGAGCTGTTGATGTTCTGGTTCTTCTTGCTCCTGTTTTATCTGCAGATGTTCTGGTTCCTCTTGTTTTAAAGTGAAGATCCCCTCCTGGTTGCTGAGGTCATTGAAAATCCCGTCGTCTTTACACACAGAACAATGTCGGAGATCTGGACCAAAACACAAAACAAAAACTTTTAATTTTGAGTCAAACAATGAACCCTTCACTTTAATCCCTTGATGAATCTAAACAGTCTTTTCTTAGATTATTCTAAAATTACAATTTTTTATGTATGAAAGTCATACAAAAAATGACTTTTTTGTATGACTAATAAATTTTATTTGGTAATTCCAAAATAATTTCAGGCCAGTTCAGATTTATCATCAGACCATATTGAAAAAAAATGTGCTTGTGTTTTTTTGGGTGTGTTTTTCCTGTACGTTTGAATATTAATTGAACAAGAGTGGTTCTTCTAACCAGAATGAACTAGATGTCACTCAAAACATATCATGTCATCCGGGTGAGCAAACAAAATGGCAATATCTTAACCTGGTGGCTCCCAGACAAATATTCCACACAGCAGCAGGACTTAGGCCTGTTGCAGTTACTTTAGAGTCTCACACATAGCTCTACCAACTTGTTGTGCCTCGTTTCCATATTATTCCTCCTTTACATTAACAGCAGTTCTTTCTTACTGGAATAATAAAAAATTAAGTTTCAAATGGCCTTTGCAGTGACAGCTGTGCACTCCTCAACTCCAACTCCGGGTAAGTACCTGCAATAACGCTCTTTCCACTGAGGCATAGGAGAGAACGCATGCTGGTCACTTCCCATCATCAAATGTCCCTTTCAGAATATTTCTTTACCAAAGCAACACCATCCATCCATCCATTTTCAGGTGCTGGTGTCTATCTCCAGCTATTGTTCCGGGTGAGAGGCGGGGTCACCCTGGACAGGTCACCAGTCTGTCACAGGGCAACACAGAGACAGACAGGACAAACAACCATGCACACACACACACTCACACCAATTAACCTAACAATCATGTTTATGGGCTGTGGGAGAAGCCGGAGTACCCAGAGGAAACCCAAGCATGCACAGGGAGAACATGCAAGCTCCGTGCAGAAAGACCCCGGGGCGGGAATAGAACCCAGGACCTTCTTGCTGCAAGGCAACAGTGTTGGTAGCACAACTGCACCGTTGACTAATTTTCCTTTCCAGTAATACCCATTTTATGTACGGTGAAGCAAATAAAACACTTAAAATTGTTTTTATAATTTTTCTCAAAAGCCTGATTAAAAAGCATCATTTATGCTAATTTGAACACTCCTTGTGATAAAGCGCAGAGACACTGTCCAACAAAATCGGATCGGGGGTCACGAACAAATGGCCGACTGGGTCAACACTAATATCATGTTCAACCCTAAATCAAAGACATACCCAGTTTGTCAAGGATTATTTTTTAAATCATAAAAGTATAAAAATCTCTGATCAGATTGTCAAATAGCGAATGAATTATGAAAAATAAACCCCACAAAATGGGTATCAAAATAAAGATTAGTTTGTGAGCTTCAATATTATATTGGCTCCAAACCTGCAGAATCAATGTGAGTGGCGCCCCAGGCTTATCAATACACGAACGGACCACACCTTTCTGTAAATTAAATGTGGCTACGTAGCAAAGCTAGCAAAAAATAAATGTTTTGTTTTTATCTGATGCAGCAGCCTAACTGATATTTAGCAAGGAAGTTTCAATAAAATGCATAAAAAACCCAAAACATTTTGGAGCAAGTCATAAATTCTCTAAAATATGATTTCTTTAAAAAAATAAAAATAAAAAAAAGTCCTATGTCCTACCAGCAATATCCAAGAAACTATTGCGGATGGCCTAAAATGGATGCCTTTCTGTTATTCAGCAGCCTAAATTACCTGTGGTAAAGAAGTTCACCATTAACCAATTTATACAGATTTTTCCAAAATCCTTAATAATTTCACGCTTCGGACTGCAAAGGTGATGAGTTGTGTATGTTTAGACCTTCAAACAGCTAATTTACTTCCTGGAAGTTTAATAAAAACTACAGATACGATAGGACTTAACAGCGTTGTCACTGTTTGGGCATCAAAGTAAAATATTTGACCGTTGGTGTTGAAAGAGCCTAACCTGCCGATTATGATTGTGGATTTTATTTTTGGGTGACTTATGTAGTGAAGACATGACCTGATGGGTTTGTTTGTCCATCAAACTTCTCTCAGGGCAGAGCAATAGGGGACAGTGGCTCATTTCTAAACCTTTGCAAAGGTAGTTAAGATTCTACCTTTGCTTCACATTAAAGAATCGGCTGATCACCAATTTCCCAAATCTGAGCAAATCAAGACCAATTTTATAGTCTCTACTGTTTTCCAGGCACCAAAAAACATCAACTTATTGCCAAAAAATGGCTGGGTGGTTTTTATTAGTTGCTTTAATAGAAACTCCAAGTGAAGCACAACAAAAATGTGCAAAATGGAAATTATCCACAATAGGTTCCCTTTAATAAAATGTTTTGTTGATCCAGGGAAACTCGGATCTATTCCGATTCTGACAGTGAGGACAAGAAAAGCCAAAGATCCAGAGAAAAAAATCTCTCAAGACTGTGTGGCTCCACACAGCCACATCTTTTACTAATTTCAGATACATAGAAGCAAAGTGTGGTAAAGCCCATTAAATGATAGAACGGCTTGCCAAAGAATAAAAAAAACAAAACGCAGACGCACTTTATCGTTCGGGAAATCTCCAGAACCTCGATGGCCAACCAGTACTATATTTCAGTCGTATTCATCAATTTATCTTATTTTGTAAAATATTCATCCTAATTTGGTCTCACACATTGTTTCCTTTCATCTGTCTCCTGTATTTCCTCCAGCTTTTGTCTGCTTCGCGCTTCACATCACCAGTAAAACGTGAAGGTGTTTCGTACCTATCCGGTGTAAGATGATCTTCGGTATCCGGGTAAAATCCACCAGTCTGCGCTGATCCTCCATCTCTTTCTCAATCTTGACGTTGATTTCTTTCAACTCTGTGAATGTTTCTTCAAACTGAAGAGATTTTTACTGAAAACATTCAAACATTTGCTTAAAACTAGCGATGTGTTTTCTGTGCCGAGGCTTCAGAGCGTGTGTTGAGTAATCCAGGAAGATTTTTATGAAGGTTTTATCGAGGCCTTTCCTGGAGCAGGATGTGAGGTTTGAAGCCGCGTGAGCGAGACGCACCGCGTGACTAAGTCAGGGCCTGGTTCCTCAGTTTGCTTCCAGTGTTGCATCATTTTCTGTGATGCTTCCTTTTAGTTGAGTAAAGTTGAGTAAAGTTGGCCCCCACCTTCTTCAAATCAGACAAAACTGGTGTCAAACGTTTGTGCTGCTGTTGTGCAGCTAAATTTTTCGTCTGTGCTGCTATCATTTTAAAGATATAAAGAAATGTTTTTAGAGGTCATCAAAGGCCAACCAGCCCCCCCTTCTTCAAATCAGACGAAGAAGTCGAGTCAATTAACTCGACTACGTTTGTGCTTTGGCTTTGAAGATTAATGAAAGGTTAAAGGTCAACCAGCCCCGCCCCACTTAAAATGATTGCGGCATAAACAAAAATCTTTGCTGCACAAACGTAGCCGAGTTGATTGACACCTATTTTGTTTGATTTAAAAAAGTGGGGAGGCTGGTTGACCTTTTGACCTTTCATTAATATCTTCAAAGCCAAAGCAGCAAAACGTTTCGACACCAATTTTGTCTGATTTGAAGACGGTGGGGGCGCAACTTCACTCAGGTTTCGTACAGGCTCTGCCCGCTCTGGTACTTCATATTATCAGTAAAAAGTGAAGGTTTTTCGTACCTATTCGGTGTAAAATGATCACTGGTGTCCTGGCGGAGTCCAGCTGTCTGTGTTGATCGCTCATCTCTTCGTCGGAAATGACGTTACAGTCGTTAAACTCTGTGAATGTTTCGTCAGCAGGAGTTACCTGCCCGTTGGTAAAAGAGGCTGAACTGATTTCCACCGACTGAAATCACTCAAATGTTTACATAAAACGCCAAACCGTCCTTCAAACTACAGCAGAAAAGCTAACAGCACAATCTGTCCTTTGTCTTTATCTTCCGTGCGTGTCACGGTGGCTCGGACTTTTGGTTCCGCTTTGACTTTTCCGCTTCAATATTCAGTACTATTGAATATTGTAATAAAATAAATTAGAATGTTATTGAGAGGTTCGTTGTTGGTGGAGTTTTAGAAATGTGCTATTTTTAGTAGTTTGTATAATTTTATATTTTCACCCTACTGGATCTCAGGGAGGGGTTTTGATGGTCTTTGTCAACACTCTGATGATTAGCCAGAAATGTTGGTTCGCAGTGAGAAACTTTGCGTTAACTAAAGTTTAAGTAGGCAGTGAGTGACTGTAAGAGAACAAATCTGACTGAAACACTGAGCATGTCTTCTTACTGTTCTTGCGATAGAAAGTGCTGAGAGTGAAAATCACCGTCCCTTTCTTGATAACTGACTTTTCATTCAGAAAGATGATTTCTTTTCTTCATTTTAATTTTTAAAGCAAACCATAAAACATAACGTACATCAAATATGAGAAATAAAATATAACTTTGCTAATAAAAATAAAACAAACCCTAAAAGTTAAACAATGAAACCCTAAGAACATTAATGTTTGGTTAAATGATTCAATGCCATAAATATATACACACATTGTTGCTTTGATGGATTGTGTAGATACATTTCAGTTTTGCAAAATACCACTTAATGTCAGAAACGGCGACAAAGTTGATAAGAGAAGAAGGAAATAGTCAGGATGTACCATTTGGGGGTTAATAAATATAATTAGACTGTTTCTATTCTATAAGCTGATGGTAATTTGTTAGAAGAATCTCTGGAGGCAAAAATCGAAGAGATGAAATGATGAACATCTGGAGCAGATGCGGATGGAAGATGATCTGCTCAGTGGTTGATCATAAGGTTCATCTCTTCAAAATCATTCCCGTTTATTTCTATGTCCTCTAATTCATCCATATTTCTGGTTAGACAACCTGTAGGATTGGAAACACGCTGAAATCAAAATGGACCAACAACGAAACACAGAACAGATCCATTAAAGACAGTAAATAAAACCCACCTGTGCATTGTATTCCAGAAGGTCTACAAGCCAGAATTGCAACGGCAAGTAGGAAGAAAACTAGTAGAACTGTGCCAAATGTAACCATGATTATTTGAAGCTTTTGTTTTTCTGAAAGGAGACACATATTTCTGTTATTTCATACAACATATGCTGCATATGAAATATTGCTAACAAGATGAACATTGACTGTGATGCAGATGATGAAATTTTAACCTGATTAATAATAAAGTTCCTTGAAGTTATTGTTTTTGCAAAAAACACTTTTGCAAGAACAATACGGGGACAATCGTGATTGCCATGGTAACAGCCGACCCACCTGCAGTAGCGCTGAGGCGAGGCTTTGGTGTGTTCAGAGACGCAGACGTGTCTCCGCGAGAGGTTTTGGTCACGTTCAGGACAAACGTCACTGTGGGAGAAAACAGTTTTATCCACGACGAACAACAGAGATCAGGTTTAATGAGCTGCAAGCAGAGAGTGAAATCTGCTGAATTACCTGAAGTCTGCAGCTCCCATTTCCTCAACACCTGGTTATAAGCAGCCAGGTCACAGCGGTAACTTCCAGAGTCTTCAGTCCTCAGTCTGAACAGGTGGAGTCTGAGTCGCCCTTCTCTCCCGTCACTCTGAACTCGTCCTGAAAACTGTCCATCCTGAGACTCTGGGGCCTCAGCTCCACTTATCTTTCGATACAGGACTTTAGGAGGACTCAGCAGGAGAAAACAGATCACACTGGTGAGGGTCGTGTTGGTTTGGGTCAGGCTGTCCCAGCCGAGGGTGAAGTTGTCGTCTTCTTCTGTTTCGTGAACAGCTGGAGGCGTTTCACCTGTAAATATTCCTGCAGAGAAACGTCAACCATGTCAACCGTGTCGCCACAAGGAAGATGTGACGCTTGCAGCAGCAACAACAAACCCAGAGTTTGCATGAAATGTAGAAACTCACCCTGAACAGAGCAGGTCAGGTGAAGAAGGAGGAAGAACAAACTCATTTTCTCAAGGTCAGAAGAACAAAAACCAAAGAGACGTTTCTGCAAAACAAAGAGGAACATTTCAGTGTTTTAGTAACAGAAAAGTTTCATTTATAGTTGACGAATAACTTTTAGGGAGTTGTCAATCTTTCAGAAATAAGAGCTAAAATTAATCATTAGATAATTAACATTTCATTATGTTAAAGTCATGAAATTAACCAGAAATTATGTATTATCAGCAGATTAATAAATAATGTAAAATTTCACAGCCTTTCCCACATAAAGTTCAGTTTAGCGTAAGCAATAAGCTCAATAATACGTTTAATGAAAAGAAACAGGAAAGTCTTTTACCAAATTTCTGTAAATTAAAGAAGTGAAAACAAGTCTAAACACAGAATTAATTTTTAAAAGTAAAAAATCGGATTAGTTTCTAAATGTTTTAATTATTACAGTCGGTACAGCATTACTAGTTGTTATTCTCACACCTTGCTGTGTTTTGAAAGGAGAATCTTTAGTTTAAGATTTTATTTATTTCCAATAAACTCATAAAAACAGGAAATTTTTTCATCATTGGATCTGTTGAGTCCAGTGTTACTGAAACTGTGAGGAAAGGAATATTTATCGATGCCAATAGTGAGACATTTAAAGAATATGCAACATTGCAGCTCAAATTATTGAACTATGCAGGATATTATTTACTTCATTAAAGTAGAAGAGATTACAGGGAAATTAAATTTTAAAATTGACTGTTTTGTTTGGATATTATGAAAACAACCTCACAGAAAATGCAGCAACAAATAAAAACCAGAGAAGTTTCTCTCAGCAGCTCAGTAAAGCAGGAACAAACCCAGAACATTTGTTCTTATCGTGACTCGAATAAAAAACTTTCTACTCTGAGTTGGAAGATGACAGTGAAATGTTGTTGTCAGATGTTTTTAATTCTCCACCTGCAGTTTTTCCAGGAGCCGTCAGACCGGTTGGTTTGTTTCTGTTTGTCAGCCACAGCCGGGATCCAAGAGCTCGTCGTAACGTGAACCAATGTAGAAAAAGATGTGTGACTGAAGCTCTTCTTCCGGATTCATCTCTCTCAGGTGTGACCTGAAATGATACCAGAACATTTCTGAACTTTAAACCTGATCTTCGTTTTATAGACCCTTCAGTGAACATAAAAATGACCTTCTCAGCTTTTTACACAGATAACAAAACCTGCTAATCAGGTTGTTGTGAAAGAATAACAAGGGAGAGAAAAATTAAACTTTAGTTCAATAAAAACTATGTCAGAATGTTTTGTTTAATGTGTTATAGCAGTCACATTAACATGTTGGAGATGTTAATGATTTCGCTGCATGATTATGAATTTCTGTAAATGTAGAACAGATTCCAGAGACATTAAACTTAAAAAACTGAATGCCTGTGTAAACAAAGAACATTTTCATAGAGCGCTTAAAGAAAACTAAAAGCTTAAATTCTTTGTAAGCTCAACTTTTATTTACACATTTCCATCCTAATTTTATTTTTAAAACATACAGAAGTAATTTCTGTTTAGATGTAGAAACTTCTTTCAGTATTTGTGTCAAACAATCTTGTTTGTTAAAAACTCAATTCATAAAAATATAAAAAGAAGCATCTGAAAATAACCAGGTTTGTTTTCTACTAAACAGAAATAGCAGCAACTTTATTAACTTTAAATCTATTTTAAAGTAAAAAATAAAGTGATATTGAATCAGTCACTGCATGTAAACAATAAGAGTGTATGACAATTTAAAATTAAAAATATAAAGACACAGACTGTAAAACTGATATATTAGTTTCAGATACTTACTTTGTAGTGGAGTATTGAGCCGATTCTCCTCACTGTGATTATTAATATTTTCAGCAGGAGAGACGATCAGACAGTGACTGAGGCTTCGTTGTGAGTGAGGAAAGTCCAGTAGAGGAAGTTATTATCTGCATTTGTTGCATCAGATTCACTCGTGATTGGAAACAGGAAGGAGGCGTATTTATGTCAGCAACATGAAGGTTTCACTTTCAGGTTACAAACTGGTTTTTCTGCTCAAGTTGAATTAAACAAAGACTTGAACCTTTCAGCTAAAAAGTATTAAAACATAAGAATCAGCCGTAAAATTAAATAGGTATGTATTATATTCTCCTGGGCTTGTATTTTGATCATCAGTTTTAATTTATTAAGATGTAGAAAAGTAGAGGAATAACATCCGCCTGTTTCAGCCAAACCCTGAAGAGTCTTGGGCTTAAACTTGTGTTGGTTCAGATTAAAACTGATGTCAAACAGAATTAAAGTCCTCAAGGTTTGTGGATCTGACGTTTTGTATCCTCATCAGATTTTTTCGTTTCCTCTTTCTGATTAATAAAATAATACCAAAGTTCAGAACAGATAGAACCACAGGAATAAATATCAGTCCAAGGTTGGTGGTTTGTTTCCTCTCTGGTTCTGTTCTCACTGTGGGTCCAACAGTCTGAGGTTCTGAAAGAAGTCAGGAAAAGGTTCAGTTATAGTTTGTACTAATTTGGTGGTACATTTAAATAATATATGCCTTTTTCTAAATCCAATTTTAATATTTTCTTTTAATTTTTTGTCTAAAAAGAAATAAATGACAGAAAATATTTCCAGAAACTGGTTTGGTTGACCTGAATTCAAAGTCCAAATAACTAAGCGGTGAAACTTGCCCATGGTAAACCCGATACATGCTAACATTATCAATGCACTGGTGAAAAAAAAATCCAGATTTTTCACAAATTAAATGTTCAGAATAAGAAAATAAATAATCCAAATTGATTTATCACCCAGTTGAAATTGAATATAACAGGAAACAAAAATAAATAAAATAATCTTATGGTTTCTCTAGTATGATTCAAATACTTTTTTGCAATGTTTTCATAAACCTTAAAGATTTTAAAAGTTCCTTCAAACTAAACATACTCCACAAATAGTAAATAAGGACAAACTAAATGTTTCTCCAATCCATGACTCTTCTGCTTGGCTTGTAGAGCCGTCGTGGTTTTGACCAAAAATGTCCCCTTAATAAGAGCAAAACAGCCTGACAGAAAAGGAGATAAAACATCATGTAGTGATTCAGATTTTGTTTTGAAGTTAACTTTTAGAAACAATGTTTCTGTTATGCAGTTGCATTATAACTCTTGGCACAAAGTTGGTCCTGGGACAGGTTTGTCCTGGTTGACAAATTAAAGTTTGGACAAACATCGTCATCTCTGGAGTTTAACTTCCTAAATTCCTGGTGATTTTGTTGTTGGTGAGTCAGAAAGTTAAAGGATATTTGTGCTCGAAGTGCTGTTGGACATCTGCAGCTCATTGAGTGTTACTGTGATAAATCTTTTAAAAACACTGAGTATTGCATTTTGAGTTAAATTTACCTTTAACGATCAGTCGAAGGCTGGCAGAGCCCTGTCCATATTCTGTGTTGACCTGACATTGGTACAGACCAGAGTCTTCAGTCCTCAGTCTGGACACATGGAGTCTGATTCGTCCTTCTCTGAGGACGTCTTTGTCAATCTGGACTCGTCCTGAAAACTGTTCATCCTGAGAATCTGAAATCTCAACACCTTTATGGACCTGATAGAAGATCAATTCTTTATGAGGAGCCAACAAGCTGCAGTAGATGAACAGATTCTTCCAGGATCCCTGAGTCTTGGTGGTGAAGGTCCACTCCAGAGTGATGCTGTGGTTCTCCTCTGCCTGATAGCTGCTCTGTGTCACATTCACTACAAATGTTGCTGCTGAGGAGACAGAGAGGGAAAGAGAGGAGCAGACACACTGAGAACTGGAACATGGGAGTCTTTCAGCTCCATCTAGAGAGCTTTCTGTCACAAAGACAAGATGGAGACTGACCACAGAGACATGAGCTGAGGATGAGGAGCAGCAGGATCCTGGAGATCATCTTCATCCTGAATCAGGAACAAAGTCACTACATTAAACTTAAACTGATTTTATGAGTAAAATAAACAACCTAATTAAATTCTTCAAGTTTCAAACCTTCATTCATTTTCCTCCTTTAGATTGCTAGTTGTGTTGTATTTTACAAAAAGTGCTGCAGTTTAAAAAACAATAAAAAGATTCATGTTAGACAGCTACAAAACTAAACCAGACATTTATATATGACAGTTATCCTTTTCAGTGTCAATGTCTCATTACACAGAGATATTAAAACATGTTATATTTGAGGATTTAGAATATTTATCCTTCCAAAATAAAAGCTGTTACAAACATGAATGTAAATGGAAGAATCTGAGTGACACTTTGGGTGAAGCGTCACTGAGATGCAGTTAGAAACAGATCGTCCACATTCTGATGTGGTTTAGTTAATACAGCATCTGATCCTCCAAATTATTCTGATTATCAGACTTCAATGACAGAAATACACTGTGTGCACAATAATTGGGCAAGTTTTAGTTTTGAGCATTAAGTTATTAATCAGAAACTACAGACTTTCATTTAATCTTAAATATTATTTAACCTCAAACATGAATGTTCAAGATTGAATGTTTAGAGTCATGATTTGAGGAATATCTTTATGTTCACAATGATTCTCCTCTTCAGGCCACAGCCACACATCACCTGCTATTAAGATTCAGCTTGGAGTTAAAAAATATGCCTAAAATAATGTTATGGTCAAAAATACTCACTTGCCTGATATTTATGAAAAAATATTTCTGTCACAAGTCTCATTTATCATCACAAACTAAAGTCTCTACGACGGGAATAAAAGTTAAAACAGAAAGTTTGTTTTTCTCTGCAACATGCAGGAACATGTTTCTGTCACCAGGTGGCGCCAGTTTGATCTTCGTCGATTGTTTTGTTTTATTCCTAAACTTTCTTACCCAGCGAATTAATAATGTTCATATTGGATCAACTAGAAGTCATTTGGTTCAGATTCTGAATTAAGCAGCAAAATATCATTTCTGATGTTAAATAGGAAAAATCTTTTGTTCATCATGAAAATATTTGCATTTCCTGTTTTACTGTAGAAACCATCTGTTACAGAATCATTAACTTTCTGTCCGATCACGATTCAAATGCATAATGTGCATTAAATAAAGTATTTATTTTAGCATTTTAGTTCCTGAACACAAAGAAACTCATTTTAATCGTCATGGCGACTTTTCATCGTCAGTACGAAACGTAACAAAAACATTAAACCAAGAGAATATGATTATATTTGAACTGCTCACCTTTTCCTTCATTGGTTATTTGGACGAAATTATGGTTTCAGAAAAAAAAAAAAAAAACCCGAATGAAAAGTTAAAGCTTCTGTCCAGCCTGTGCCTGATAAAAAGATCAAGATTGAAAATGAAACCAAACAGGGTGCAAACAAAACCAGTGAAGGGCGGAGCTGCTTGACAACCTGATGAAACCTTGTATTTAGAATATTTTAGTGAGATTCTTCGTTTTGTTTCCCTCTGAATGTTTGGGAAATCATTAAAATTTCTAAAATTATTGGATTCACATGACATCATGTAAAACAAAAGATCTTTTCCAAGATGATTAAAGGAAAATGAAGCACAAACAGAAACTGTTTCAAATCCCCAAACTGATTGGATTAAAATTGAAATCAATTTATTTTATACAGGCATCAGACAACATGGCTGTAAATATGGATTTATTAACAATATTAAAATATTATTTACAGCTCATGAAAATGATAAAGTACTTTCTAACAATATGATTGAGTTTAATCATCAGGAAATAACAGAAAAAGACAAAACAATCCTGCAAATTTCCTTCAAGTTGTTGGATTTCACCTGAGAAAATTAATGCCACATTTTACAGGTTTAATATAAAAAACTGCCAGAAATGCAAAGCAGCAAATGAAATCACTTAATATGTGGAACAGAAGTGTTGAAAAATCATCTTTGAATAAGTTCAAAGTCATCATTAAATAGATCCACCTCTGAACATATTTAAACCTGATTGGTCCCAGCAAATTCACTAGAAGTTCAGAGAAATATCAGATGAATAATTTTCACTTTTTGCTCCTCAGGCCTCAGTAAACATGAGATAAATGTTATGAGAGGACAAACCTGAACAAGTGCAGTAAATGTAGTCGTGTGAAGCAACACATAAATGAAACTCTTCTGCTTCTCCATGGAGATTATTTTGTCTCAATCTGAACTATCAGACAAGCTAACTAAGAAATATTTTACAAATGGTTTCTCAACAGAAATTTCATGCATATTTTTAGTTTAATAACTCTGTACAGTTTAGATATTCAATAAATTATTACTGACTCTAATAGACGTGATTGTTTAACAGAAGAATAATAAAACTAAAAAACTGTTTCGCTGAATTTCCAGATTTCACTAATTGTTTAAACATCAAGAATTATAACATTTTATAACATTATAGAGGAAGTTAAAACTGAAGGGAGAAGAATTGAGAAATATTCTGTTTTCCTCCAGGACTCTGAGTCTGTTTTTCTCTCTGAGTCTCTTTTATAAAAACTTGATTTTATCAAACAGCTTCTATGAAAACATGAAGGGTCATTGATTCATTAAAAGCGGCAAAATGTTCCCCTGACATCTCTTGTTTCCGTACAGCAGAAAAAGGAGAGAGAGACATACATAATTAATCATGCATGAATGATGCGTTCAGGTAACCTCGGACTTTGAACATATTAGAGACAAATGGAACAGATGATAATAAAAATCTCCAATCAGAAATAAAAATGTTTATTGTTAATATCAGATGTATCTCATCAAGCATATTCTTAAAAACCTCAGTAAGAAGTTCAGTCTGTGTGTTTCTCATTAAATCAGTCTAACCGAGGCGTCCTTAAACGCAACATCGCTCTGGAGGAATCATGTGACTTAAGTGTCTCTTCACTTTCTCGCAGTCAGACCTCTGGACTGCAGCAGCCAGCAGATGGATGGACTTCGTGTCTCAGAGCTTCTGGGTATGTCTGATTTATTTTAGTTTTTATCTTCCAGTTTTTCTGTGTGACGTTGTTTTGTTGAGGAACATCAATAACTCAGCAGAAAAACAGAGTTTGTACAACAGAAAACCATCCTGGCTCTGATCAAACCTGCAGCCTCTGTTTCTAAATGCAGCATAGAGGTTAGAATATTAGAACAACATGATCATAGATCTGCCGCTTCTTGTTTTCTTCCTCAAACCGATCAGCGGACTCGGATGATGAAGATGATCAAACTTCTTTCTACAGAAGTTTCTTTTTAGTCTGAAGGTTTTTGTTCAGAGAGACAATGAGCTGAAAAATAACATTTCATTCATTCGCTGGTAGAGCTTTGCTACATGTGGAGCTGAGTTTTAATTTAAATGTTCTGTACATAAATGAAGCGGAAATGCGTAAACGTTGCTCTGCGATTGGTTTTCTTTAGAAGGCGGGTCTCTTTTCTGTTTCACTGTGTCGGGAGCCCTCTGTGGCTCTGATATTACAGCCAGAGAGGCGGGTCTGACCATTTTCACGGCGCTTCTGATCGATTTCTCGGTAAAACTTAGCCAAACTCCGTGTCACTTTCCATCTCTCCACAGAAGTGACACAAGTCTTTTAGGTCCTCTGTTAACAAAAATATAAACTGTTAAGGAATCATGGCTATTTTTGATGGTTTAATATAGTTAAGCTAATGCCATGTGTGTTTAAGTAGACCAACATTCCTTTGGACAAAAGCAGATGCAAGCAGGAGTTCACAGATAAACATTTTTCTGGCAAGGCTGTAACTTAGATCAGCCATAAAACACAAAGCTCTTGATAGGATAAATTATGTTCATTATAATCTTTTGAGGCTAGCGAATCTGACCAGGGATGCTGTTGGGGGTTTGAAGGAGCAGTTAGCTCCTACTTCTTTAATGACAATTCAAAATCGGATGGCGCTGGACATGCTGTTGGCCGAAAAGGGTGGAGTCTGTTTTATGTTCCAGGAGAGCTGCTGTACTTTCATTCCGAACAATACGGCCCCTGATGGATCTGTCACTCGAGCGTTGGAAGGTTTGAGAATTTTGAGTAACACTATGCATGAACATTCAGGTATTGATGGCGGCTTGGACAGGTGGTTCTCTACTATGTTTGGTAAATGGAAAGGGATTGTTATGTCATTGTTAGTTTCGGTGGCTACGTTTGTGGCCATAATAGTCACATGCGGATGCTGCTGTGTTCCGTGTATACGCTCGCTTATCATTAGGCTTATTGCAGTTTCAATTGAGAAGGGAAGCAGCGGCCCACCGCCTCCACCGCCCTATCAGATGCTTTTTCGGGGAGCTGCTGATGGGGGGGTTGTGGAGCTCGGCGGTTCTGTTTGAACAGGGGGAATTGTATTTGAATTGTTATTTCATTTAGTATAGTACGTAGTTTTAGTTCCTCTATTAGAATGCATAATCGATTTGTTTGTGAGGTCTGATTTATATAATTCTCAGACCTCAACAGGGGGAATTGTTAAGGAATCATGGCTATTTTTGATGGTTTAATATAGTTAAGCTAATGCCATGTGTGTTTAAGTAGACCAACATTCCTTTGGACAAAAGCAGATGCAAGCAGGAGTTCACAGATAAACATTTTTCTGGCAAGGCTGTAACTTAGATCAGCCATAAAACACAAAGCTCTTGAAAGGTTTTAAATTAGGAGGCCATAAAGAATATCTTCCCCGGCTCGCAGGTCAGAGGTCGGGGGTTTCTCAGGAGCTCAGAGTTGCATCTGGAGTTGATCACAACTTAGGAATCTTGGAAACACTGAGGTTTAATTTCTGATACACCTTCTTAATATTAATAGCAATAGTGTGTTAGATTAAAATATATTACCCAAGTTACAAGTACTAATCTAGTTAAATGGAATGTATTTGAAAATGTACTAACTATGACAATATCGGAAACCAAAAGGGAATGGTTTGAATGTTATGTTTTACAGGATGAAAAAGACTTCTATCTCATTATTGTTTGTGATTAGGTAAAGATTCAAATCTTTGGAGAAGCTGATTGCAGAGGAGCAAGATAGGTTTTGTGAAAATAACTTATAATTTTAATAACTAAAATGACTCTTGATATTTGTCATTAAAACTCAGGGGAAGGTCTAAGTTTTTTCCAAGGTAGCTCTTGGTTGGCCAAAACAGGGGTACGCCCTATTTGCATATATTAACAAAGAGAAACGCCTTCACTAGAAAAGGGAATGCTCAATAATAAGAATTCAGACAGCTGCCCTGTTTTGCTTTTAAGCATCAGCTGTCTCCAAAGGCGCCTTTGTTCTTATTCTTTTAATTCTTTTGTCTCAGGTAAAGAATGTACTTCTGTGTACTCTGAAGTTTTCTTGTTAAATTCATACGGTGTTTTCTATTGAATTAAACTCTGCATTTCTGTGACGTCATTGAGCTTCGCCGTTTCTTGCCGGCCGTGACGACATCTGCTCGAGACCCGGCGAACAGGAAGGAAAGCAGAGCCATGCTGTTTCCAAAACTTAAGCTAACCAAATAACTTTCCTTCCTTAATAAAACACACACACACACGATTATACATGTACAATCTTGAACGTATATACAGTATGTGTGTGTGTATAAAACTATTACACAGGATGTGCTAAGCACCAACACAGACATTTATGAAAAAAAATATAGAAGATGAAATGATTGTACTTATTAATTTGTAGACAAACAATTTCCTTAAATAAAGGTTTTCAGAGTCTATGTTAATGTATTAAGTTTGGCTAAGTACAGATGTTTTAGCCAAACATATAAATAATATTAATCATGATAACAATTGTCATACACACTGAAAATAAGAATATTAATGTTAAGGATAAGTCTCATGCTGTCGGCCGCCTCTCTGGAAACAGGAAAATCCACAACCTTTTTTGATAGGATTTTTTATGCAAACTGAAACTAACAGCTTCATTTAATGGCTTTAAATTTAATTAACAAAGAAAGTAATTCACTGTACATGTCTCAAAATATATATCAAAATCCTAGTCATACACTGTGTGACAATATGTCTGAAACCTTCAGTGAAAATACACCACATAATGTATTATCTTGTTGTTTTGGATGCTTGACTGTCACATGTCCAACGTGAGACATTGCACCCCTTCTTCCTCATAAATGCCCTGTAAATATAGATATATTAATAAGAACAACTTTATTTGATTTTCATACTTGAGTTAAACGTACATTTTTAACCATACCTTGTGATTTTCAAGCATTTCTGGATGTCTTGTTTTGATTCCCCCAGTGGATTCAAGAACAAAGACTTTTTCTCTTGTGGGTAGATCACCTAGAAAGTGTCCATTCGACAGTTTTCATGTGGTTTTTGTCTATGCGATAAGTATGATATAGATTGTTTTTAGAGTTTAAAAACATTTATTACCACTAAAGTCCAGTGGTGGTGATGATTGTTGATTCCCAGAATGGTTCCCCCTTCATAACTTTGTCAAATAAAGAGCAAATGCTACCAAACTTACATGATTTATTATTGATGATAAGAGGAATAAACAGAGTTAAAGACTTGTTGGTGAATTAATTTGTTCCTGTGTTTTGGAGGGGGAACGGATTATTTTAGGTTACTAAAATATATGGTTCCCCCCTTATAACTTTGTCAAATAATGTCAAATGTTTTCAAACTTGCAGGATTTATTATTGATGATAAGAGGAATAAACACAGTTAAAGACTTGTTGGTGAATTAACTTGTTCCCATGTTATGGAGGGGGAACAGATTATTTCAGGCAGCTGAAATATCCATTCTCTACTCTCCTCCCCCATAACGTTTGGGAATAAAGAGCAACTGTTGCCAAATTCTCAAATATTGTTATGTGTGATAGCCTGTAGTATACTAGAAATTTCCTTACTACAGTAATCTGTCATATTTTACATTATAAAGGGATTTACCAGAAAGTCTACACTTTCGTCTTTTCAGGAAGTCTTAATTTTTGTGCCATGCTTTCAGCCATTGTCTTATATCAGCAATGAAAAATTATAAATACACACTACGTGTTGAAAAACTGTGTTTTGGTGACTGACTTTTATTTCTGTCAGGCGGAAGTGACAAAAGTTGAAAAAAGACCGATTCTCTTGACGTTTAAAATAACACAAAACAGCGTAAAAAGACCTCGTTTATTTAATTATTTTTACAATTTTGTAAACAAGAGCTGCCGATTAAACTAAATGTTACAAGCTTGACATGATTAACTGAGTTGTTTTTACCGAGAAATCGATCAGAAGCGCCGTGAAAATGGTCAGATCCGCCTCTCCGGCTGTAATGCGCGCTCCCGACACAGTGAAACAGATTTTCGCGTGTACCCGCCCATTTCCGTTTGCTTCATCGAGGAGGGAGCTGCTTCTCGAATTTCGCACAAGGCAGGAAATGTTGCCCGCCCCACCTTTTAGCAGGTTTCAGATTAACTAGTGAATTCAGTAAAGACTAGAAACAGACTGAACAAGGTTCATTCACATGTTTTTATTTAGAACAAATACGAGCCAAAAACCAAAGCAAAGCAAAGAACAAAGTTTATTGTGAACAATTTGGCGCGTTAACAACCAAACAAAACAGGAACTGTATTGGTCACGTGGTTTTCCTTAAAGTGATACGCACACAGACACGTGGTTTCATCTTGTTTGCTCGGCGCATGTGCAGAGGTTTGTGCGTCGTCTGGCCCGTCACTACTTTCTTCACCTTCACCAAGTTAAACTCATGGCCACAGTCTGAGCTGATTTAATAAATATTATTTTATTAAAATAATATAAAAATAATCAGTGACACATAAACTCCATATAATCCAGACTGAAGCTCTGAGTGAAGAATTAAAACAAAGATAAACAGTAAAATGTTAATTAGACTGAATATGTTTAATGAACAGGTTCATTAATTTCATTCAGGTTTTATTTAATAAATCATTTAGTCTCCTCTATGATCAATGTCCAGATATGTGGCTGAACAGATAGAAATTAAGTTTTAGCTAAATTATCAATATCTGCATTTTATCTGAAATTGGTTTAACTTTTGAAACAGTTTAATTTCTTTTATATAAAGAATAATAATTGAACACATTAAAGCTTCCAGCACAAAGTAACATAATTAGTTCTGCAATAATGGAATAACTAAACAGAACTTTTCTTCTGTGAGCCTCGTGAATATTGTAATTTATGTGAACCATTTTTCCATCTGAGTCAAAATCTGAAATATGAGACATTTAATTAATTTCAGTTTAATTTCAGTTGGTAACTTTGTCTTTAATAGAGAGAATAAAATCTCAAACTCCTGCAGGTGTTCAGATTGATAATTCACCTCCTGAATCCTGACAGATGGATTTAACCTCAATAAAAATGAACTAAATTAAAACTTTCTGCTCTGACATCACAGGAAGTTGAACCTGGAATCAGATTTAAATGTTCGCAGCATCACAGACCAGAAACCTGCTGCTGTATTTATTTATGGCCACAAAGTGGCAGTGTCACAGTTTTAATTTTATTTATTTATTTTACTTATTTTGCCATAGCATAGTTTAAACATATTTGAATCAGAAAGTTCAGGAGTTTCCATATGAAGGAGCTGAGGTCAAAGGTCAGACTGAGTTGTTATGAGTCCAGTTGTTCCTTTTATTGTTAGTGATGATGTTCCTGATGTTCTGCTGCCTCTCCTCCTCTTCCTCTCTCAGGATGAAGATGATCTCCAGGATCCTGCTGCTCCTCATCCTCAGCTCATGTCTCTGTGGTCAGTCTCCATCTTGTCTTTGTGACAGAAAGCTCTCTAGATGGAGCTGAAAGACTCCCATGTTCCAGTTCTCAGTGTGTCTGCTCCTCTCTTTCCCTCTCTGTCTCCTCAGCAGCAACATTTGTAGTGAATGTGACACAGAGCAGCTATCAGGCAGAGGAGAACCACAGCATCACTCTGGAGTGGACCTTCACCACCAAGACTCAGGGATCCTGGAGGGAACTGCTCATCATCTGTGAATTCAGATCATCAGTAAAGTCAGGGGTAACAATATATGTTCATCGTGATGGTGTTGAGTTTCCAGAGTCTCAGCATGAACAGTTTTCAGGACGAGTCCAGAGTGACAAAGACGTCCTCAGAGAAGGACGAATCAGATTAAATGTGTCCAGACTGAGGACTGAAGACTCTGGTCTGTATCTGTGTGACGTGAAAACTGAAGATGGATTCAACTCTGGAAGATGTCGACTCAACGTTACTGGTGAGTTCATGTTGCAACATCTGATCTTTATAAAGTCTAAATGCTGAAAAAGTTAAATTGAACTGAAAAGATGCAGCAAAGTTTTTCTGATATATAAAAAAAAACTTTTGTGTTTTTCTGTGAAATTATTTCTTCCTGTTTCTCCTGGTTTTTATTTACTTAGATTATTTTTTCCTCTGATTTGAGGAAACTCAGACTGAGGTAAAAGTCCTAACTGGTTTCATCCAGAGAGTCGGAGAAAAATGAAAAGTTTTCATGTTTCTTTGTTATCAGAACCGACCCGGTTTATAAAGGTTCAAACAGAACCAAATGTTTCTGTGTTGTTTATATGGTTTCATGTTTAATTGTTTCCCATTAAACTTTATTCTTCTAAAGTTTCTGTAATATTCAAAACTCTCTTCTATCTTTCCAGCAGCTGCTGATGTCTCTCCAACCCAGAAAACGACCTTGGATCCAGAACCAGAAGGTCGAGGAAGGATCGGCCTCCATGTTTCTCTCGGACTGACAACAGCAGCAGCAGCAGCTCTGATGGTCAAACTTTTCCTGACTCTCCGTTCAAAGGGTTGATATGGATGATGATCCTGTGGGCAGGAAGGAGCTCCAGTAGCAGTCTGTGTTGGAATGAATATGAAGAAGCCTCTGACTGAAGACTGTTGCTGTTTGACCAACTCATGGCTGGATGACAAGCAAACAGGTCAAATATCAGACAGCAGAGAAAATAATTCACTGAAACACTGGATGACATCATCAGGCTCTGCTAATCCACCTCATCAGCTTTTGCTTCTCCTCTGTAGAGAGAGAGTAGAGGGAAGGAGAGAGAGAACACTAACTAGAAAACTAGGAACATTAATCTAACTGATAATGAGCTACTAAACACAAGTAATGAATGAACATAAAGTAGAAAATGACTGAACTAAATTAATCCAGAATCCAGGCTGATCTGATCAGAACCAGAACTAAGAATCCAGAAAACCCAAAACATCTCAGGAAGCTGCTGATAAAAAGCAACAAATATTTAATTTAAATTTCTGTTTCTGTTGGATTATCTTTGAGCAGAACTATACAAGTAAAGGTCGTTTACAATTTCCCCGTTCTAAAAACAAAACATTATTATGGTTACGCAACACTACAAAAGTCCAAAAGTAAAAAATGTAAGAAGAAAGATCCCTGCAACGACAAACCCAGAGGGAAACCAGAACCAGAACCAATCAGAGCCGACGTAGCTGAGCTGCTCCAACATGGCGCCTCCATGTTTTCTCTGTTTATTGAGATCAAACTTCTGGACTTTGGTCTCATCGGTCCAGAGGATTTTGTTCCAGGAGACGTTTGGTTCAGTTCTGATGACTTTGTCCAGTTCAGTCCAGATTAATGGACGTTTTTACACAAGTTTATAATTTAAGTAAAAACCAGCTGGTGAAACGTTTATAATAAATGTTATTTTTATAAACAACTGAATTTTATAAATGTTTTTATATGTAAAATATTTAAATTTAGTGAATGAATGAATCTCAGTGAAAAAATGAACGGGAGTCTTTCCATCTGTTGTTTTGAATCAACTTTAAAAAGTTTGTTGAAGCAAATTTATTGAAGTCATTTTTCTCAGAGCTTTGATTCAGAAAGTATTAAAATTCAGTCATTTCAAATGAATCAACATGAATCTCAATGAAAAGCTGCCAGTGAGTCGTTTTCTCAGCTTTCAGCTCCAAAAGGTTCTGTGGATCAGAACCATCCAGTTATTAAAGCTGAACAGCTGAGAGGTTTTGTTACTGTGATCAGTTTATCTGCTTTGTTTTCTGTTTCTGCTGTTAAAATGTAAATAAATCAGTTTTATAGAAAGATGCTGTCAGGACTCTAATTCCATGTTAATAGAATAAATTTCATTATTTTATCATATTTATTTTATCTGCAGCGTCTCATTAAACCGTCAGATGATCAACATTTAGCTCCAGATCAACTGGTTCAGAGCAGCTGGTTAAACTGGAACTTTGATCAGGAACCAGAACATCTGGACCCAGATGTTGTTGGAGCTTCAGGTGCTCAATACGTTGATCTCGGCAGCAGGTGACAAACTGACCGGCGCCAGGACGCAGAGACCAGAACTTCCTCTTCTGACGCGCTTATCAAAAATATTCACCAAGATCCTGAACGTTTGTAGCTTCATTAAAGAATAATATATATATATATATATTTAAATCAACAAAACCTGTTAAAATTTATATTCTCAGTAATTATTGTTTCAACAAGGTGTTGAAATTCAGTGCGTTTCGGTTCCATTAACAGAAAAAAACAAAAGGCGACTCAAAGACCGACTGACCAGCAGAGCAGGAGTTTAAATGAGCTGATCAACCATCGCTGTGATCACGAGAAGCTGATTAATAATCGATAAATAAATATTAAGCCTGGAAACTTGATATCGTAACGGACTGAATGTTATGTTTTTAATCTTTGCTCGTCTTGCGGGGCGCAGGCAAAACAATATTTTGTACTGGAGCTCATTAGACCAATTCAGAAAACGCTGGGAATCTACAAGCTCACAGAGTCGAACAGGATTTCCTAAAGCTAACATGCGTTTAACGCTGACATTCAGATTCTGACAAATTATCATAATTACTCCGGTATGAAATGTCCCAAATATATCGCAATCATATTAATAATCATTTTTCATTGCTTGTCGGATTTCTGGTTAGCACTGAACTAACGTTTTTGTTTTGTTTTTTGTTTTTTTTACCCTCCTGTTATGTTGCGGGTCAAATTGACCCGTCTTAAAGTTTAAAAACTTTTTTGCATGAAACTTTTTCTATTTATCTTAAAAGGTGCACTCTATACATATAAATTGAATATTTATTCATCTTACACATTTGTAACTCCCCCTGTGTCTACTTTTTACACAGTTATTGTTCGGGTCAATTTGACCCGCCAATCGAGTTGAAGGGTAAAAAAAGATTAAAAAATGTCCAATTCTATATTTTTCTTTGCAGTTATGAACAATATTTCACCACACACACATACATGCACACCTACACAAATACACATACACGGGGAAGCCAGGAGGAGAGACAGATGGGGAGTCACTAAAATATGATTAATGTATTCAGAGATATTTTACAAATGTTTTCTCAGCAGCAATTTCATGCATATTTTTAGTTTAATAACTCTGTACAGTGTAGACATTCAATAAATTATTACTGACTCTAATAGACGTGATTGTTTAACAGAAGAAAAAGAAAACTAAAACACTGTTTCGCTGAATGTCCAGATTTCACTAATTGTTTAAACATCAAGAATTATAACATTTTATAACATTATAACTGATTTAGCTCAGAAGAGTCAATAATCTGAAACATCTTCTGTTTTACTGCTGCTGTGTTTATTTATCACCAGAAGGTGGCAGTAATGATCCGTTTCAACATGGATCTTTTCTCGTTTGTCTTTCCGTATTAAACAGAAAGACAAAAGTATATTATTGTTGAAAACGCAATGAAGAAATATTTGAGTAAACAAATATCTGGTTTGATTTTAAAGGTTAAGTTTGAATGTAACTGTTACAACTTTCCTCTGAAAACTGTGGATAGTTTTTATTTATGTTTTCTAAACTCTTTGCTAATTGAAGCTTAAATGTTGTACATAGTTGTAAATAAATGTCAACACATTATAAACAAGACAGCATATTTTTTTGTTAAATTACGGAAATAAACATTTTCACTTATAAATCTGTCTCGTTCAGAGTTTTAATTTTTCACATTTTCTCAGCAGTTGATCAAAACTGTATAATAGATCCATATAGTTCAGTTTAGTTGATCTAAAGTTTCATTTGCTCAAAGGAACAAAGTCAGTTTTAGTGACTGAAACTCTGCAGCTGAACCTGAAACATGTGAAGAGACACAATCTGCCTGGAAACAAGGAAAACTGATATCAGAGGAGAAATGATTGAGTGGAAATGAGTCTGGATGGAAAAATGTCTTTATGCCATCAGTTTGGAGCAAATGTCAGAGTTTCTCTGGATTCAGATTCTCTGATTCTTTAGTTGTTTATTCTGAACATCTTTACTGAACGTCTCTGAGGATTCAGTCACATTTAATCACAGGCTGACCTGAACATCCAACACTGTATTAACTCTTTATTTCCTCATCCTGGATCCAGATGTTGAACCTGAAGCTGCTTCGATTGGAGGAGAAATCCTCAGAAGAAGAAGATGATGGAGGAACTGATGGTATCAATAATTCACCAATATTGACTTTCTCATTTATTAGAGACACTTCAGCTTTGAACGGTTTTACACGTTAGAGGAAGTTAAAACTGGAGGGAAAAGAACTGAGAAATATTCTGTTTTCCTCCAGGACTCTGAGTCTGTTTTTCTCTCTGAGTCTCTTTTATAAAAACTTGATTTTATCAAACAGCTTCTATGAAAACATTGATTCATTAAAAGCGGCAAAATGTTCCCCTGACTTCTTTTGTTTCCGTACAGCAGAAAAAGGACAGAGAGCGGTTCATAATTAATCATGCATGAATGATGCGTTCAGGTAACCTCGGACTTTGAACATATTCGAGACAAATGGGACAGATTATAATAAAAATCTCCAATCAGAAATAAAAATGTTTATTGTTAATATCAGATGTATCTCATCAAGCATATTCTTAAAAACCGCAGTAAGAAGTTCAGTCTGTGTGTTTCTCATTAAATCGGTCTAACCGAGGCGTCCTTAAACGCAACATCGCTCTGGAGGAATCAGGTGAATTAAGTTTCTCGTCACTTTCTCCCAGTCAGACCTCTGGACTGCAGCAGCCAGCAGATGGATGGACTTCGTGTCTCAGAGCTTCTGGGTATGTCTGATTTATTTTAGTTTTTATCTTCCAGTTTTTCTGTGTGACGTTGTTTTGTTGAGGAACATCAATAACTCAGCAGAAAAACAGAGTTTCTACAACAGAAAACCATCCTGGCTCTGATCAAACCTGCAGCCTCTGTTTCTAAATGCAGCATAGAGGTTAGAATATTAGAACAACATGATCATAGATCTGCCGCTTCTTGTTTTCTTCTTCAAACCGATCAGCGGACTCGGATGATGAAGATGATCAAACTTCTTTCTACAGAAGTTTCTTTTCAGTCTGAAGGTTTTTGTTCAGAGAGACAATGAGCTGAAAAATAACATTTCATTCATTCGCTGGTAGAGCTTTGCTACACGTGGAGCTGAGTTTTAATTGAAATATTCTGTACATAAAGGAAGCGGAAATGCGTAACCGTTGATGTGTGGGCGGGAAGATCTACAAAGTGATTGGTTGGTTTTCTTTAAAAGGCAGGAAATGTTGCCCGCCTCACCTTTGAGCAGGTTTCAGATTAACTAGTGAATTCAGTAAAGACTAGAAACAGACTGAACAAGGTTCATTCACATGTTTTTATTTAGAACAAATACGAGCCAAAAACCAAAGCAAAGAACAAAGTTTATTGTGAACAATTTGGCGCGTTAACAACCAAACAAAACAGGAACTGTATTGGTCACGTGGTTTTCCTTAAAGTGATACGCACACAGACACGTGGTTTCATCTTGTTTGCTCTGCGCATGTGCAGAGGTTTGTGCGTCGTCTGGCCCGTCACTACTTTCTTCACCTTCACCAAGTTAAACTCATGGCCACAGTCTGAGCTGATTTAATAAATATTATTTTATTAAAATAATATAAAAATAATCAGTGACACATAAACTCCATATAATCCAGACTGAAGCTCTGAGTGAAGAATTAAAACAAAGATAAACAGTAAAATGTTCATGTTAATTAGACTGAATATGTTTAATGAACAGGTTCATTAATTTCATTCAGGTTTTATTTAATAAATCATTTAGTCTCCTCTATGATCAATGTCCAGATATGTGGCTGAACAGATAGAAATTAAGTTTTAGCTAAATTATCAATATCTGCATTTTATCTGAAATTGGTTTAACTTTTGAAACAGTTTAATTTCTTTAATATATAGAATAATAAATGAACACATTAAAGCTTCCAGCACAAAGTAACATAATTAGTTCTGCAATAATGGAATAACTAAACAGAACTTTTCTTCTGTGAGCCTCGTGAATATTGTAATTTATGTGAACCATTTTTCCATCTGAGTCAAAATCTGAAATATGAGACATTTAATTAATTTTAGTTGGTAATTTTGTCTTTAATAGAGAGAGAATAAAATCTCAAACTCCTGCAGGTGTTCAGATTGATAATTCACCTCCTGAATCCTGACAGATTGATTTAACCTCAATAAAAATGAACTAAATTAAAACTTTCTGCTCTGACATCACAGGAAGTTGAACCTGGAATCAGATTTAAATGTTCGCAGCATCACAGACCAGAAACCTGCTGCTGTATTTATTTATGGCCACAAAGTGACAGTGTCACAGTTTTAATTTAATTTATTTATTTTACTTATTTTGCCATAACATAGTAAAAACATATTTGAATCAGAAAGTTCAGGAGTTTCCATATGAAGGAGCTGAGGTCAAAGGTCAGACTGAGTTGTAATGAGTCCAGATGTTCCTTGTATTGTTAGTGATGATGTTCCTGATGTTCTGCTGCCTCTCCTCCTCTTCCTCTCTCAGGATGAAGATGATCTCCAGGATCCTGCTGCTCCTCATCCTCAGCTCATGTCTCTGTGGTCAGTCTCCATCTTGTCTTTGTGACAGAAAGCTCTCTAGATGGAGCTGAAAGACTCCCATGTTCCAGTTCTCAGTGTGTCTGCTCCTCTCTTTCCCTCTCTGTCTCCTCAGCAGCAACATTTGTAGTGAATGTGACACAGAGCAGCTATCAGGCAGAGGAGAACCACAGCATCACTCTGGAGTGGACCTTCATCTCCAGACCCGACTCCTCTCTGTCCTCCATGTTTATCCTCTGTGAATTTCTAGATCCCCCTAGAGGATTGGTTCTGTATCAGGTCCATGAAGGTGTTGAGATTCCAGATTCTCAGGATAAACAGTTTTCAGGACGAGTCCAGATTGACAAAGACGTCCTCAGAGAAGGACGAATCAGACTCCATGTGTCCAGACTGAGGACTGAAGACTCTGGTCTGTATCTGTGTGACGTGAAAACTGAAGATGGATTCAACTCTGGAAGATGTCGACTCAACGTTACTGGTGAGTTCATGTTGCAACATCTGATCTTTATAAAGTCTAAATGCTGAAAAAGTGAAATTGAACTGAAGAAACGCAGCAAAGTTTTTCTGATTTAAAAAAAACAGAAGTAACTTTTGTGTTTTTCTGTGAAATTATTTCTTCCTGTTTCTCTTGGTTTTTATTTACTTAGATTATTTTTTTTCCTCTGATTTAGTTTGAGGAAACTCAGACTGAGGTAAAAGTCCTAACTGGTTTCATCCAGAGAGTCGGAGAAAAATGAAAAGTCTTCATGTTTCTGTAGGTTTGTGATTAGAACCGACCCGGTTTATAAACGTTAAAACAGAACCAAATGTTTCTGTGTTGTTTATATGGTTTCATGTTTAATTGTTTCCCATTAAACTTTATTCTTCTAAAGGTTTCTGTAATATTCAAAACTCTCTTCTATCTTTCCAGCAGCTGCTGATGTCTCTCCAACCCAGAGAACGACCTTGGCTCCAGAACCAGAAGGTCGAGGAAGGATCGGCCTCCATGTTTCTCTGTTACTGACAGCAGCAGCAGCAGCAGCTCTGATGGTCAAACTTTTCCTGACTCTCAGTTCAAAGGGTTGATATGGATGATGATCCTGTGGGCAGGAAGGAGCTCCAGTAGCAGTCTGTGTTGGACTGAATATGAAGAAGCCTCTGACTGAAGACTGTTGCTGTTTGACCAAATCATGGCTGCATGACAAGCAAACAGGTCAAATATCAGACAGCAGAGAAAATAATTCACTGAAACACTGGATGACATCATCAGGCTCTGCTAATCCACCTCATCAGCTTTTGCTTCTCCTTTGTAGAGAGAGAGTAAGTTGTAAAACAATACATTGTTGTCATGGTTACGTATCACTACAACTGTCTGAAAGTAAAAAGTGTAAGAGCAAAAATCCTTCTAGTGGCAGAGCATCCAGAACCAGAGGGAAACCAGAACCAGAACCAATCAGACCCGACGTAGCTGAGCTGCTCCAACATGGCGCCTCCATGTTTTCTCTGTTTATTGAGATCAAACTTCTGGACTTTGGTCTCATCGGTCCAGAGGATTTTGTTCCAGGAGTCGTTTGGTTCAGTTCTGATGACTTTGTCCAGTTCAGTCCAGATTAATGGACGTTTTTACACAAGTTTATAATTTAAGTAAAAACCAGCTGGTGAAACGTTATAATAAATGTTATTTTTTTAAACAACTGATTTTTTTATAAATGTTTTTATATGTAAAATATTTTAATTTAGTGAATGAATGAATCTCAGTGAAAAAATGAACAGAGTCTTTCCATCTGTTGTTTTGAATCAACTTTAAAAAGTTTTGTTGAAGCAAATTTATTGAAGTCATTTTTCTCAGAGCTTTGATTCAGAAAGTATTAAAATTCAGTCATTTCAAATGAATCAACATGAATCTCAATGAAAAGCTGCCAGTGAGTCGTTTTCTCAGCTTTCAGCTCCAAAAGGTTCTGTGGATCAGAACCATCCAGTTATTAAAGCTGAACAGCTGAGAGGTTTTGTTACTGTGATCAGTTTATCTGCTTTGTTTTCTGTTTCTGCTGTTAAAATGTAAATAAATCAGTTTTATAGAAAGATGCTGTCAGGACTCTAATTCCATGTTAATAGAATAAATTTCATTATTTTATCATATTTATTTTATCTGCAGCGTCTCATTAAACCGTCAGATGATCAACATTTAGCTCCAGATCAACTGGTTCAGAGCAGCTGGTTAAACTGGAGCTTTGATCAGGAACCAGAACATCTGGACCCAGATGTTCTGAGTAACAGAGTTTTAATCTATTAATAATAATAATAATAATAATAATAATATTCACCAAAATCAGTCAAACCTATAAAGATCCAACCAGGAAGTAAATGATGTTACCTCAGCAGAGATCAGCTGCAATGTGTGGTTTTGTCCACATGGTGGCGCTCTAAGCTCTGACTAAAAGCTGCTCAGCAGTGAAAGTTAGTATTTCTCCTCCTTTCTGTTTTTATTCAGTTCTGATGTGAAAACACAGATTTAGAAATGTTTCTTTAATGAAATGTGTTTATTTCTAACAGCTTTAAGACGTGATTATTAAATATTGATCTGATCAGTCGATCAGCAGCTTCATCCTGATGCTTCACTCTGTGATCTTCACTTCAGGTTGAGTTCAGATCAGGTAACATGATCCTCAGATTCTGTATCAGAACCAAGAACCCGTCCTCACCAGATATTCAGATGACCAGCTGCAGAATGGCAGCAACTCCAGCCTCATGCAGGTCAAAGGTCAGACTGTGGTGTGCAGAGGAAACCAGAATCCAAAAAGAAAGAAATGATGAGCAATTAGAGACCAGAAGAGAGAGAGATGAATTCCAGAGAGTTTAGTTTTTAGGGAGGAAACTGAGATCTGTTTCCAGGACACAGTTTGCTGTGTGAGAGTCACATTGACAATGTTTGTCCAGGAATCAGTCACTGATGTTTTTCAGTGCATAGTGATGTGTTGCTAACCCTGACCCTATTGCAGCATCTATTCAGTCAAATATGATACATAAGATATTATCCACATCTTATTCATGATATTTTGCCACAAGGAGAGTCAGCAACAAAAGGTCACTGCTGAAGAAGTTGGTTGTTCACAGAACTCTGTATTAAAGCATATTGTAAATGAGCTTCCATTCCACTTAGTGCCACAGGCTGATCTCCTCCATGCCACGATGCATTGATGCAGTAATTCAAGCAGGAGGAAGTTCAGTCAATTACTGAAGGCATAGAAATGTACAAACCTTACAGACGCTGACATTTGTGCTCAAAATATCTGTTTTTGGTCCAATTACATATTCTCATTTCCTCAGATCCTGGATTTTGAGGTTTCTTTGCATGAAAGCCATAGTTATAAACATTTCCAAAAATAAAAGCTCTAAATATTTTTACTCTGTGTATCAAATCTCTACAAAATGAGAGTTTACTTTATGAAATTACTGGCAAGAAATATTGAATTTTTATTTAACATTCTAGTTTTTGTGCATGTTAAATAAATATTGAATAAATTATGGATGAATTGATTCATGATAAAGTTTGTTGGTTTAGTTATAAGCAGATTGAGTTGATATTTATGTTTCTAGATCTTCACACAGTAAATCATGAATTAATCGATGAGTAATAAATGATGCAAAATTATTTTCTACCAAAACATTACATAAATAAAATGTTGAATTTAAATTACTGTTTAGTTTTTCAGGATTAAATTATTTATCAGTAAAATATGAATCTGCAAAGCTGCTGAACCAGAACAGAGCTGAGCTTTTATTTTTATATTCTTCACAGGTAGTTTGATTTCCTGTAAGCTGAGTAACTCAAGGTAACAAGAAGTTTCTAAACAAACACCTGCAGAACAAAATGCTTCTACTAAAGTCAAACTGTTTAGTCTGAAGAGAGACTGAATTAAAAATGATTTCCTTCTGTAACTAGAGAGAAACCAAGAGGCTGCACAGTGGCGCAGTTGGTAGCACTGTTGCCTTGCAGCAAGAAGGTCCTGGGTTCGATTCCCGGCCGGGGTCTTTCTGCATGGAGTTTGCATGTTCTCCCTGTGCATGCGTGGGTTCTCTCCGGGTTCTCCGGCTTCCTCCCACAGTCCAAAAACATGACTGTCAGGTCAATTGGTTTCTCTAAATTCTCCCTAGGTGTGAGTGTGTGTGTGCATGGTTGTTTGTCCTGTATGTCTCTGTGTTGCCCTGCGACAGACTGGCGACCTGTCCAGGGTGTACCCCGCCTCTCGCCCGGAACGTAGCTGGAGATAGGCACCAGCAACCCTCCCGACCCCATTAGGGACAAGGGTGAACAGAAAATGGATGGATGGATGGAACTAGAGAGAAACCACTGATGAGCTGTTTGACTTTGTCTCATCATGAATGAGGAAAATCTGATGAACATGAAAATATTTTTGGAGATGAGTTGTTCATAAAGACAGAACTGAATCTTGAATGCAAACTTTATGTCACATATCTAATATTAGGCATTAGGTTTGTGAAATTTAGTTTGCAGACTAAATGTTACAACCGTTTCAGTGAGGAAGCTTCACTGTAGGAAATTGTTTCCCAGCGTCTGAACAAAGATGTTTGTTAAGTGATGTTTCCCAACTTGCTCTTTAAAGCACATTACTATGTGTTTTAGATCTGCTGATTCCAATGACTTCAGTTGAAACAAAGGAAAACACTTTGCTTCAACTGAAGCACTTTAGTGAACACAAAGTGATGTGCTGCTGGAAAACACCTACAGCCTGCAGGCAGAAACATTGAGTCATACAGTGAAAGGATGAAAACCTTAAAACTGAGTCATAGCTTCAGAACCAGCAGTAGTGGCTGCACAGAAGGAAATGAGTAAAATAATTTTATGTCATGACAAAACTTTAAGAGAGTCTGCATTGTTTAAACATATTATTTTCCATAAGCATGTTTATAAAATGAAAACAATGTGACAACAGAAAGCAAATAATATCACTGTGTTCACCAGCAGAGAGAAAGAATAAAACTGGTTTCTCTGATGGGTGAAGATCATGGTGGAAATTATGATGAGAAAGTTTATAGTATCTTAATTTATGTTATCTATTTAATTACCCTTTGGGACCAATAAAGTATCTTTGAATTTATATTTGAATCTTTTTTTAATCTGAATCCCACTGAGGTGATAAAACATAAAACAACAACAGGCCTTTTAACCAGTTAGCTATAAAAACACAAACACTTGTTATTTCCAAGAGGAGCTCAGGATGATATGTTGATTTTTTATCAGGTTCTCCTTCCTGCTCATGTGGATAAAAAATGTTCCAGAAAAGAGCAGATTAAGTCATTATTACACAAAATTAAGGACAATTTTCATTGATGTTTCTCTGATTCTAAATCACTTTTGGATGAATGAACCACAACAACATGCAGGGTTCTGACAGACAGCAATAAACAAAGCTTGTTCTGTCCTGAGCTGGTAATCCTGTGAATACTCATACAGGAAATGCTATATAAGGCATTTCCTGTATGAGGAAATGCCTTATATGGCATAATACATACAAATACATAGCATGAATCACTGAGTTGTTTGTTGCTGTGACTGATATAATGTGCTGCTGATGCTCTTGACCTGCCAGACTGCATTCCTACATTTTCAATCCTGCTACTCTTTCCAGAGATTTCTTCAAACATCTGTGTGAACAAATGAATGGTTCTGCATTAAGTGAACTTCAGTGACTGCAGGAGGAGAAATCATCTATTGGTCACTGATGAAAACCAGACGAGGTAAAGGCAGGAGCCTCAGGAAAACAGTTTCAACCAAAACTTAGAAACACAAACTTTCTGTTGTCTGATGAAGTGGAAATGTTTGACCAAAGTTACATTTGGAGGAAAAACTGGGATGCTAATACCATGCTAACTGTGAAGTACAGTGTTGGCAGCATCTTGCTGTGGGACTGTTTTGCTGCAGGAAGAACTGCTACAATAATAACTTCAAATATTTTATTTCATTTATTTTGACTGAAACACAATTTCTTTAAATCTAGACTAAAGCCAACCTGTTTAGAGATGATTTCTAAGCATAATAAATTAAACACTGACCAACATATTTGATGAGTATCAATGATTTTGATGATGTGTCAATGTTTCAATTATTATAGTCCAAAAGCAGCTCTGAATAGGCTGAAACACTGAACTGAAACAACGATTCAGCTCAGCTCTGACTCCGTCTGCAGCGTCCGACTCCACAGACACCACAAAAGAAAAAGCTCAGAGGATAAAACAAACATCACCAATAAAACACAAAACACAAATAACATGAAGCTACAATAAAGATAAGAAACCAGAACAAAATAAACAAGGTGGTCTGCATCATGACTGCATCAGATTTTAAGATTTTTAATCAGTTCCTAGTTCAAGATGTCAATGTGATTAATGAGTTCAGGCCTCTGATGCATCAGGGCCCTGATTCAGAGGCCTGCACTTATTGAGGCCACTCCTCTTAACAACAATAAGTTCATCTTTTTGTTCTCCACAAAGCCCTGATCTCAGTCCTACAGAGATCCTACCAACATGACCTCATGTTTCCTCCAATATGTTTAAAGAAATACCTTAGAGGTGTTTAAAGAAACACCTCTAAGGTATTTCTCTAAACACCTTAGAGGTGTTTCTCTAAACACATACCTGTTGGGTTGTTTCGGTGTGAAAAATGTTTGCTGTGCAGCCAGTCTGCAGCTGAAAGCTGAAAGGTTAAATAAAACTTCCTACAAAACTTATTTCAACTCGCTGGTGGAGAAACGACTAAACCTCTCCTGAGACTCACCTGAGACTGATTTCCCTCCGTCTCCCTGCTTTTACATGAAGAAACTTCAACTCATTTATCACTTTCAGAAAAATAAAACCTCAATGAAATTAAAAGTTGTGTTGCTTGAAATGATCAAACCAGAGACTGTAAATGAAAATGAGGAACCTAAGCAGAAATGTTTAACTGAACCTTCTGATAGTAGAGAAATAAATAAAATAAATGTTCAGAAATAAATGTTGGCTGTGTAACAAGCTGCTGCTAGTGAATCATTTTGTTAGATATTAATTTACTCGTTACTTATTAAACTTCTTTTAGAAATACTTTGTGTTCCTGACTTTAGGCTCAATTTTCATCTACAGCAGATTTACAACAACTTAGAACAAACTGATAAAAGTCAGTGTTACATGCCTGGCAGGCTGTTTGTTTCTTTTTCCCCTCCCCCTTTGTTTCTTTACAGGTACTAGGGAAAGCTGGTGTCAATCTCCTCTGATTGATCCTCTTCAACTATGGGCCAATCAGCATGCAGGGAGGCCTTATTTAAGCAGCCCAGCTGGAGAGAGCGCCCGGCTGGCTTTGTTACCTGACGCATGTCTTGTTGCTCTTTGTGTGAAGGTTTGTGGTGGGAGTTAGAGGGCGAGGTAAGTTTGGGGTACCCTGTACATTTCATCACGTAGGTGTTTTTCTGTTAGATACACTAGGTAAGGAGGTGGGTGCCACCCATGTAAAGTTTTGGTGGAAACTTTTGTTAGATAAAATAAGCAGGGTTTTTGTTTTCTTTTTGTTTCTTTAGTTCAGACGGTAGTTAGGCCCTGTTTTGTTTTATTATTTTCTATGATTTGGCACCCCCCTAACCGCCCCTTTCTCCCCCACAGTTTGTGTGAGCCTTCTGGGATTTTCATATCAATAAATCCCTCTTTTTTACAACGTTCACCTGGACTCTGTCGAATGATTGTGGCTGTCGTGTTACTCCCCTCCTCATAAAAAGGGGGGGGTATGTAACAAGTGGGGGCTCGTCCGGGATATCTCTTTTCCCTGAGCTGTAGACATCCATAATAATTTGAGAGATCCTTGTGTCTGTTTAGAAATGAGCTTCAGCTTAGAGGATTTTGTACAGGCTCCTAGCCATGTACAGCTGGAATTGTGTCGTAAGGACGACTTGTTATGTCTGGCTGAGCATTTTGATATTTCAGTGAAAAAACACTTTTCAAAAGCTGAAATTAAGAACATTGTTGTTCAAAAACTGGTTGAGATTAAAGTCCTGGTGGACCCAAGTAAAATGGATGTAGATGTTTGTGATGTTCCTTCTGTTGATTTAGAACTCCCTCCTTCAAAAGATGAAGGTGTTGCTGTAATGGCAACGCCATCAAGGGGGTCGGCAGAGCCACAGGCACCCCCTGCGACTTTACCACGGTTCGATCCAGTGTCACCAGAGCTCAGTGGCTCCAGTGGTAATGTCAGACTCAAGGTTCGGCTGGCTCGCCTACAGTTGGAGGCACAGGAGAGGGAGTTGGTAAGAAAAGCTGAGTTTGATTTCAAACTTGAAATGCGCAAGTTGGAAATTGAAGCTGAAAAAGAGATTAAGCTTAAACAGCTGGAGGTAGAAGCTCTGAGACTTTCATGTGGCAACGCGCCTCCTCATTCATCTGTGTACTCTGATTCTCCACAGGTGGTGTCGGACAAAAACAAGTTTGATGTCAGCAAGAATATTACTTTGGTGCCTGTGTTTAGGGAGTCAGAAGTGGACTCTTACTTCAATGCATTTGAGAGGATTGCTGTGGCACTGGAGTGGCCAAAGGAGGTGTGGGCTGTTCTATTGCAGTGCAAGCTCATAGGTAGCGCAGGAGGTTGTTTCGTCACTGTCAGCTGAGGAGGGCATGAAGTATGAGGTACTGAAAAAGTCAATCCTACGTGCTTATGAACTTGTACCTGAAGCTTACAGGCAAAAATTCAGGAACCATAAGAGGTCTAGTGGCCAGACCTATGTGGAGTTTGCACGTGAGAAGGGACTACTTTTTGATAAATGGTGTGCTGCAAGTGAGGTTAAAAGTGACTTTGAATCCCTCCGCCAACTAATTCTGTTGGAAGACTTCAAGAACACATTGCCGGAGAGACTGGTGGTTTTCTTGAATGAGCAAAAGGTGGCCTCTTTGTCTAAAGCAGCCATTGTCGCTGATGAGTTCATGCTGACCCACAAGAATGTATTTGTGTCTGTACCTCGTGCAGATAAAGTTTTGAACATTCGTCAACAAAAACTTGACCCTGCTCAGTCAGAAGCTAAGGCTAAGCAGCAGTCCCTTTCTCCACGAGAGGTAAGGGAGTGTTTTTACTGTCATAAAAAAGGCCATGTCATTGCTGACTGCCTTTCATTAAAGAGCAAGACTTTGGCAACACAGACAAAAGGTGTTGGGTTGCTTAAAAATGTGTCACACTCCAGCAACCAAACTGCTAAAGATGAGAATGAACTAGATCCCTGTTTCATACCTTTTATTACCCAGGGTCTTGTTTCTTTAACAGGGGATCCAAAGGATGGCCGACAAGTCAAAATCCTGAGGGACACAGGTGGTTCCCAGACAATCATTAGGGAGGGTATTTTGTCCTTACCTATCATGTCATCTTGTCAGTCCAGAGTGGTTGTTCAAGGTATTGGAATGACCTTTGTATCTGCACCACTGCATAATATCCACCTTAACTAATCTCTTGTGAGTGGTTTTTGCAGGGTTGCTGTTCTTCCCACCTTGCCCATAAAGGGGATTGATCTCATTCTAGGAAATGACTTGGCAGGTGGAAAGGTATTGCCTGTGCCTGAGGTGTTGGACACACCTGATACAAGTGTGGTCTTTGAACCAATGCCTGACATTTTTCCTGCTTGTGTGGTTACACGGGCCCAGTCCAAGAAATACAGTCTTGATTTGTCTGACTCTTTTCTTGCTACAGAGCAGACTCAATCGGCCGGATCAGAGACGGAACTCAACAAATCTAAAAATGTATTTCCTCTTCCAGGTCCGGAGATGATGGAATTACCAGCTTCCAGGGAGGAATTCATCGCTGCTCAGAAGCAGGACATGACTTTGTTAAAATGTCATTCTTCTGTTCTTACCCAGGAGGAAGCCCAGGGGAAGAAGGTGGCATATATGGTTGATGATGGTCTCCTGTTGCGACGCTGGGCTGGTGAAAACTTGGAAGACTGGAGTACCATATATCAGGTGGTTGTGCCAACAAGGTACCGCATGCAGGTGCTTGCATTAGCACACGATCACCCACTGTCGGGGCATCTGGGTATAAATAAAACTTATAACAAAGTTCTCAAACACTTCTTTTGGCCAGGTCTCAAATCTGATGTTTCGCTTTATTGTCGTACTTGCCATGTTTGCCAAGTTGCAGGCAAGCCAAACCAGGTTATACCTCCTGCTCCTTTGTCCCCAATTCTAGTTGTGGATGATCCATTTGGAAGGGTGATTGTAGATTGTGTGGGGCCTTTGCCAAAGTCTAGAAATGGAAACCAGTTCATCTTGACTATAATGTGTGCTTCCACCAGGTTTCCTGAGGCCGTGCCCCTGCGGAGGATCACAGCTCCCATGATTACCAAAGCTCTGGTAAAGTTTTTCTCAGTGTTTGGTCTTCCCAAAGTTGTCCAAACGGACCAGGGCACAAACTTTAAGTCTAGAACCTTTGCCCAGGCACTAAAACAGTTGGGTGTAGAGCATGTCACCTCAAGCTCTTACCACCCTGAAAGCCAAGGTGCACTTGAAAGGTTTCACCAGACATTAAAAGCGATGCTGAGAAAATACTGTATGGATACTGAGAAAGACTGGGATGATGGTATCCCATTTCTATTGTTTGCCGTGTGTGGAACAGTGCAGGACACTTTAGGGTGTAGCCCCGCTGGACTTGTGTTTGGACATGAGGTTAGGGGACCTCTAAATGTCCTTAAAGACCAACTAATCTCACCCTCTCACTCTGTAAAAAGTATTCCAGAGTATGTTTCAAAGATGAGAGAGCGCCTTCAGGCAGCTTGCGCACTTGCGCAGAAAGCCTTGGCTTCAAAGCAGGTCAAAATGAAACAACGTTATGATCAGAAAGCAGTCACTCGTGAGTTCAACCCTGGTGAAAAGGTTTTGATCTTGCTGCCTGTCCCTGGCTCTTCTCTAGAAACAAAGTTCTCTGGACCATATGTGGTAGAAAAGAAACTTAGTGAAACAAACTACATTATTCATACTCCTGATCGCCGCCGCAAGACCAGGCTCTGTCATGTCAATATGATAAAACCATATCATTCAAGAGAGACCAACCAATCAACCCAGAATCGGGTTGAAGCTATTTCCCATGTAACCTGTGTGTCAAAGTCAGCTGAGGAGGATATGGTAACACGCAAAGATCCTCCACAAGTTGCAAGGCTTAGTAATAGTGAAATACTGGCTAAACTGCCTGACTATTTGTCACATTTAGCAGGTGACCAAGTGGAGGACATCACAAAACTCATATCAGACTTCCAATGTCTGTTTGGGGATGTTCCTACCAGGACTAATGTGGTGTCTCATGACATTGTTCTTTCCAATCCTGCACCTATAAAGCAGAGAGCATACCGTGTCAATGCCACAAAGAGGGAGATCATGAAAAAGGAAGTAGAGTACCTTGTTAATAATGGACTCGCCATTCAGAGTTGCAGCCCATGGAGTTCTCCATGTCTATTAGACATGAAGGCTGATGGGAGTCTAAGGTTCTGCACAGACTTTCGTAAGGTGAATGCTGTCACCGTCCTTGATGCACACCCGTTACCCCTCATTGAAGACTGTATTGATGAAATCGGACCAGCAAAATATGTCACTAAACTTGACATGCTGAAAGGGTATTGGCAAGTACCGCTAACCAAGCAGGCCTCGGATATCTCAGCTTTTGTTACACCAGACTGTTTTCTTCAGTACACAGTGATGCCCTTTGGGCTATGTAACGCACCGGCTACATTTCAAAGGCTTGTCAATAAAGTACTGGGAGAAGTGCCAAACTGCCGGGTATATTTAGATGACATTGTGATATATTCAAATGACTGGTCTACCCATCTTTCTGTTTTGCTTGAGGTTTTCAAACGTCTTTCAGCTGCCTCGCTGACGCTCAATCTTTCAAAGTGCGAGTTTGGTAAAGGTACCATTGTCTATCTGGGCCAACAGGTTGGGGGAGGAAAGGTGTGTCCTGTGGATGCGAAAGTCAAAGTGATTTCTGACTTTCCTATTCCTTCGAGCAGGAGGGAGCTCCGTCGATTCCTGGGGATGGCAGGATTCTACCGTCGCTTTTGTAAAAACTTTTCTACAGTAGCTGCTCCTTTAACAAATTTGACCAGCCCTTCTACACCTTTTACTTGGTCTGATGAATGTCAGCATGCTTTTGAACATCTAAAAGGATTGCTCTCGTGTTCTCCTGTTCTTTCCGCCCCAAATTTTAGTTTGCCATTTAAACTGGACATAGATGCCAGTGCTGTTGGGGTAGGAGCTGTCCTTTTGCAGGATGACAAAGACGGCATAGAACATCCTGTAAGCTACTTCTCAAGAAAGTTTAATCTTCATCAAGGTAGATATTCTACCATTGAGAAGGAAGCGCTTGCACTACTTTTGGCATTACAGCATTTTGAAGCTTACCTTGGCTTAAGTGTGGAACCGATCACTGTCTTCACAGACCATAACCCCCTTGTCTTTCTTTCCAGGATGTACAATCAAAATCAAAGACTCATGCGGTGGGCTTTGATCATTCAGGAGTACAACCTGAAGATCTGCCATAAAAAGGGGTCTGAGAATGTATTGGCAGATGCTTTGTCACGTGCTTTTTGAGCTTGTTTTCTCTTACCTTGAGTATTCCAAACATTTCTGTTTGAACTTATAAGGGTGGGGGTGTTACATGCCTGGCAGGCTGTTTGTTTCTTTTTCCCCTCCCCCTTTGTTTCTTTACAGGTACTAGGGAAAGCTGGTGTCAATCTCCTCTGATTGATCCTCTTCAACTATGGGCCAATCAGCATGCAGGGAGGCCTTATTTAAGCAGCCCAGCTGGAGAGAGCGCCCGGCTGGCTTTGTTACCTGACGCATGTCTTGTTGCTCTTTGTGTGAAGGTTTGTGGTGGGAGTTAGAGGGCGAGGTAAGTTTGGGGTACCCTGTACATTTCATCACGTAGGTGTTTTTCTGTTAGATACACTAGGTAAGGAGGTGGGTGCCACCCATGTAAAGTTTTGGTGGAAACTTTTGTTAGATAAAATAAGCAGGGTTTTTGTTTTCTTTTTGTTTCTTTAGTTCAGACGGTAGTTAGGCCCTGTTTTGTTTTATTATTTTCTATGATTTGGCACCCCCCTAACCGCCCCTTTCTCCCCCACAGTTTGTGTGAGCCTTCCGGGATTTTCATATCAATAAATCCCTCTTTTTTACAACGTTCACCTGGACTCTGTCGAATGATTGTGGCTGTCGTGTTACTCCCCTCCTCATAAAAAAGGGGGGGTATGTAACAGTCAGCAGCAGATCAATGAGCAGCTGGTCTGTAATTTAAATACAGTTTTGCTTTACAGGAAAATTTGCATTTTGGAAAAGGATGTAAAAAACCTTCCAACAACAAACTTCTGCTTCAGCTCAGCAGATCAATCAAGTTTTTCTCTTGATTCACCTGAATGTCTCATTAATTTCTGCTCTTTGTATGTAAATATTATAAACTATAATCTAAAAAAGATAAACCTTATTTTAGCTATTAAGAGTTTCAATCAAACAACTGAATTAAAAAGATGATAATTTACAGAAACCGTTAATGTTAAATACAGATAATAAACTCTATGTTGGTTCTTTGTTTATGATTTTGATCAATTATTATTAACTAATTCTCAAAGTGTTTTAATTAAATGTTGAATAAATTATGGATGAGCTGATCTAAGGTTTGTTGATTAAAGTTTCTTTAGTAATAAACAAACTGAGTTAATATTTATGTTTCTAGATTTTCACTCTGTAAATTATGAATAAATTATTCATGAGTTAAATTAGATTCAAAAATACTTTTCATTCAAATTTTCCTTCGAAGTTTACAAACTTAAAGTTATTTTAATATATTGGTCTCAAAATAATTAATGTGTAATTTTCCAGGGCCATTTTTTTTATCAGTGCATTTTAGGATTAATTTTAAAATCCTCGTCTTGTTTTTAAATTCCTGCCTGGTTTCCTCTGAGCTGCTCCACCTTTATACTCCATCCTGTCCTCTAAGGTCAGCAGGTCAGATTCTCCTCATGCAGACCAAACCGTTTACATCTAATCTATAATCTATATTTATTTTATTGTTAAAGTTTTCAAGGGATCAAGAATTCAAGATTTCTGGGTTTTTTTTCTCCTGTTTCCCTGTGTATAAGACATCCAGCCATTTTATGTACTGGTGAGAGGAGGAATAATTATTATTAAATAAAGTATTTAATATTATTTTCTATGCAGATAAATTAGTGTAGAATCTCTCATATTAGGAAATTAAAGGTTATTCCCTATAATCTTTTACAAGAATAGAGAAATTTGCAGCTTTTCTTGCTCCCTCAACTTCTGCTGGTGTCAGTTTCACAGTCGGCTCTATTATTGAAGCTGTCGAAGGGAAATTTTTATCTGAGAGATAAAAGCTTTGTTTGTTTAGAGAGTGGATCAGTTTATGTCAGTTTGAACAGTCATGTTGAAGGGAACAACCAGAGAGAAGAAGAATAAAGTCTGTCAGTTTCCTCACAGCTGCAGGGCTGGTGATTTTACTCTCAGCAGAATGTGAAGCTTGTTGGGTTGTTTCAGTGTAAATGTCTTGTGTTAACAGAAAGTACAGCAGAACAATTCATTTTGCTGACAAACAAAAACAAACTAAGATGTTTTACTGATGTGTGAAGATGGTATTTTACCTGAACTTCTGTAATTCTCATTTATTTTTATTCATCTTTAGTTTTATTTGATCTTATTTATTATTAAAAATGGTATGCTCTTTACAATAGTTTCTTAGGATCCATAATCAATGAAATATAATTGTGTGTTTTTATCTCTTTTTTGTCTCATTATTAAACAAAGAATTCAGGATTTTTTTTTGTTTGCCTCCTTTGTTTGTTACAGATGTATGAAGCTGTCTGACTTTTAGTTGTTTTATTTTAAAATATATATTATTTTATAACTCTTGAGATAATCCCATAGACTTATAACTCTGCTACAGTGATGGAAAGTTTGACTCTTTTCAGAGAGACGGATTTTGTCCCACGGCTCCCAAATGGCTCTTAATTTATTATCAACTGGAGACACAATTTGCTCAACTTAGCAAATATGAATGTTTTCTATGTTATAATTCTTCTGCTGTGTCCATCTTGATCTTGGCCTTAATGTCAGCCTGGAGGATTTGTTCTCTGATGAATGTGAGGTTGAAGTCTTGCACTAATTCTGTCTGTTTTTCCTTGAAGTATTGAAATGATGAGGATTGTTTTCTTTTGTACAAATATAATCACTAAATCAAACTGTAACTTCTGACTTGTTGGATCAGGAATGCTAACTGATTAAGTGTTAAATAAAAAGTCAAATGAATTAGGATTTTTTTTCATGATTCCGTCCAAAAGTTAAAGGAAACTAAGATCATCAAAAGAACTTGAATGTAAAGTTTCTGTTTCTGCTCCTTTATCTAGAAATAATGAACTTTTATGGTTTAATTTTCTGTTCACTTGTCTGTTTTTCTCTCCGTCACCATGAAAACTTCCAGCCTTCACTGACAAGCAATAAAAATGTTTCTGTTGTTTAATGATTAATTACAAGATTTCACTCTCCTGGTTACAAACTTTTATTTTTGGAAGAAATATTTGCTTTTGTTTCATGTTTTAAATGTTTTTGGTACAGTTGGTGCCTTTAGTAAATGAAATATGTAACTTTGGCCGCTGTATAAGTTTATGTGATAACTGTTACCACATGACTGCATGAAAGCTATAAAGAAAAACTGTAAATATGTTCAGCCTTTGTAGGCAGGAAATGTTTAACAAATGCCTGCAGTAAGACACGGTCAGCATGAGCTGGTTTCAGGTTTCAGAGCCGTTTGTCTGCAGTAAACATCATCCAATGGTAATGTGAGGTGTGGCTTTAAGCTTTGGGAACTGAAAGCTGATTCTGTCTCTGTGTTAGAAGCTTCAGCTCCAAGCGAGGTGAGTCTCTGTTTTACCTCTGTGAAATTTAATTAATACATCAGGCGTTATAAATAACTATTAGCACCGTGTAGATTTTTAACTTCAGGTTTAACATTTCATGTATTTTTCGATAGAAGAAAAAAAATCTGCTTCTAATCAGCCTGATCAGTTCCAGGAAATGAGGAATAAAATTATGTTGGTAAATTATATCTTATTAAAACTTTTCTCTAATTCACACGTCGATATAAAATGAAGTAAAGTCACCTCAATTGTGCAAAAACTCTTTCAGTCACATATCAGATCTTTGTCTGTTTGTAAAGAGAATGAAGTCAAACTGGATTTAATGCCTGGTGACTCTGTTGCTGCTGTTGGTGGTGGTGAGATGTAACCCTACGGTTACATGTCTGAAAAAGGTGGAGCGATCTACCTAAGGGGAGGTGCAACAGATGAGGAAGTTCTTTGCCCTGTCCCTCCTCTCTCTTGCCTTATAAAGGCCTGTCTAAATGTCTCTGTCTGTCATTTTTATCCTCCACTTGTAAGAGATGGACGCTTTCTTGTTTTTCATGTTTCTTTGCCTTTTTACATTGGGATCTGCATTTACAGATACAGGTTAGTCTCTATTGTCATTTGCTTCAGATATATTGTTATTGCTAAGAATGTATGAAATTATTTACTGAATGAAACTAAAAATACTGAATAAAATTCTGGTTAAATGAAATAATATTTCTGAAGTTATCATGCTTGTTCAGGTGTTCAGTTGTCTAGTTGAAAAACAGTCGGTTTTCTGTAAAGTTAACGCAGCGCTGAGAATAGTTACAATTAAATAAAATTAGGCAATTTTTGCAACGAATTAATCTTAATAAACTTGACGAGGAGGAGGCTAAATCATTAGTGGGGACAATTACCGAAGAAGAGATAAAATCTGTTATAGGAAAGCTTAAAAATAATAAATCACCTGGAGCGGACGGATTTCCAGGAGAATTCTATAAATGCTTTCAGGCTGAGCTTATCCCACTCTTATACAGAGTGTTTAATTATGCTCTAGGTTCCAAAGATCCACCTAAAACATGGGCAGAAGCAATTATCTCGGTCATATACAAAGAAGGTAAAGACCCCACACAATGCGCCTCGTACAGACCAATAAGTCTGCTGTGTATTGACGTTAAGATTTTAAGTGCCATCTTGGCCAAAAGACTACAAAAGATTATTAATAAACTTATCAATCCTGATCAGACAGGCTTTATTCCCAATAGACTCGGAATAAATAATATCAGACGTACCCTAAATATAATTTCAATTGGACAACAAAGCCCTCACACATCCATGCTTCTCGGCCTAGACGCCGAGAAGGCATTCGATCGGGTGGATTGGTTGTTCCTGAAGCAGGTTCTATTGAAGATGGGCTTTAATGAAAACTTTATCAGTTGGTTTGGGGTGCTGTACTCCAAACAGCACCATATGTGCTATGTTATATATAACCATATAACATATGGTTATATGTCAGAAAGTTTCCCCTTAAAAAGAGGAACTCGTCAGGGTTGCTGCCTTTCACCGATCCTGTTTGCTATCAGTATAGAACCACTAGCAGAATTAATAAGAACAGACTCATCAGTTCTAGGCATACCAGATAAAATCAGGACTCACAAACTATCACTGTATGCTGATGACGTCATTCTGTATATAAGAGACCCAATAACTTCTATACCAAATATTTTAAAATGTTTGAAGGACTTTGGTGTGGTCTCAGGATATAAAGTTAATGAATCAAAGTCAGAGGCCATGATGCTAAGAGGCTCCTGGCCCGCAGAACTATCCAAATCAGTGAATTTCAACTGGTCACCTGACGGATTTCGATATTTGGGAATCAATATTACCACGGATGTTTCCAAATTATATAAGGCAAATTTTGGGAAGCTATTGGACCAAATTCAAAAAGACTTAGATAGATGGGATATTTTACCGCTTTCCTTTTTTGGAAGGATTGAATCAATCAGAATGAATATTCTCCCTAGATTGTTGTATTTGTTTATGGCCCTTCCTATTTGGATTCCAACGACAAAATTAAATAAAATGCAAAAAATGATTTCTACATTTATTTGGCAGAAGAGAAAGGCCAGAATAAAACTTACTCAATTGACCAGTGGTAAACCTTATGGAGGTCTTAATGTACCAAACTTAAAATTATATTACTGGGCATCACAACTACATGCAAGTGTAGGCTGGCTAACACAGAACAAAGAAACAACATGGCTGACATTGGAACAGAGCGCAAGCCCTAAACTTTCTTTACAGGCCCTTGTATTCTGCTCGACTGAAATCTGGCATAAGTACAAAATTACAAATTTATGGATGAAAAGCACTCAAAAGACTTTAAACATGATTAGAAAAAATATGAAAGCTCCTCAATCTATATCCAGAGCTACAAAAATTTTGGATATAATAGACTTTAAACCAGGGCGACAAGATCCAGGATTTCGAACCTGGCAAAGCAAGAACTTAATTTTTATTGATGACTTGTTTGAAGGGGAGATTCTGAAATCTTTTAGCCAGATTAAGGAGAAGTACGGATTGAGCACATCTGATTTTTATAGATATTTACAGTTGCGAAGTTACCTGATGTCCCACACCGAATGGTCCCTTCTTAAGTCACGACCTACTGATTTAGAATTATTCTTTATAAAGATCACCAAAGAAAAAAAATCTAATAATACTGTGTCGAATTTATACAAATGCTTACAATCATGTCTGTCGACGGGATCTCCTGGGATAAAAGAAAGATGGGAACTAGAAATGAATGTTGTGATTGAAGATGAAGAGTGGGAGCAAGTGTGTGCAACTGGACGTAAACTAACAGTCCAACATGGAAAGAATTTTATTGGAAAATAATCGTTAGATATTTCAAAACTCCATATATTATTTCCAAATTTGATCAAGCTAAATCAAATTTGTGCTGGAGACAGTGCGGACTAGTTGGAGATCACACTCATGTCTTTTGGGATTGCCCAAAGATTAAGAAATTTTGGGAGGGAATTAGAGAGGAAATTTCAAATATTTTGCACACTTATATTGATTGGAACCCCCGGATCTTTGTTCTGGGAATTCCCCCAAATAATTTAAGTAAAGAAGAACAGTACTTGTTTGGAATCCTTGTTCTCGTAGCCAAAAAAATGATAACAGTATGTTGGTATAAACTTTTACCCCCTACTGTAAATCAATGGAAAGAGAAACTAGTGAACGTTTATACGATGGAGAAAATAACAGCAAAATTAAACTTGTCCACTGACTTATTTAAGAAAAGATGGAACCCTTTGAAGACATATTTCCAATTAATATTGTAGTAAGTAAGATAAATGTAAACACACAGGCACATATTTTATATGTAGATTTAACACATATCTCCGTTATAATAAAGACAAAAGTCACTCGAGAAAGATTTTTCTTTTATTTCATCCCCCATGTAAAAAATCCTTGATCTTCAGCTCGCCGACTTGTTTGGTTGTTGTTGTTCAACTGTTTGTCTGGTTGTATTGGAAATTGTTGTTTCTGACTTATTGTATTAATCATTGATTTTGAATATTGATCTGATAAAATAAAGTCTTTGTTCAAAAAAAAAAAAGAATAGTTACAGCAGAAAAGTTAAGAGTTTTTATGAGGTTTATTAGAAGAGAATGAATGAATGATTGTGGTAAAATGTGAAGCCAGATGGGTAATGGGGTCGAGTTCTGCTAAAAAGAAAAGAAAACAAAAAAGATTATGTAAGAAAACATTGTAAGTGAGAATTTAGTCTCGAAAGGTTTAAGAGTTACAGTGAAAGTGATTATGTTGATTATATTTTTCTACTTTGTTTAGAATATGACATGTGGAGCCTTGAGCACCATTACATGTGAAAGGTTATTTGATTTGTTTTTACTTTTGAAAGTGTGTGTGCATGGATGTGTATGATTTGCTATTTGATTTGTAAGTAAATCATATATATTAGTTTATTAGTAAATAAAGTAAGCTGACCGAATCTAAAACTGATTGATAGCAATAAGTTGTCTGGAGATTTTTACAGTTTAGTGGCTCTGCAGACTGATCAGGATGTGGGTTTTTGTTTGTATTTATTGGTTTCTTTAGTCTCTGTGTTGTGTGTCAGAAACCCTGATTGGTTTCAACTCATTAATCCATCCTGTGTTTAACCTCATCTGTGTCTCCTGCTCCCTGCTATAGAGCCTCGTCTTTGTCGTGTCCAAACACCAAAACACTTCATGAAGCTGCATGAGATTTATAAAGAAAATATGTTTATTGGACCATTTTGTGTTAATAGTATAACCCCCAATTCTAATAAAGTTTGGATATTGCATAAGTCATAAATAAAATAAAAATCTGATGATTCTCTAATCTTTTTAAACTTATAATCAAAGGAAAACACAATAAAGAGAAGACATTTGATGTTTAGACAAATAAACTTTGTTGTGTTTTTGCAAATAATCTCATTTTGAATTTGATTCCTGGAACACGATCCAAAAAAATTTAGGACAGGCCAAGAAAAGACTGGAAAGTTTAGGAATGATGAGAAAACATTTGTTAGTGTCACGACTGGGTATAAAGGGACATTCCCCCAAATAGTCAATTATTAACATTTAAGGTGGGGCGAGGTTCATAACTTTCTGAAGAGCTGCATGAGCAAATCTTCCCACTGTTTAGGAACAATGTTTCTCCATGTAAATTAGCAATAATTTAGGGATTCTATCATCTGCAGTTCATAATATTGTGAAAAAGATTCAGAGAATCTGGAGAAATCTCTGCAAGTAAACAGCAAGGCTGCAAAGCAACACTGAATACTCTTGACCTTCAACCCCTTAGGCAGCACTGCATTAAAAACAGACATCACTCTGTAACAAATATTACCATATAATTACTTTACTTCATCTATACAGAAGAAAGGCTCATTTGCATTTTAGTATCTGCTAATTACAGGATCATCTCCACAGACTACCTCACTCTGCAGCGCCTCATTGGCTGACGGGCTGAGGTAACTGTCTGTTGGTCTGAAGTCAGTCTGTCTCTCTGACTGAGACAACAAACTTCTGACTTGATTTGTTCTCCAGAGGAGGAAAAGGACTGTCTTATTTTAGTGACATCTCTGCTTAGTCCAGACAGACAATGCTAAGCTGCATTTTCCCGTTACAACAACACGGCTTGTTCATAAAAGAATCCAGGTACCAGACTGGCCTGTCTGCAGTCCAGACCTGCACATGTTTGGCACATTATGAAGAGCAAAATGCAATAATGGAAACCTCAGACAGTTATCAACTGAAGTTGAGCATCAAGCAAGAATGGAAAATATCTCCACCTGAAGACTGTCAGTCTCAAACCTCAGTTTGAGGAAACTAATGACAGTTTCCTCAACTCTGTTGACAGGAAGTAGAAACTCAAGCAGAAACAGTTTAACTCTACATGTCAGCCTTGTGTTTGTGTTCATTCATTATGATGATTAAAATATATTAAATCATAAAAGGATTAAACCAACAGAAAAGTTTGAATAACTGAATAAAATACATTCATCAACAAATAACAAGAATCCTTGTTAGATAATTTGAAGCAGATTATTTCTGATTCTAACAACAGTTCTTGTTTTAAGGTCCAGATCTGTTGTTCCAGTCCAGGTCAGAGTCCAGTGTCTCTCCTTGGTCTCTGCTGCTGCTGTGGAAGTGGACCGCTTCACTTTGACCTCTGACCTTTCTGCTCTGTTTTCTCTGTCCTGTAGTTCATAAAAACATCTCAGCTGTTCCTGGACAGAGCGTCTCTCTGCCATGCCGACTCCCCAACAACAAACCTGTTGTGTTTGTGAAGTGGACCCAACCGGACCTGGAACCAGAATATGTCCTCCTGTTCAGAGATGAGCAGCCTGACCCAGAGAACCAGCATCCATCTTTTAGGAACCGGGTGGAGCTGCAGGATAGACGGATGAAGGACGGAGACGTGTCTTTGCTTCTGAGCAACGTGACGACCAGCGACTCGGGAAAATACGAGTGTCGAGTTTTCCAGAGAGAAGCAACCGGCAGGAAGAGACGCGCTTTGACCTCTGACCCCATCTGGATCGTCTTCCTGGATGTAGCGCCTCCTCCAGGTGAGTTTTCATGGTTTCTATATTCCAGTGAAAGAAGGAAGCTGCATAAAGTGTTTTAATGTTCAGATCAGTGAATCTTCTTAAAGGTGAAAATGTCTTTAGAGTCTCTGTGGGGGCTGTGGCTAATCTAAGGGGGAATATCCCTTTAAGGCCAGATGTGGTTCTGGTTCTGCAGTGAACCTGTCAGACCAGATGTTTGTTTTCTAAAGCTGCTGCAGAAAGCAGCTGGTCTGAGAGCAGCAGATGAAGAGAAATGGATTCTGACCTTCAGCTCTGATTCTGTTTTACAGAAAACGAGGAGGAAAGAAAAGAAGATGGAAGCAGAAACAAACATGTTGGACTGATTATTGGAGCCGTTCTGATTATTGTAGCCATTTTTATGGCTGCACTGATTAATGGTTTGATTCATCGTCTTTATGTTATTTAAACAAAAGAAGAGGAAGCAGAAGATGAACAGATCACCAAACTCACAGTGAGGGTTATGGACGGTTCTAGTTCAGAGATCCCCAACCTTGATCCTCAGAGTTCAACATCCTCCATGACTTGAATGTGACTTTGCTCTAACAACTTGATTGCAATGATTGCATCAGCTCCTCTGCAGGCCATCAGGTTCTGCTGAGGAGTTTTAATCATTGAATCATTTATGTGGCTACAGGGAAAGTCCTAAAGCCTGCAGGACTTTGGGCTCTGAGGACCAGGGTTGGGATCACTGCTCCAGTTGACCCAAGATTGGTTTCTTCAGCTGTTACAGTCGATATCTTGATGCAGTGAAAGTGAAATTTTGAACAAATTAATTTAAAGAAGCAGGAACACATTTATTAAACATGTATGCACAAAAAACAGTTTTGCAGCTTAAGAATAAATAATTTTAGCTTCTGAATTTGTTCAAAAAGGAGTGAGAAGAAATTTACACTGTTTTTATTCTTCAATATAAAACATGTATGTATGATCTAAGAATAATATATCCCATTTTGTTTTATTTATTTCCTCAATAACTATTTAAAAATAGTTATATATTTATATAACGTATCAGAAAAAGTGCCAACTAAACAAAAGTAAAGTGACCAATAACATTTAAGCTTTGGGTGCTCACCCTCATGCTTCTACGTAGCGCATCTTGTGCTGTTGTGATGTTTTTTCACAAAAGATCTTTTTTTTTTCTCCACAATTTTGTTAATAGTAAATAAAGTTAAATAATAAAAAATCCAGAAATGACTCTTTTCTTTATCACTTAAAGGAAAATCCCAAGGTTTACAGAGTTTGTTCAGCCGTACAGCTGCAGGCGCTGCTGCCCTCCGATAAAATCCTGCAGGCGTCTGTGCAGTTCTGAACTTTAATCGTAGGAAAGAGTTTTACACATAAAGCAATTTATTTTAAACGTTTTTATCATTTCCTTTTTTCAAACTCTAAATATAAACAAATGTTATTACTTCATTGTAAAAAGATTAAATTAAATTAAATAATCTCTAATGACAATGGCTATTTTTAGAACTTGCTCCGAGGGCGACTGACAATGTCCCCTCGGGCGACCGGGGGCCCGCGGACCCCGTGTTGGTGACCCCTGTTTTACAGTGCAGACACAGAGCCACGCTGGGCAGCGTGTTCAGATGGAAATGCCAGACATAATTCTTGGTTTACACAGATAAATCCTTCTCACTGCTCACTCAACGCTCCTCTTCAAGCACAACTACATGTTATACCTGCAGTTCACATAGAGCTGCACAGCAGAGCAACACGGTGGGGTTTAATCTGGACTCCTACCTCGATGTAGGAGGTCAGGGGGCTTATAATGCGCTGGGGGAAACCCTGGATATATGTACAAACATCAATGACTCCTGGATTTCTGGGCTTCTCACCCTTTCTCTAAGGGAGCCCAGAGACCCTGCAGAGAAAACCCCTCCAGTATAACAAGGCAGTTCCCAGGAGGGGCACTCTCCAGTACCCCCTCCAAGGACTTAAAAAGGCTGGGTAAACAGTCAGAACCCAACCCAAACCCGTAGGTAGAGGGAGAGGCTGTCCTCTTGTTCCCCCCAACGTACAGGCACCAAGACGGGAGGCAACAAGTCAGCCCACTCCTGCCCAGCGCCTCTCACAAGGGGCAACTCCAGGGTGGGAGAACATCCAACCCCTTTCAAGGAGACTGGCTCCAGAACCAGAGCCATGCACTGCAGTGAGTCCGAAGAGTTTTTGCGGCGCTAGTGGCTCGTATTTTTGTGACAGCAGGCAGACAGGAAGGAGGGCGAGGAGAGGGGGGAAGACATGCGGCAAGGGTCGTCGAACCCTCAACGTCCGTTTCCAGGACTAAGGCCTCCAAACGTGCTGCGTGCTAACCCCCTGCGCCACCACAGCATGCCCCGAGTCCGACTATTTCTAGCTGGAACCCATGGGCTCTTTTCGGGCTGAGCCCGGTCGGGCTCTGTGGGTTAAAGCCCGGCCACCAGGGGCTCCCCAACGTGCCCCACCCCCAGGCCTGGCTCCAGGGTGGGACCTCATGTACGGGCGAGCAGAACCACTGTTTCCAATGGTCGTTTTCATCATAAGGGATCTTTGGGCTGCACTTGGTCTGGTTCCTCACCTTGGACCTGTCTGCATTGGGTGGCCCAACCAGAGGCATGAAGCCCCGACAGCAAGACTCCTAGGATCACTGGGACACTCAAACCCCCCCACCACGATAAGGTGGCAGCCCATGGAGGGGACGTGTAAATGTGTGTGTGTGTGTGTGTGTGTGTGTGTGTGTGGGTAGGTGTGTGTGTGTGTGTGTGTGTAAATATGAAGTAACCTGTTAATTATGTAAGACAGAGAGAAAATGAGAGAGAGGAAGAAAGTTGTTTTTTAAGATGAGGAAACAAACTCAATGTGGTGGGAAGCAAATTCTGACCTTTGGTCCAGTTGTGAGGTGAAATGTATCTTTTTAGTTTAAAAAAAAAAAAAAGATTTTTAGGCTCTAATAAAGTTTTTTAGGCCGTTATTTAACAGGCTGAACAGGAAACTGGGAGGAGAGAGAAGGAAATGACATGCAGCAGATTCCCCAGGACTGGGAATTGAACCCAGGTTGACAAACAAAACCTAGAAGTAACATCCTAAACAAAACATAATTTACAGTTTTACTGTAAATCTGGTTAAAAAAATAACTGAATTATTCATTTCTGAGCCCCTTTTCCTTCTCTTTTATACAAGCAGACAGAACATAAGCTCAACAACACAAAAGCTTCATATTTATTACAAAATATTCATCTGAGAATCGATTTCTTCCTGTAGTGGAAATGATTTCTGATTAAGTTTTCTGTTTTCATACTTTCATGAATTGTTCTTCTTTTTACCTTTTCTACAGTTTTTCATGTTAAATTGCACTTTTTGTTAAGTTTCTTATATTATCTTGAATCTGTATTTCTAAATAAAGACTAACAGAAAGATCACACAGTAACTTTTATTTTTGATAAAACCTGTTTTTTTCTTATAACAAACAAACCAGATAAAACAAGTTTGGGCTTCTTTATGGTCCGGAGTATTAAATTATGATTACAATTATCATCTAATATTAAGTACAGATTAAACTCTAATCTTCATTTAACACCCTGGAACCTGAAGAATCCAAACCTGTTAAATCAGCTTTTTTATGTTTGGTATAAAAAGAAAAACAGGATTTATCAAAGAAAAACAGGTGAATGGACTGAACTTGTGTCATGCCTTGCTAGTCATGTTGACCACTCACCACTTCACACTACAGTCACACCGACATGCAGGGCGGGGGGCAACTTGCCGCTAAGTGCCCCGCCCCGGGGCAGCTCAACATGTGGCTGAGGAAGCTGGAATCGAACTTACAACCTTCTGGTCACAAGACGACCACTCTACCCACTGAGCCACAGTCGCACTAAAACAGCCACTGCATGATCCTTTTGCTAATCTTTTTAAAATACAGATTTAAACAGTTTAAACCAGTGGTGTCCAAAGTCGGTCCTGGAGGGCCGGCAGCCTGCATGTTTTAGTTCTCTCCCTGGTTTAACGCACCTGCCTCAAATGATGGCTCGTTAGAAGACCTAAAGGTTGTTGGTACCACCAGGGAGAGAACTAAAACGTGCAGGATGCCGGCCCTCCAGGACCGACTTTGGACACCACTGGTTTAAAAGCTACAATTCAGTGCAATTTAATATAAAAAGTGTGTAGAAAAGGTAAACTAAAGGACAAACCATAAAAGTACAAGTACAGTGAAAATAAACAGAAATCATTACTATTAAAAGAAGACATTTTAATTCTTAAATCAATACATTGCTATAAAAATTGAGCTCAGTGTAGTCGCCTCAGCTATGGCGTTTCCAGCGCTCCTGCTCTTTTTCAGTCTGTAATGGATCAGATTTTCCAAGGGATGGATCATGTGAGCTGTTTTCTGGATGATATTCTCATCACTGCTTCATCGGAGAAGAAACATCTACAGAGGTTGGAAGAAGTTCTCACACGCCTGGAGAAGCATGGTGTGAGAGTTAAGCTTGCAAAGTGTCGTTTCCTTCAGAGCAGTGTGGAATATTTGGGACACAGGATTGACAAAGATGGACTGCACCCCATGGAAGAAAAGGTTGCAGCCATAACAAAGGCACCAGAACCAACCAATGTCACTGAACTGAAGTCTTTTTTGGGTCTTCTGAATTACTACAGTCGATTTCTAAACAATCCAGCTACCATCCTTCAGCCTCTCCACAACCTTTTGAGAAAAGATGAAACATGGATTTGGACAACAGCATGTACACAAGCATTTGAAGATGCAAAAAGACTACTGCTGCAGAACAAAGTGTTAGTGCATTATAGCACACGCCTGCCATTGAAATTAGCCTGTGATGCATCACCTTGTGGGGTTGGTGCAGTCATTTCTCATATCTTGGAAAATGGAGAGGAAAGGCCGGTGGCATTTGCATCAAGAACGCTAACCGATGCTGAGCGGAAGTATGCCCAAATAGAGAAAGAGGCTCTTGCCATCATTTTTGGAGTCAAGAAATTCCACAAATATCTGTACGGAAGGAAATTCACGCTCGTAACAGATCACAAGCCATTGTTGTTGACTATACTGGGACCAAAGTCAGCGCTGCCAACACTTGCTGCATGGAGGATGCAACGCTGGGCTCTTATTCTAATGGCATATAACTATGACATTGAGTACAGAAGATCAGCTGACCATGCAAATGCGGATGCGTTGTCACGTTTACCGCGGAACTCACCAGACAACACTACAGAAGAAGGAAGCATCTTCTACTTCTCTCATGTGGAAGAACTACCAGTATTAGCAAAAGACATTGAGAAAGCGACTATGAAAGATCCGCTTCTCAGCAGAGTGTGGAGCTACACCATGAATGGGTGGCCAAATTATGTACAGGATGAAACACTTAAACCTTATTTAATTCGCAGACAGGAACTGTCAGCAGAACAAGGATGTGTTCTTTGGGGACAAGGTGTTATCATCTGTCAAGAAAACTGGCATAAGGGTATGAGATCTTTCCAGGTACACGCAGAAAAAGGTGCATAATGGCTTGGATGAAATAAAGTAATCTTGTAATTTGATTAAAAGTTAATTAAGTTTATAGGTCTGAATAATATGAGTATAAGTAATCACATAATAACCATTTGAAATATATTTCCTGAGATGTGATCTGTAATGATTTCTGTAATGATTTAACTGTGGAAAGATTATGATTATGATTTATGATTAATAATAAGAGAAAGATGTGATTTATTGTCAATAATTATGAAGTTGTAATCATTTGAAATCAATTCACTGAGTTGTAATAGATAAAAGTGAGTTATAGAAAGACGAATGTGCAGCACAGCTCTGATAACAGGAAATGTCGCAAGCAGTTCTGAACAGATGGCCAAGGCGCACAGGATGGATGGTGTGTTGAGTTTGGCTGGAGCAACGGGGAAAGGAGAAATACGGGACTTTCCACTATGATCAGCAAAAACAGGTTGAGAAATGTGGGGGCTTTTTCATGAGAGACAGCAAATGTGAAGAGAGTCACGTAGGCCAAACCTCCCCATACACATACATGGTGGAGAGATGCATAAAAAGGGGCTGAAAAGAGGAACCAGCCGTTCCCAGTCCGGCGGCGCAGAAGGAGAGACAACTTGCAGAAGCAGCTACGGACCGCACTTCAGAACCACGGGGAAGCTCGGACTTCACACCGCTAAGACAGGACTGGGTCCCATCGCCCCATCTCTGGTTCTTGATTCGACCGTTGGTCTCGTCTCAACCCAGCAGCAATTTCAAACTCTGCAACAAGACTTGGAGGAAGGACAAAGGTCCCTTAGGGATGAGGAACTGGGTTTTTGCAGAAGGATTCAGACCCGTTCTGCTTTGTTCCCTTTCTAAGGAGGATTTTTCCACACAAGGCAAAGACCTCAACCAAGGATGCTAGAAATTCCTGTTGCCAAAAGATCCACCATCGTCTGGGTATGAGTTGAATCTGCTTCTAGAAATTCCATTTCAGAACTCGCGACTTAACTCTTAGGGAAAGGAGACAGGGTAGTATGATTGTACATGTAAATTTTATTACACTGTTTTTGATCTATATACGATTGATTATTGATTTGTATGTCGCATATCCCTGCTTAAGCTTGCTTAATAAATTTATACTATAAAATTCTAATGAGGTTGGTGGACATTGGAATTAATAGAGTCATTTAATCTTTGTCCAGTTCTTTTAATTAAGGTAAAACTAATGTACATGATTCAAGTAAATAGGAGGCTTCATAATTTCCTTTGGTGAGAGTAAATAATGACCCTGGGACTTACATCTAAGTCACTAAACATAATCTAGCCGGTTCCAAGTGCAAGTTATGATTTAGAAAGTGGGCTACCGTTAACAGAAGTGGTTATTGGAATTATGCAGCTGCGAGGGCTACTCAGCTGATTGTTTCTTAACTGTAAAGGGTCATAACTTCTGGATTGGAGGTAGTTAGAGCTAGACGAATCACTTTCGCCACCAGTTTAAATAGATTATCTCTTATAGAGTACTTTTAGGGTAATACCCAGGTCTCAGAGATTTTCCGGACCTGTTAGACGGAGAACTGGTCAGTAGGCAGCCCTGTGGAGTAGTGAGGAGTGGGCGGGGCTGACTATTGCAGGATAACCTTCACATCCCACCAAGTTACCGACAGAAAGTGCTGAAAGACCTGCATCATGAACATCCAGGCATATGTTGTATAAAAGCTCTCGCCCGCAGTTGCCTGTGGTGGCCAGGGTGTGACGGTGACATACAAGAACTGGTCCAAAGCTGTCAAATCTGTCAAGCTGTGCAGAAGTTGCCAGCGGTCGCACCACTCCACCCGTGGAAATGGCCTGAAAGACCGTGGCAACGGATTCACATTGACTTCGCTGAAAAGGACAAACACTATTTCTTAATGGTTATTGACAGTCATTCAAAATGGTTGGAAGTATTCCCGATGACATCCATGACATCACACAACACCATTGAAATCTTCAGAAGGTTATTCTCTTCATATGGACTTCCAGAAGAACTTGTTTCAGACAACGGACCTCAGCTGGTGTCACAAGAATTCCGCCAGTTTTTAGAGTTAAACGGGATGCGTCACACAGCTGTTCCTGCATATCACCCTGCATCAAATGGAGCAGCAGAGAGGTCAGTACAAATCCTGAAACGATCTTTGATGAAAAATGTACTGGAGGCAGATGGGAAGGCCACATTGCCACTCAGTCATTGATTGGCAAACTTCCTTATCATGTATCGCAGTACACCGCACACCGTGACAGGTTGCACACCAGCAGAGCTATTCCTGAAATGTCAGATCCGAACCCGTTTCAGTCTTCTCAAACCTGAACTTGCCCAACACATTAAACAGGGGCAGTTCAAGCAAAAACGACATCATGATCGCAGAGTTCCATTTTTACGTGTTTTTTCGGAAGGAGAGACTGTTCGTGTCCGAAATTTCAGAGGAGGGTTTGTGAAGTGGACCTGTGGAACAGTTTTGAAGAGGTTGGGAAGCGTCACTTATCGGATACAAGACGGACAGAGAACGCGCACCATACATGTCGACCACATGTTACCATGCAAACAAGTTGTGGAGAAATCTCCAGTTATGTCTTCCCAAGTGCTCGTGGAGGAACCCGAAGAGATCAGAGACTGTGTTGTTCCAGGAAGTCCGAGAGGAACCCTGACAGCGTCATCGTTGCCTGCTGAATCACCTGGGCAGACAACAGAAGAACCCTCGGTATCAACCCCTAAAACAACCCAAAGCCCATCAGCGGAGCGCAGATACCCTGTGAGGCACAGAGTTCCTCCAAAGAGACTGAATCTTTGAAAATGTATAAAGTATGATTTAGTTACTGCTAGTTGATTTTTGAGGTGATACAGCATTAAGTGCAGCCTAAATTGTTAAATTCTTAGTGAAGGCCATAGAGGATTTATTTGCTGTTATTATGCATTTTATCCTACTTATTAATTGCAGTAGAAATCTAAAAGAGGAGGAATGTAATAGAGTGGTTTGTTACCCCTAGTGGTAGAAATACAGATATACCTGTTCTAGGTATAGTTCTTAGTAGGCCAACTTATTAGGTTGGGTTAGCCAGAAAAACTGTACTGAAGTAGCTGTTCTGCTCCTGCGTTCCACCATTAAAAGACTTCGTCTCCACATTTCCTCTGCTTGTTCTTTCCAACCCCAGAATATCACATTCCCAATAACAGTATGTCTGGGAAAGAATATATTCTAAACTTTCTTATTCCGTTGGCTAAATTCCACATACATGCCTGTAAATTTGCTAGAAACAAACCCAACCTCACTGTTTTTAGAGTAAGATGTTTTTTGGACTCTTTAAGATTGTGCACCAACTCTAAAGCTATGAAACTTATAACCTTAAGCGATGAATTTGATTTGTAATCTATTATTTATTTATTTTTTTCCTTTTAAATTATTTAATTTAAATACCCTTAAATTAAATAATTTAAGGGTATTTAATTAAAATACTTGAACAGAAACATCGCTCTAATTTTACAGGTTAATAAAGTCGGTGAAGGAGGAGCCAAACTAAGAAGGAAAAGTTTAAAGAAGGAGACAAAATTCTTGATAGGTCTGGATTTATTTATGCTTAAATGTTTTTAAAATTTATGTAACTCAGTTTCAATTTCAGGAACTTTGTTCTCATATTGAATGAAACTTTTTCTCTTTCTGTAATTTATTCTCATGTTACAATTCATATATATCAGCAGAAACTGTTTGGATAAAAAAAAGCTTTGAATGTGTCCAAAGTCTTCATTATGTTCATATTTCTCCAAACACAAAAACACATTTTAGATTTCTGATGCTTCATGACAAATTCAAAGAAACTTTTGCAAAATGAAAAAATTTCCTTCATGTTTTTCTGTAACTTTAATGTCAGTGAATCAATAAACTGATTGCAAACGTCAGTCTGTGTGAACTTGTGTTAATTTTGACACACAGGTGGTCATGATACGGGCTGATACTCTGTTGGATTGTAAAGACTCTGATATTATTATTATTATTATAAAGTTTGTGTGTTGATGCTTATATAAGAAACAAACAGCAGAATTAATCATTTTAAATAACAAAAGTTTTATAAAGTAGAAAAAATTCCAGTAAAAAATTGATCAGCTGATCGATGTCCAGATATTTAACATTTCTGAAGCAGCAGCTCCTCTTCATCACTTTCTATAAATAAACTCATTCAGCCTTAATGTGGGTTTTACCTTTTTGTTTTTGTCCAATAAGTTCTTATATAAACAAAATAAAACAATTTATCATAAATTTTAGAAGATAAAACTTAACGTTGAATCTTAATGATGGAAAAAGTATAAAAACAGAACAAATCAAACTGAACTGATCCAGTCAGTCCATCACTCAGACCTTCAGCTCTATACGCTCACAGTTCCTAACTCCACCACCAGGTGGCGCTCCAGTATAACCCTTGATGGTAGAACTGGTCTGAGGTCAGATCCAGCAGCTGGATTGTTTCTGCAGAGGTCCAAACAGCTGCAGCTCATGTTGGAGGTTAAAAGCTTCTGCAGTGAATCAGGTTCTGACAACATGAGGGAAGAAATCTGGTTGATTTCCAGCAGAACCATCAGAACCAGAACCAGTGGAGCAGATCCAGAGCTTCACTGGTTCATCAGCTGCTGCAGCTTAAAGCAGCTCAGATCAGGGTTCTGGTTCCAGGTTCTGCTTGAGTCCAGAACGTTTGTTTCCAGCAGCCAGCAGGTCAGAACCAGCTGCAGCTGGACGGGTCAGAACCAGAAAATCACTATGCTGCTGGTTCATGAACAGAAGGAAGAAAATCAGTTCAAACCTGAAACACTGAACATAAAAAATAAACAACAATCTTAGATTAAATTATGTTTATTGAGGCTCATTTATGTCGAGTTTCAGTTTTAAAATCTTTCAGCTGCTGAAAATAATCGACCAAATAAATGAGTTTGTTGTGTTGATGCTACAAATCTACATTCCTCTCATTCTGATCAAAGTGTTTCTAACGATAAAGTGACTGAACTCTCTCTTGTCTCTTTGTCATTACTAAAATAAACATCTGCTGGTTGAAAACATTTCACTAAAAAATAAGAAAGAAAAAACATCAGAGCTGCTGCTGTCAGTCCCACAGTGAAGATGATGAAGATGATGATGATGATGAAGATGTTCCATCTTTGTTCTGGTTCTGGAGTCAAAGTTGGTCTCTGAGTTTGGATCTGATCAGCAGCTGCAGGGAGAGAAATCAGAAATATTTATTGATATTTGATGAAAACTGAGATCCAGGAGGATTCATGTAGAAGATGAAGATGTTGGTTCATCAACACAAGAATCAGAATTTATCAACGTTTGTAAAAATGTTTATTAATATTCTGATGATTTTTTCTCACCAGTAACGCTGAGTCGACATTCTGTAGAGTTGAATCCATCTTCAGTTTTCACGTCACACAGATACAGACCAGAGTCTTCAGTCCTCAGTCTGGACACATTTAATCTGATTCGTCCTTCTCTGAGGACGTCTTTGTCACTCTGGACTCGTCCTGAAAACTGTTTATCCTGAGAATCTGGAAACTCATCACCATCATGATGAAGATATATTACCCCTGACTTTACTGATGTTCTGAATTCACAGATGATGAACAGTTCCCTGTTGGATCCCTGAGTCTTGGTGGTGAAGGTCCACTCCAGAGTGATGCTGTGGTTCTCCTCTGCCTGATAGCTGCTCTGTGTCACATTCACTACAAATGTTGCTGCTGAGGAGACAGAGAGGGAAAGAGAGGAGCAGACACACTGAGAACTGGAACATGGGAGTCTTTCAGCTCCATCTAGAGAGCTTTCTGTCACAAAGACAAGATGGAGACTGACCATAGAGACATGAGCTGAGGATGAGGAGCAGCAGGATCCTGGAGATCATCTTCATCCTGAGAGAGGAAGAGGAGGAGAGGCAGCAGAACATCAGGAACAGCATCACTAACAATACAAGGAACATCTGGATTCCTGCTACAGATTTAACTTTATTTAGAAACAGATCAATACTGCCACCTTGTGGTAATAAAACTATACAGCCGTCAGACAACAGAACATGTTTTTATTCTCTGCTCCTTCTGAAACTTTTATTATGAAATATTTTATTTAGATTGTTTATATCTAAATAAAATATTTAGATTATATTCTCTGAGCCTTCTTGTAATTTTGATGATTATTATTTACAGACAATTAGAAAACTGCATAAGACCAATAAAAACATAAATATCCAAAACAGAGATATCAGGTTTCTGAAAAGACTTTTAATTTCTATCCAGTCAGTTTCACTTTGGACTTTAATCAACTTGGTTTCTGGTTCTCTTCATTCTTCCTCCAAACTCTGGAACCTTCATTTCTGAATGAAATACAAACTTTACTTTCATCTGAAAACAGGACTTTGACCCACTGAGCAACGGTCCAGTTCTTCTCTTCAGGTAAGATGTTTGTATCTAGGATTGTCTCTGGTGAATCCTGTGTGAAGGAGTGAACTGAGTCTGCTCTGAATCCAGCATCAGTTCACTCCTTCATCCTTGTGAAACGCATCGAAATGTGAGAGAGGTTTTTAGACAATCCTCTCCAGGCTGCAGTTTTCCCTGCTGAACATTTTCCACATGTCGTGGTGTGGAGAACAGGATGGAGACACATCCTGTCTGAGTTTGAAACCTGAGACATGTTGGACAAAAGTGTCAAACCAGAGACACTAAACTTTCAGCTGCAAGAAATAATAACAAGTTACAGAAGATTAAAAGTTATTATTACAGATATATGAACTGGAAAACATGGTTTCAGGATTTAACTGTCGTGTTTTTCTTCTTATTCACAAGAAACGTGTATTTAACTAAAAGGTTTTATCCAACTAACTCTAAATTATAGACAAACAGATCCACATAGAATAAACTTACTCTGTTAGTTTTCTTCTTTATCAGCCTCCATATTTTGTTGCTTTGTCAACTTTTGTGTCCAGGTCTCTGCATAACGTTGCTACTGATCTCTAAAGCTACAGTTTAGATCTAAACTAACAGACTGACAAATAATTTCAGTTATGCTTTTTAGAGGCGGTCGAGGGATCAAACTCCTACTCACTTTAAGAACTCCTCCTCCTAATGCCGGACATTCATTACATTCATTACTGTCTCCATGTTGCAGGGCATAAAGCCGGACTCGTCCTGAATCAGGGAGTTTCCCTTCCTGCTCCGTTAGACTCTGGGGAATGAGTTGCAGTAGGAGGAGCAAAGCAAAGCAAAGCGAGCGGAAGCGGTGGAGCTGAAAGATGTCAGTCGTGAAAGCTGCCAACAAACTTTGATTTGATTCCTCAACCAGCTGTTACTGGAAGCGCATAGCAGAAATAATTTGTCGATCTGTTAATTCAGGCCTGCAGAGATCAGCAGCAAAGCTGTGCAGAGACCTGGACACAAGGTCAGTGATGACGCTGATGAAGAAGAAAAACTAACCGAGTAAGTTTATTATATTTAATGTGGATCCGTTTGTCTGATCCGTTTAGAGTTAGTTGGATAAAACCTTTTACTAAACTACACGTTTCTTGTGAGTGTAAAACACAATCAGTAAATAATAACATTGTGTTTCCCAGTTCATATATTGTAAAATAACTTTTAATCTCCTGTAACTTGTTTTTCTTTCTGAACTCTCTGAATGTTTTGTGTCTCCTATCAGTATTAAACGTGTTTGTCCAACATGTTTCAGCTCTTAAACTCAGGGTTTCCCACCAACGCTGACAACACAATCAGTCCCGTTTACGTTCATAGATTCGTTTCTGTTCTTTCTTTCAACAGAATAAAGACGAATAAAAAAAAGTCTGAAGTGCTTCACAGATCAATATGTCTGCAGTGACGAAATGTGTTTGATATTTCACACTCAGAAAATGTTTCATTTGTTTACAGTTTATAATGAAACTGTCTCTGAAATGATAAGATTTCAACACTGGAGAATCACGAAGGTTCAGAGGCAGAAAAAGTTTCTACGGTTTGCTCCGAGCAGAGCTTCACTGCGGCGGCGTGGGAGGAGTTAAACACGTGACTCCGCCCACAGCTCAAATCACACCAGCAGTGTGAACTGTGAACTAAATATAAACTGGAAGGTCAAGTTCCTGAAATAATTCATTTTACCCCTTCAACAGTAATAATTCACTGAATGGTGATGAATGTATGTTGAGACATTAAATGAAGGTTTTCTCATCAGCAACTGTGTTTATATATTATTTTTATTCCACTGTAGAAATAAACAAGAGCACAAAAAGTTATAATTTTGTTAAAAAGTTCAACATTTAATTCAGAAAGTAAAACTAGCATATATTATATAGACTCACATATTCTAAACTTTTTTTTCTTGTAACTTTGATTATGGCTTATAGATAATAAACTCAACCTCCAGTCTCTGAAAAATTACAAATATTCTAGAATATACTGTAAAATATTGATTCAAAGTTTTCTGGACTCATTGATCTGTTCTGATGTTTGGTCTTAAAGCTGTTTAATTGATGCTCTTTGTTAATGAGCATAAAGTTTTTTATCTGCTCCAGTTGGTCTGTTCATAATGTTCTCATGTTATTAATAAATCCATATTTATGCAGACTTTCTGTCAGGATGGTTGTTCACTGTTGAGATGTTTGTTTCCAGAACTGAGATCAGCTCTATTTGAGCTTTTTACTAAACGTTGCTTCTCCCTCTAGTGCTGAAAAGTCGCCACTACAACAATCTAATAAATTGTCTCCAAATAATCGAAGCAAATAGAAAAAAAAAACCTCTTGAAACGATTGAAAATGTTAAATCTGAATTCTCTGTTTCATTGTGGCTTCAAAGAACAAAACCAATCAATCAATCAATCAATCAATCAATCAATCAATCATCTAAACCCACTCAGAGGATGAATCAGACTCCATGTGTTCAGACTGAAGACGGTTTCGTCTCTGGAAGATGCCGACTCAGCGTCTGATGATTTCAGCCGAAGGTAAAATATTGACAGGATTTTCTGTGAAATGATTCCTGCTGCAGTTTGAACCATAAGAACTGATGTTGTTGTTTAACTGCAACATGAACAGCAGCTGGACTGAGAAAATGATTCAGGTGGGATTTTAATCCTCATGTTTCTGCCAACATTAAGAACCAAAACATGAAGAGGAGAAATTAAAAGTCCAGATCAGGATGAGCAAAAACAGCCTGGAAAACATTTGAGTTTCTAAAAACAGTGTTTGAATAATAATGAGTAAATATGCACTGAGATATTTGCTAATGTTTTTGTGATTCTGGACATTTTAAAGAAGAAGCAGACTGAAATTACTGCCAGCTGCAGCTGGACGGGTCAGCAGCAACAGAACCAGGATTTATGGAAACACTAAATATTTCCCTCATTGGAGCTGTAAGTCATCCTCTATTGATCCTCATCATTTTCTTTAGGATTTTACATCAGAAAAAAGCAAAACGCTGCAGGAATAGAAACTTTAAATATAAATGATTAAAAATGACAAATATTTTACTGAACCTACCAGAGATGCTGAGTCGACACCTTGCAGAGTGGAAGCCATCTTGGATCTGATGGAGGACTGGTTCTCTGTGATCATTTCTTTATTCAATCATTTAACAAGAACATTATCGTACAGAAACGTGAAGAAACATTCAAACATCTGGGAAACTTCCTGACTCACCTCGTTTAGTTTAGAAAAGTTATCAGGAAAACTTCACATGAAGTCAAATAATGTTACAGTAAAATCATAAATATTCATGAATAAACATTGTAGGAAGAGCAGATGATAATGACAATGAGCATCAAAACATTAAAACATAACAGTACAGGACTTTGAATCTTTTAAAAAGATTTGGAAACAAGAATTTAATTATCTTTAAATACAGAAATGAATAAAAATCCTTTTTTCCTTCATTAAATGTTGTTATTGTAAAGTTGAGCCCAAATTTATTCTTTAGGTTTAAAGTTCATCATTTCATTGACTATTAACTCTAACTTAATTAGAAATAATTATCTTGGAAACATTTATACATATATAATATTATTTCTAAAGTTACATCAAAGTGAACTACAAAACTACAGCAACAGGGAAAAATAAAACCAGTGGGGAAGTTTTAGCTTTAAACAACAACAACATGTTTACAGACTTAGTAATAAATGAGCAGAAAAGATTCAACAGCAGCTGTAAAGCACAGTGGTGGAGGAGTAATGATGTGGGATTGTTTTGCTGTCAGGACTGGAGATCATGATCTCTCCTGTTTATCAAAGTAGAATCCAAAATGAGTTCAGGATCCATCAGCTGCTTCCTGAAGCTTCAGAGTTAAACAACTGAATTAAAGTTCATCATCAGCCGATTCACTAAAGAGTTCTGGATCCATGTTTGATCAGTAAAACTATGATTGCTGCTGCTGTCGGTCCCAGTAAAACATAAAGGCCGACCCGTCCTTGACTGTCTGACGCTGAATCTTCTTTATGATGATGGAAAATTCCAGAAGAAGCTGGAAAGAACCAAAAGATAAAAACTGAATTTGTGCCTCATTAGAGACGTTTGGTCAGAGAAACTGATGTTTGCTTTATATTGACTTTGGCTTTAAATTTTAGAGAAACCAACAGACAGACAAGATGCCGTGAAAACACAATAAACATAAAAACATGTTAACAGAAATTAAAAGAGAAAATACTTCTGAGCTAAACGACACAAGAGCAACAAATTCTTAGCTGATTAACAGAAAAACTTGAAAGTTTTTTTGAAGCTTAAACTCACCAGTAACGTTGAGTCGACATCTTCCAGAGTTGAATCCATAATGAGTTTCCACGTCACACAGATACAGACCAGAGTCTTCAGTCCTCAGTCTGGACACATTTAGTCTGATTCGTCCTTCTCTGAGGACGTCTTTGTCACTCTGGACTCGTCCTGAAAACTGTTCATGCTGAGACTTTGAAATCTCAACACCTTTATGGACCTGATAGAGAACTAAAACTCCATGATCAGTGTTTGCTTCACAGTAGATGAACAGATTCTTCCAGGATCCCTGAGTCTTGGTGGGGAAGGTCCACTCCAGAGTGATGCTGTGGTTCTCCTCTGCCTGATAGCTGCTCTGTGTCACATTCACTACAAATGTTGCTGCTGAGGAGACAGAGATGGAAAGAGAGGAGCAGACACACTGAGAACTGGAACATGGGAGTCTTTCAGCTCCATCTAGAGAGCTTTCTGTCACAAAGACAAGATGGAGACTGACCACAGAGACATGAGCTGAGGATGAGGAGCAGCAGGATCCTGGAGATCATCTTCATCCTGAGAGGAAGAGGAGGAGAGGCAGCAGAACATCAGGAACATCATCACTAACAATACAAGGAACATCTGGATTCCTGCTACAGAATTAACTTTATTTAGAAACAGGTCAATACTGCCACCTTGTGGTAATAAAACTATACAGCCGTCAGACAACAGAACATGTTTTTATTCTCTGCTCCTTCTGAAACTTTTATTATGAAATATTTTATTTAGATTGTTTATATCTATATAAAATATGTAGATTATATTCTCTGAGCCTTCTTGTAATTTTGATGATTATTATTTACAGACAATTAGAAAACTGCTTAAGACCAATAAAACCATAAATATCCTAAACAGAGATATCAGGTTTCTGAAAAGACTTTTAATTTCTATCCAGTCAGTTTCACTTTGGACTTTAATCAACTTGGTTTCTGGTTCTCTTCATTCTTCCTCCAAACTCTGGAACCTTCATTTCTGAATGAAATACAAACTTTACTTTCATCTGAAAACAGGACTTTGACCCACTGAGCAACGGTCCAGTTCTTCTCTTCAGGTAAGATGTTTGTATCTAGGATTGTCTCTGGTGAATCCTGTGTGAAGGAGTGAACTGAGTCTGCTCTGAATCCAGCATCAGTTCACTCCTTCATCCTTGTGAAACGCATCGAAATGTGAGAGAGGTTTTTAGACAATCCTCTCCAGGCTGCAGTTTTCCCTGCTGAACATTTTCCACATGTCGTGGTGTGGAGAACAGGATGGAGACACATCCTGTCTGAGTTTGAAACCTGAGACATGTTGGACAAAAGTGTCAAACCAGAGACACTAAACTTTCAGCTGCAAGAAATAATAACAAGTTACAGAAGATTAAAAGTTATTATTACAGATATATGAATTGGAAAACATGGTTTCAGGACTGAACTGTTGTGTTTTACACTTATTCACAAGAAACGTGTATTTAACTAAAAGGTTTTATCCAACTAACTCTACATTATAGACAAACAGATCCACATATAATAAACTTACTCTGTTAGTTTTCTTCTTTATCAGCCTCCATATTTTGTTCCTTTGTCAACCTTTGTGTCCAGGTCTCTGCATAACGTTGCTACTGATCTCTAAAGCTACAGTTTAGATCTAAACTAACAGACAGACAAATAATTTCAGTTATGCTTTTTAGAGGCGGTCGAGGGATCAAACTCCTACTCATTTTAAGAACTCCTCCTAATGCCGGACATTCATTACATGTGTTACACAGCAGGAAATGATGGGCCGAGTCACTCCTCGTGCAGCATATTTATTCAGTTTAAACTGTAAAAAGAAAATACAGCGGTTACAGAAGCGCTCCCAACATCCGCTGCAACAAGCTGTCCTCTCTGCAATGGCGGACTCCTACAGCCTGCCAGAGCGTCACCCGCTGTTGTATGTGGTACTACAACAAATACACATGCTCTCTACTGACATCACTGTACATCTACATCCAACATACTTTCATTAACTCAACTGAACTCAAACAATACATAAGTTTAAAACACATGTTGCGGCCCTATTAAGCCGACCCACCGAGCCCACATAAGCGCGAGCCAAGCATGAGCCGTTAGCCTCGCTACTTTAGCCTGGTGCTAACTCCTGCTTTATATCTAGCTCAGTAATGCAGCTATACTGAAGCGCCTTTGTTGTGTCATTCCGTACCCATCGGAGGCTACTGGCGTTACGAGCTATACATTCTAATACTCAGCTTACCTGTAAAAAGAAAATACAGCGGTTACAGTAGCGCTCCCAACATCCGCTGCAACCGCTGCAACAAGCTGTCCTCTCGGCAATGGCGGACTCCTACAGCCTGCCAGAGCGTCACCCGCTGTTGTATGTGGTACTGAGCGCCCTCCGATGGCGAAACCAAAACATTGTTAAATCTGATAAACATTAACTCTAATAAATTCTAACGCTAGGCTGTGAGTGATCATCACCAAAACAAAATGTGGGGGGGGGGCTAGTTTCATGACTCACTTTCCTAGTGCCACACATGCATTACATTCATTACTGTCTCCCTGTTGCAGGGCATAAAGCCGGACTCGTCCTGAATCAGGGAGTTTCCCCTCCTGCTCCGTTAGACTCAGAGGAATGAGTTGCTGTAGGAAGAACAAAGCAAAGCAAAGCGAGCGGAAACTGTGGAGCTGAAAGATGTCAGTCGTGAAAGCTGCCAACAAACTTTGGTTTGATTCCTCAACCCTCTGTTACTGGAAGCGCATAGCAGAAATAATTAGTCGATCTGTTAATTCAGGCCTGTAGAGATCAGCAGCAAAGCTGTGCAGAGACCTGGACACAAGGTCAGTGATGACGCTGATGAAGAAGATAAACTAACCGAGTAAGTTTATTATATTTAATGTGGATCCGTTTGTCTGATCCGTTTAGAGTTAGTTGGATAAAACCTTTTACTAAACTACACGTTTCTTGTGAGTGTAAAACACAATCAGTAAATAATAACATTGTGTTTCCCAGTTCATATATTGTAAAATAACTTTTAATCTCCTGTAACTTGTTTTTCTTTCTGAACTCTCTGAATGTTTTGTGTCTCCTATCAGTATTAAACGTGTTTGTCCAACATGTTTCAGCTCTTAAACTCAGGGTTTCCCACCAACGCTGACAACACAATCAGTCCCGTTTACGTTCATAGATTCGTTTCTGTTCTTTCTTTCAACAGAATAAAGACGAATAAAAAAGTCTGAAGTGCTTCACAGATCAATATGTCTGCAGTGACGAAATGTGTTTGATATTTCACAATCAGAAAATGTTTCATTTGTTTACAGTTTATAATGAAACTGTCTCTGAAATGATAAGATTTCAACACTGGAGAATCACGAAGGTTCAGAGGCAGAAAAAGTTTCTACGGTTTGCTCCGAGCAGAGCTTCACTGCGGCGGCGTGGGAGGAGTCAAACACGTGACTCTGCCCACAGCTCAAATCACACCAGCAGTTTTACTAAATATAAACTGGAAGGTCAAGTTCCTGAAATAATTCATTTTACGCCTTCAACAGTAATAATTCACTGAATGGTGATGAATGTATGTTGAGACTTTAAATGAAGGTTTTCTCATCAGCAACTGTGTTTATATATTATTTTTATTCCACTGTAGAAATAAACAAGAGCACAAAAAGTTATAATTTTGTTAAAAAGTTCAACACATAATTCAGAAAGTAAAACTAGCTTATATTATATAGACTCGCATATTCTAAACCTTTTTTTTCTTGTAACTTTGATTATGGCTTATAGATAATAAACTCAACCTCCAGTGTCTCTGAAAAATTACAAATATTCTAGAATATACTGTAAAATATTGATTCAAAGTTTTCTGGACTCATTGATCTGTTCTGATGTTTGGTCTTAAAGCTGTTTAATTGATGCTCTTTGTTACTGAGCATAAAGTTTTTTATCTGCTCCAGTTGGTCTGTTCATAATGTTCTCATGTTATTAATAAATCCATATTTATGCAGACTTTCTGTCAGGATGGTTGTTCACTGTTGAGATGTTTGTTTCCAGAACTGAGATCAGCTCTATTTGAGCTTTTTACTAAACGTTGCTTCTCCCTCTAGTGCTGAAAAGTCGCCACTACAACAATCTAATAAATTGTCTCCAAATAATCGAAGCAAATAGAAAAAAAAACTCTTGAAACGATTGAAAATGTGAAATCTGAATTCTCTGTTTCATTGTGGCTTCAAAGAACAAAACCGATCAATCAATCAATCAATCAATCAATCAATCAATCAATCAATCAATCAATCATCTAAACCCACTCAGAGGATGAATCAGACTCCATGTGTTCAGACTGAAGACGGTTTCGTCTCTGGAAGATGCCGACTCAGCGTCTGATGATTTCAGCCGAAGGTAAAATATTGACAGGATTTTCTGTGAAATGATTCCTGCTGCAGTTTGAACCATAAGAACTGATGTTGTTGTTTAACTGCAACATGAACAGCAGCTGGACTGAGAAAATGATTCAGGTGGGATTTTAATCCTCATGTTTCTGCCAACATTAAGAACCAAAACATGAAGAGGAGAAATTAAAAGTCCAGATCAGGATGAGCAAAAACAGCCTGGAAAACATTTGAGTTTCTAAAAACAGTGTTTGAATAATAATGAGTAAATATGCACTGAGATATTTGCTAATGTTTTTGTGATTCTGGACATTTTAAAGAAGAAGCAGACTGAAATTACTGCCAGCTGCAGCTGGACGGGTCAGCAGCAACAGAACCAGGATTTATGGAAACACTAAATATTTCCCTCATTGGAGCTGTAAGTCATCCTCTATTGATCCTCATCATTTTCTTTAGGATTTTACATCAGAAAAAAGCAAAACGCTGCAGGAATAGAAACTTTAAATATAAATGATTAAAAATGACAAATATTTTTCTGAACCTACCAGAGATGCTGAGTCGACACCTTGCAGAGTGGAAGCCATCTTGGATCTGATGGAGGACTGGTTCTCTGTGATCATTTCTTTATTCAATCATTTAACAAGAACATTATCGTACAGAAACGTGAAGAAACATTCAAACATCTGGGAAACTTCCTGACTCACCTCGTTCAGTTTAGAAAAGTTATCAGGAAAACTTCACATGAAGTCAAATAATTTTACAGTAAATTCATAATATTCATGAATAAACATTGTAGGAAGAGCAGATGATAATGACAATGAGCATCAAAACATTAAAACATAACAGTACAGGACTTTGAATCTCTTAAAAAGATTTGGAAATAAGAATTTAATTATCTTTAAATACAGTAATGAATAAAAATAGTTGTATTTGTGTTTTCCGTATAATTCCTCCCCAAACAGTCTAACTTTATTTAATTGGGTTTTAATTATGTCTCTCAGCTACAAGGTTCCCAGCATAGGGCCAGCATAGACTCTTACTTTTAATTTGGCCATTTTCATACAATAAAATAAACTGACTATCTTTGTCCATAGGAACTTGTGAATTCAATTAACTGTATTTCATTTGCAAAAGTACCTCTGGTAATTTTTACAAACTTATCTGTGAGATCTGGTAAAAAGAAGATTTAAGGTTCTCCGCTAATAACAGAAACTGTACCCAAGGTCACATTACATTACATAATACAGTAAGGTACGGCAGCGTCATGAAACTTATTTCAAATAAAATAAAAAACACCTTTATCATCATGTGATGAAAGAATGTTAAATTAGTTTAAACTAGAATAATGAGACAACTCAGTCTTTATCAGATTTTCTACTATTAATACATTTTGTTTTCAGATAAAATAACTAATTTTCTAAAATGTTTTCATATTCCACTGTTAAAATGAGCTTAAATAACTTTAATAAATTATTTTTCATCTGGAGAAAGTCGCTCACATAAAGACCAGAGTGCTTCTATCACAACACACTGAATGTCGTACATTTTATCTTCCTGCAGCAGAACAATGACACAGACAGACTCTTATTTTATTGCACTAAATTAATCTTCTTTAAATCACATTAATTATATTTATTAAACTTCAGCTTCTGCACTTCACAATACTTAATTTTCCCAAAAGATAAACTCGGTTCAGCAGTTCACAGCAACACAATCACACATATTACATGATATAAAACCAGAAACATTCACAGATTCACAAAAATACATTTGATCAAAATATGATATTATGAGACACTTTGAGTTGAAACATTAAGTTAAAAGAAAAAAGTTTTAACCCATTGAAAATGTAACAATGTTGTAATGAAATGGCATCATTCATATTTATAACATTTCAATAAAGAAACAATAAACTAACACTGAGGAAAGATTTATGTTAAAGAAAAGTATAAACACTTTTATGTCATAATGTTGTGTTGATTTCTAAAATAAATCTAATGTATAAAAATCATCACTTTAAAGTTAATCCTTTGATTTAATCTAAAAACAGGGAAAAATGTATTTTTATAACAAAATCGTCAAAATCTTTAGATGTTTTGTTTCACAACATATTTATAAAAGTGTTTGTTAAAAATATTTCTGTGAAAATAACAGATTTTAAATCTTCATAACTCAACAATAAAACAGTATTTAAAAAACATGAATGTAAATGTAACAAATTCATGACTTTGGTCACAGTGATGATGTGAACAACCACAAAATGACTGATGGTCAATAAACCAATGTCTGATCAATCAGTAAGATTCAGTTATCATCTGATAACTGAATCATTGATCAGTTATCAGACACAATAATTGATCAATACTTCTGACTGAGTCCAGAAACCTTTAAAAATTATTTAAAATTTCTAAAACAATAACAATAAATGACTCAATGTCGTCATTATAACAAAACATTCATTCATGATGATCTAACATGTTAATCAGAATAGATGGAAACAAACCTGATATTTTTCTGTGGAGGCAAAATTAGTTTTAAACTAAACTATAGCAAACAAACCCTGTTATATTTGTTGGTTATATAGTTCATCTACACTTGATTCAAAATGATTCTTTCTTTTTATCCTAAAACAAATAATCAACATTATTATTATTATTATTATTATTATTAATAGAACCAGTAGAGCTGCTATCAGTCCCAGAGTGATGAAGAGGATACTCCATCCTCCTATCTTTGGTTCTGGAGTCAAAGTTTTTCTCTGAGTTTGGATCTGATCAGCAGCTGCTGGGAGAGAAATCAGAAATATTTATTAATATTTGATGAAAACTGAGATCCAGGAGGATTCATGTAGAAGATGAAGAAATTCAACAACTCAGGTCTCAGGATTTTATCTGAGTAAAATATTTCTTCTCACCAGTAACGTTGAGTCGACATCTTCCAGAGTTGAATCCATCTTCAGTTTTCACGTCACACAGATACAGACCAGAGTCTTCAGTCCTCAGTCTGGACACATGGAGTCTGATTCGTCCTTCTCTGAGGACGTCTTTGTCAATCTGGACTCGTCCTGAAAACTGTTTATCCTGAGATTCTGGAATCTCAACACCTTCATGGACCTGATACAGAACCACTCCACTAGAGGGAGCTAGAAATTCACAGAGGATAAACATGGAGGACAGAGAGGAGTCGGGTCTGGTGGTGAAGGTCCATTCCAGAGTGATGCTGTGGTTCTCCTCTGCCTGATAGCTGCTCTGTGTCACATTCACTACAAATGTTGCTGCTGAGGAGACAGAGAGGGAAAGAGAGGAGCAGACACACTGAGAACTGGAACATGGGAGTCTTTCAGCTCCATCTAGAGAGCTTTCTGTCACAAAGACAAGATGGAGACTGACCACAGAGACATGAGCTGAGGATGAGGAGCAGCAGGATCCTGGAGATCATCTTCATCTGGAGAGAGGAAGAGGAGATACAACATCATTCACAATACAAGAAACATCTACAGTCTGACATTTAGATTCATCAAGTAGAGTCCAGTGTTACTGAAACTGTGAGGAAAGGAATGTTTATCGATGCCAATAGTGAGACATTTAAAGAATAAGCAACATTGCAGATCAAATTATTGCACTTTGCAGGATATTATTTATTTCATTAAAGTAGAATAGATTACAGGGAAATTAAATTTCAAAATTGACTGTTTTGTTTGGATATTATGAAAACAACCTCACAGAAAATGCAGCAACAAATAAAAACCAGAGAAGTTTCTCTCAGCAGCTCAGTAAAGCAGGAACAAACCCAGAACATTTGTTCTTATAGTGACTCGAATAAAAAAACTTTCTACTCTGAGTTGGAAGATGACAGTGAAATGTTGTTGTCAGATGTTTTTAATTTCCCACCTGCAGTTTTTCCAGGAGCCGTCAGACCGGTTGGTTTGTTTCTGTTTGTTATGTAGCTGGGATCCAAGAGCTCGATAAAACGTGAACCAAAGCGGAAAAACAGGTTAGACTCTGAAATGACACCAGAACCTTCATCAATCTCAAATTTTACTAGACCTCAAGGCAGCAGATCATCAGGAACAAAGTCACTACATTAAACTTAAACTGATTTTATGAGTAAAATAAACATCCTAATTAACTTCTTCCCTCCTTAAACCTTCATTCATTTTTTCTGTCCTCCTCTTGATTGTTGGTTGTATTTTACAAAAAGTGCTGCAGTTTAAAAAACAATAAAAAGATTCATGTTAGACAGCTACAAAACTAAACCAGACATTTATATATTACAGTTATCTTTATCAGTGACATGTTATATTTGAGGATTGAGAATATTTATTCTTCCAAAATAAAAGCTGTTACAAACATGAATGCAAATGGAAGAATCTGAGTGACACTTTGGGTGAAGCATCACTGAGATGCAGTTAGAAACAGATCGTCCACATTCTGATGTGGTTTAGTTAATACAGCATCTGATCCTCCAAATTATTCTGATTATCAGACTTCAGTGACAGAAATACACTGTGTGCACAATAATTGGGCAAGTTTTAGTTTTGAGCATTAAGTTATTAATCAGAAACTACAGACTTTCATTTAATCTTAAATATTATTTAACCTCAAACATGAATGTTCAAGATTGAATGTTTAGAGTCATGATTTGAGGAATATCTATATGTTCACAATGATTCTCCTCTTCAGGCCACAGCCACACATCACCTGCTATTAAGATTCAGCTTGGAGTTAGAAAATATGCCTAAAATAATATTATGGTCAAAAATACTCACTTGCCTAATATTTATGAAAAAATATTTCTGTCACAAGTCTCATTTATCATCACGAACTAAAGTCTCTACGACGGGAATAAAAGTTAAACCGAAAGTTAGATTTTTTCTGCAACATGCAGGAACACATTTCTGTCACCAGGTGGCGCCAGTTTGATCTTTGTCTATTGTTTTGTTTTATTCCTAAACTTTCTTACCCAGTGAATTAATAATGTTCATGTTGGATCAACTAGAAGTCATTTGGTTCAGATTCTGAATTAAGCAGCAAAATATCATCATTTCTGATGTTAAATAGGAAAAATATTTTGTTCATCATGATCATATTTGCATTTCCTGTTTTTCTGTAGAAACCGTCTGTTACAGAATCATTAACTTTCTGTCCGATCACGATTCAAATGCATAATGTGCATTAAATAAAGTATTTATTTTAGCATTTTAGTTTCTGAACACAAAGCAGCTTTTTAATCTGCGGTCATGGCGCTGCTACATCATCAGTGCGAAACGTAACAAAAGCTGAAAACATTAAACCAAGAGAATATGATTATATTTGAATTGCTCACCTTTTCCTTCATTGATTATTTGGACGAAATTATGGTTTCAGAAAGGAAGCAAAAGTAAAAGCTTCTGTGCAGCCAGTGCCTGATAAAAAAAGGAGGATTTAAAATGAAAGCAAACAGGGTGCAAAGAAAACCAGAGTGAAGGGAGAAGCTGCTTGACAACTTGTTTAGTGTGAAGGGGGTTTGATAAGGGATGAAGAGGACTGGTGCGTCATAACCCTTCACACTAAGCAGGTTTGACAACATTTAAGTGTGAAGGGAGGAGCTGTTTGGAAATCACTTTATCTTATACAGGCCTCAGACAAAGTGGTTGTAAGTATGGATTTATTAACAATATTCAAATATTATTTACAGCTCATGAAAATGATAAAGTACTTTCTAACAATATGATTGAGTTTAATCATCAGGAAATAACAGAAAAAGACAAAACAATCCTGCAAATTTCCTTCAAGTTGTTGGATTTCACCTGAGAAAATTAATGCCACATTTTACAGGTTTAATATAAAAAACTGTCAGAAATGCAAAGCAGCAAATGAAATCACTTAATATGTGGAACAGAAGTGCTGAAAAATCATCTTTGAATAAGTTCAAAGTCATCATTAAATAGATCCACCTCTGAAAGTATTTAAACCTGATTGGTCCCAGCAAATTCACTAGAAGTTCAGAGAAATATCAGATGAATAATTTTCACTTTTTGCTCCTCAGGCCTCAGTAAACATGAGATAAATGTTATGAGAGGACAAACCTGAACAAGTGCAGTAAATGTAGTCGTGTGAAGCAACACATAAATGAAACTCTTCTGCTTCTCCATGGAGATTATTTTGTCTCAATCTGAGCTATCAGACAAGCTAACTAAGAAATATTTTACAAATGGTTTCTCAACAGAAATTTCATGCATATTTTTAGTTTAATAACTCTGTACAGTTTAGACATTCAATAAATTATTAGTGACTCTAATAGACGTGATTGTTTAACAGAAGAAAAAGAAAACTAAAAAACTGTTTCGGTGAATGTCCAGATTTCACTAATTGTTTAAACATCAAGAATTATAACATTTTATAACATTATAACTGATTTAACTCAGAAGAGTCAATAATCTGAAACATCTTCTGTTTTACTGCTGCTGTGTTTATTTATCACCACAAGGTGGCAGTAATGATCCGTTTCAACATGAATCTTTTCTCGTTTGTCTTTCCGTATTAAACAGAAAGACAAAAGTATATTATTGTTGAAGACGTAATGAAGAAATATTTGAGTAAACAAATATCTGGTTTGATTTTAAAGGTTAAGTTTGAATGTAACTGTTACAACTTTCCTCTGAAAACTGTGGATAGTTTTTATTTATGTTTTCTAAACTCTTTGCTAATTGAAGCTTAAATATTGTACATAGTTGTAAATAAATGTCAACACATTATAAACAAGACAGCATATTTTTTGTTGAATTACAGAAATAAACATTTTCACTTATAAATCTGTCTCGTTCAGACTTTTAATTTTTCACATTTTCTCAGCAGTTGATCAAAACTGCATAATAGATCCATATAGTTCAGTTTAGTTGATCTAAAGTTTCATTTGCTCAAAGGAATTAAGTCAGTTTTAGTGACTGAAACTCTGCAGCTGAACCTGAAACATGTGAAGAGACACAATCTGCCTGGAAACAAGGAAAACTGATATCAGAGGAGAAATGATTGAGTGGAAATGAGTCTGGATGGAAAAATGTCTTTATGCCATCAGTTTGGAGCAAATGTCAGAGTTTCTCTGGATTCAGATTCTCTGATTCTTTAGTTGTTTATTCTGAACATCTTTACTGAACGTCTCTGAGGATTCAGTCACATTTAATCACAGGCTGACCTGAACATCCAACACTGTATTAACTCTTTATTTCCTCATCCTGGATCCAGATGTTGAACCTGAAGCTGCTTCGATTGGAGGAGAAATCCTCAGAAGAAGAAGATGGAGGAACTGATGGTATCAATAATTCACCAATATTGACTTTCTCATTTATTAGAGCCACTTCAGCTTTGAACGGTTTTACACGTTAGAGGAAGTTAAAACTGGAGGGAAAAGAATTGAGAAATATTCTGTTTTCCTCCAGGACTCTGAGTCTGTTTTTCTCTCTGAGTCTCTTTTATAAAAACTTGATTTTATCAAACAGCTTCTATGAACACATGAAAGGTCATTGATTCATTAAAAGCGGCAAAATGTTCCCCTGACTTCTCTTGTTTCCGTACAGGAGAAAAAGGAGAGAGAACGGCACATCATTAATCATGCATGAATGATGCGTTCAGGTAACCTCGGACGTTTATTTTATTAGAGACAAATGGAACAGATTATAATAAAAATCTCCAATCAGAAATAAAAAGGTTTATTGTTAATATCAGATGTATCTCATCAAGCATATTCTTAAAAACCGCAGTAAGAAGTTCAGTCTGTGTGTTTCTCATTAAATCGGTCTAACCGAGGCGTCCTTAAACGCAACATCGCTCTGGCGGAATCAGGTGAATTAAGTTTCTCGTCACTTTCCCCCAGTCAGACCTCTGGACTGCAGCAGCCAGCAGTTGGATGGACTTCGTGTCTCAGAGCTTCTGGGTATGTCTGATTTATTTTAGTTTTTATCTTCCAGTTTTTCTGTGTGACGTTGTTTTGTTGAGGAACATCAATAACTCAGCAGAAAAACAGAGTTTCTACAACAGAAAACCATCCTGGCTCTGATCAAACCTGCAGCCTCTGTTTCTAAATGCAGCATAGAGGTTAGAATATTAGAACAACATGATCATAGATCTGCCGCTTCTTGTTTTCTTCCTCAAACCGATCAGCGGACTCGGATGATGAAGATGATCAAACTTCTTTCTACAGAAGTTTCTTTTCAGTCTGAAGGTTTTTGTTCAGAGAGACAATGAGCTGAAAAATAACATTTCATTAATTCGCTGGTAGAGCTTTGCTACACGTGAAACTGAGTTTTAATTTACATATTCTGTACATAAAGGAAGCGGAAATGCGTAAACGTTGATGTGCTGGCGGGACTATCTACAAAGTGATTGGTTGGTTTTCTTTAGAAGGCGGGACATGTTGCCCGCCTCACCTTTCAGCAGGTTTCAGATTAACTAGTGAATTCAGTAAAGACTAGAAACAGACTGAACAAGGTTCATTCACATGTTTTTATTTAGAACAAATACGAGCCAAAAACCAAAGCAAAGCAAAGAACAAAGTTTATTGTGATCAATTTGGCGAGTTAAAAACCAAACACAGGAACTGTATTGGTCACGTGGTTTTCCTTAAAGTGATACGCACACAGACACGTGGTTTCATCTTGTTTGCTCGGCGCATGTGCAGAGGTTTGTGTGTCGTCTGGCCCGTCACTACTTTCTTCACCTTCACCAAGTTAAACTCATGGCCACAGTCTGAGCTGATTTAATAAATATTATTTTATTAAAATAATATAAAAATAATCAGTGACACATAAACTCCATATAATCCAGACTGAAGCTCTGAGTGAAGAATTAAAACAAAGATAATCAGTAAAATGTTCATGTTAATTAGACTGAATATGTTTAATGAACAGATTAATTAATTTCATTCAGGTTTTATTTAATAAATCATTTAGTCTCCTCTATGATCAATGTCCAGATATGTGGCTGAACAGATAGAAATTAAGTTTTAGCTAAATTATCAATATCTGCATTTTATCTGAAATTGGTTTAACTTTTGAAAAAGTTTAATTTCTTTTATATATCGAATAATAAATGAACACATTAAAGCTTCCAGCACAAAGTAACATAATTAGTTCTGCAATAATGGAATAACTAAACAGAACTTTTCTTCTGTGAGCCTCGTGAATATTGTAATTTATGTGAACCATTTTTCCATCTGAGTCAAAATCTGAAATATGAGACATTTAATTAATTTTAGTTGGTAACTTTGTCTTTAATAGAGAGAGAATAAAATCTCAAACTCCTGCAGGTGTTCAGATTGATAATTCACCTCCTGAATCCTGACAGATTGATTTAACCTCAATAAAAATGAACTAAATTAAAACTTTCTGCTCTGACATCACAGGAAGTTGAACCTGGAATCAGATTTAAATGTTCGCAGCATCACAGACCAGAAACCTGCTGCTGTATTTATTTATGGCCACAAAGTGGCAGTGTCACAGTTTTAATTGTATTTATTTATTTTACTTATTTTGCCATAGCATAGTTAAAACATAATTGAATCAGAAAGTTCAGGAGTTTCCATATGAAGGAGCTGAGGTCAAAGGTCAGACTGAGTTGTTATGAATCCAGTTGTTCCTTGTATTGTTAGTGATGATGTTCCTGATGTTCTGCTGCCTCTCCTCCTCTTCCTCTCTCAGGATGAAGATGATCTCCAGGATCCTGCTGCTCCTCATCCTCAGCTCATGTCTCTGTGGTCAGTCTCCATCTTGTCTTTGTGACAGAAAGCTCTCTAGATGGAGCTGAAAGACTCCCATGTTCCAGTTCTCAGTGTGTCTGCTCCTCTCTTTCCCTCTCTGTCTCCTCAGCAGCAACATTTGTAGTGAATGTGACACAGAGCAGCTATCAGGCAGAGGAGAACCACAGCATCACTCTGGAGTGGACCTTCCCCACCAAGACTCAGGGATCCTGGAGGAATCTGTTCATCTACTGCAGCCTGGTGGCTCCTCACAGAAGATTATTCCGCTATCAGTTCTATAAAGGTGTTGAGATTCCAGATTCTCAGCATGAACAGTTTTCAGGACGAGTCCAGATTGACAAAGATGTCCTCAGAGAAGGACGAATCAGACTCCATGTGTCCAGACTGAGGACTGAAGACTCTGGTCTGTATCTGTGTGACGTGAAAACTGATTATGGATCCAACAATGAAGAATGTCGACTCAGCGTTACTGGTGAGTTATTTGGTCAGTTTTTTTTTTTACTTTCTTTTAACTTTTTAGGTCTTTGTTGAGCATAAATAGAAACTGTTTTTTAGTGAAATGCTTTAGCCTCTCTTTATTAAATCTTATGTTTGATCACATCTCTAAGCACTAGAGGTCAGTAAGTTGACCTCAACATAGAGTGGTGATTCTAGATCAAATTCACCTGGGAAGTCAGCTGATCTAATAGATGAAAACTGTGATTCTATCACAATACTACTGAAGACAAAAGTTCAACATCTTAATTTTATTTCATTATTAAAGTGAAACTGTGAAGTTAAAACATTTAATTGGTTCAAGGGATAAATTAGTTACAGTTTCTGTGCCAGCATATATCATCATCAGAAACATATTTAGCTATGAGGGTTCTGATCCTCTCGGTCCATTACCTCGGGCCAGCTCTGGTTAGAGGACCCAGAAATTGTAGTCCAGTCCAGAACTACTTTTTTGTGTGGAGTACCTCAAGGGTCAGTACTGAGACCAGTTTTATTTAATTTGTATATAAACGACATAAGCAAAGTGTCTAATGTATTAAATTTGTGTAATTTGCTGACGACACAAATATTCTAGTCTCTGGTGAAAACTTACAACTTCTTTCCATAGAAATCAGTAAATTAAAGAAATGGTTTGACAATAACAAATTATCACTAAATTTGGACAAGACTAAAATCATGGTTTTTGGAAACTGCTACAAAAATACTAAAATTCAAGTTCAGATAGAGGGTGTAACTCTAGACAGGCTTTATGTTAATAAGTTTCTCGGTGTAATAATAGATGACAAAGTCAGTTGGAAATATTATATTAAACATTTACAGAATAAACTAAGCAGGAGCAAATCAATCCTGGCTAAAGCTAGACATGTTCTGAATAACAGAATAATATAATGTAGAGTTATTCTATATAACTCTCTGATTTTGCCATATTTAACATATTGTTCAGAGGTGTGGGGAATTATTGCAAAAGCTCTTTACAGCCACTAAATATCCTACAGAAACGAGCCGTTAGAATCATCCATAATGTTGGTTATTATGAGCAAACAAACCCGTTAGTATTAAAATCTAGAATCCTTAAATTTGAAGAGCTTTAATTTAAAATGACTCAAATCATGTTTAAGGCATCTGTTGCCCACTCAAACAATAGTGATGCCGAGACATGCGGTGGTTGTAAATTTTCTTTAGTTTCATTTTTTACTGAAAATACAAACAACATTCATAAATCCAACGTGAGTCAAACTATGGCTGCTATGTTCTACTGAGCTTCTTCAGCACAGAAACTTAGGACCCAAGGCTGCCCTAAGCGCCTGTTCAAAACTGATCCCTTTCTAAACTCATTTCACTCTCAGCCAGAATAATTACCAACATATTTATGAATGTTCAGCTTAACATGGACAATGAAACACAGAGCTTTATTTTAGCAAAACAAAATATTCATAGGAAAGAAAATAGAATCATATTTTAATGGAAGAGGGTTTTGGGGGATTCCTTGATCTAAAGTCCCCAGCAACTGGTCCCTCACACATCTAATAAAGTTCAGCCTGAGCTCATAGAGAGCCTGTTTTCTGAAAGAGATGGGGATATTACCGGTACTTAAGGGGAAACTCAAACTTAAGGATTTGTATAAAAAGCTTTTTATTTCAATTCATGGGGTAAAGTTATGAAACAAGTTAAATGAGGAGTTAAAACAAAGTCTAAATTTATTACAATTTAAAAGTAAATAAGTAGGTCATTTTCACAAGATGTAGAAATATGAGAGAGAGTTAGCACTAATGTGTCCATTGAGGCTGAAACATATGAATGTGTGGCTATGGATGTTTGGATTTAGACATATCTAAACCCAAATAAAAATTTATTAACCTGTTTATTTTATTTATTTATTTATTTATGAGGATCCATCTGAAAATATTGTATGAGTTTTTGAGGTAGAAGTTCATAAGTTTCTTATTTCTTCCTACTCCTTTTCAAGCAAGTTAAGATTTCTGTGGTACAACACAGAAATCTTAACATTTCAAATGAAGATTTAAAGAAAATAGCAAGTTTACTTTGTAAAAGTGCATAAAATAATCTTTATTGCTGTATTACTGCTACATTTCATGCTATGAGTTTTATGCTATAGTTTTTGTGTTTGCTCTCGTTTTGTGCATCTCACCAATCTTTACTCAAGTAGAAGTAAAAATTAACTGTCCAAGAAATGTATTAAGTTTAATTAAGTAAAAGTAAAACAGTATTTTGTAACAAGGCGACTAAAGTACCAAGTTACTGTCCACCTGATTTTAATATTTTTAAAGTGTCATCAGACAGACAAGAATATGAGGCCATGTTCAAATGTATATATTAAGTATTGAGTATTTTAAAGAAAAAAACCTTTTATACTAATGCAGGCTTAAGGCCTTTAGGTCTGTCTGTTGTGTTTTTGGTTAAAACATGTTTGTTTTTCATTTAGTGAAGTTACTCAAAGGGTGGAGTAGCAAGACATTTTACTCAAATAAAAGTAAATAGCATGATAGAGTAAAACTACATCCAAAGGTATTTTGTCCCCCAAAGATTTTTACCCATTTTTGGTGGAATATGTAAAATTTTAGTGGTGACCAAACATAAACTTTGATTAATAGTTAATTAAAGTCAAGAGCATTTGTCTTCTGCATGTTTTATGGCTTGATAGGAATCAAGTTATTCAGACACTTAAACCACATTAAGCTATGAATGCTGGGGATGCAGTTCCTATAGTCCACTGGTGAAACTGGAATCCATCAGGTGTCTGTCTGTGGGAAGTCGTGACAGTAGCACCACAGGCAGCACCGATCTGTAGTGGGTTGGTGCGATCCTTATTGTTACAGAAACAGTTTATCCACCATCATCGATAGTCATGCTAACTAGCTGAGCTTTCATATCAAGCATCCCTGTTGTGAACCAGCTGTAACAAAGCAGAGAGAAAGTAGGAGGGTTTGTGCAGCGTATACACAAAGTGATTGTTAGCGCTATAACCTTCCTCATGGCTCTGATTGGTTGTTTCTGACAGAACAGTGTATTTCTGCAGATCGTAGTAGGACCATAGAGCAGTGGAGCTGGATGTTTTCACAGAGCGTCTCATGTTATGCTGTCAGGACATAGTGATAGTTTTTAGAAATAAGATGTTTCTTTTTTTTAGAAAAACATCTTATATCTCTAATATGATTAAATAATTAAATTATAAAAGGATTTAAACCAACTGAAAAGTTTGAATAACTGAATAAAATACATTCATCAACAAATAACAAGAATCCTTGATAATTTAAGTTAATTTAAGACAAACCAGATAAATATATTGATGTCTATAACACTCAATGTAATTCCTCAACAGGTAAAAATGGAGCCCAAGGCAACTTGACTGTTCCTGGAGGTAAATATGTTTAACTAGATAACCAGTGGTTACTGGAACTCTGGCTTAGTTTTAGACTTTCTTTGTTATCTGCAGTGATTTTGGCTCTTTGGGTTGAATATTTGTCTTCCAGCTTTTCCTATTGTCACATGTTGATGTGCAGTTGGGCAAAGCAGATAACTGCTAAATACCTTTTGATCTGCACATTGGTGTATAACTGTGTGGGATGGGGGTGCGTGTGAAGGCGTGTGTGTGTGTGTGTGTGTGTGTGTGGGTGTGTGTGTGTGTGTGTTAGAGAGAGAGAATGGGTGAATGTGTCTGCAGTGTGAAGCGCTTTAACAGGTCAGCATGACTGGAAATACTTTAAATAACTTCAGTCAATCAATGTTTCTATCTTTACTCAGACAATGAGTGAATAACTGTCTTGAATAAATTAGTATTTTGCTTGTGGATAAATGTGGATAAATTAGTAGAATGATAAAATGTTTTGTTTCTCAATAAACTGGTTAATTTGACCTCTAAATGGATAATTTAATTATCAGGTTAATCACATTTCCTTGCACAATTGTTGGAGTAAATAACAAAAATGACTAAAACTATTCTCCTTCCTGAACACATGATGGCATTTCTATGGTGTGAATATTTGATTAATATTATTTGAATAAATCAACATGCCATCTTCAGAAATCTGGAACAAAGGAACCAAAGAAAGAACCAAACTAGTGGAAATCCAGTTTTTCCTCCATCCTGATTTAATCTTCCTGCCTTTGAAGAAAATGTTTCTTCAACTTTTGTTTTACATCCACAACTGGACCTACTTTGAAATAAGAGGATGTGAATTAATCTTTAAGATTATACACAGTTATGACATCATCTAGGCACATTAATATGAAAGCTTCTAAATTTAAGAAAAGTAATAAAGTGGCATTTAACAAACAGTTTAGCTTTTGTTCCTTCTAACTAAACTAAAAAAAGGTTTCATACAATTTAGAGTCAGACAGTAAAATAAAAAGGTTCTGGGTTCATCTGTGTGTGTGTGTGTGTGTGTGTGTGTGTGTGGTGCAGTAAATGTTGACCCCTGAATGATGAGGTGACTGTTGGTTCACAGCTTTGATCTCATTAATAAAACAAAAATATGCAAAATTGAATTCAAAATATTCAAAAGCGGAATTTTAAAAACCTGTTTTTTTGTCACAGGACTTGATCCTGGAGTTATTGGTGGTGTTGCTGGTGTTGTTGTTGTTGTTGTTGGAGCACTCATCATCATCTTCATCATAATCTATGCTGTATGTCGCCACAGATGTAAACAAAGTAAGTCAGTCATTGTCTTTGTAAGTCTTGCAGGATTTTGGTGAATTAATGATTCTCTCCATAAATGCATATTTCCAATTGATAGAAAATTATAGTTTTTAATAGTTTGCAAAATCTGATCTGAAACTGAAGAGAAGTAAAACTCAGAAACATGGAGCTGTCTGGATAAACATGTATAAGAAAAGTTATGCAGTTTTCACATATTTATCAATATCTGTTGGTGTTTGTCTGAAAAGAAAAGAAAATCAAGAAACCAAATTATTATGAGTAACTTTTTTCTCTTTTAGGTCTTTGTTGTTTATTGTAGCCTTTCTGCCTGCCCAGGTTGATGAAACATTTTTACCAGACAAAAACTGTTAAGGAGAATTAAATATTGTCACTCATTTATATTGTTAAGCTAAATATTCACTGTTGTCTAATTTCTGTTGTGTACAGTTTTTCCATGCTGGAACAACAAGTCTCAAAATGAACAAGGGAGAAATGATGGAGGTATGGAAATGGAACAATTTATAATAATTAACTTATATTAATTATTTACTTTTTTATTTTCCTGCTCATTGATAAACTAAGCAGGACTGCAGTCACTGAACATCACAGCTGAGCATCAAACCAGGAAACTGAACTTCCTTGTTGGTGACTGAATCTGACTGACTAGATAATTTGATGTAGCAGCAATGAACTGGTGACCTGACTGGTTTACTCCTGGCTCACCAGCTTTCCCACTGACCTGAACAGTGATATGCAGGTTTAGACCAGAGGTGACCAACCTGTGGCCCCGGATCTGGACAACACTAAAGAAAAACAGCCAAGAATCAAGAAAACAAAATCCAACAACATTCATTCATAAAATGCTATAAATAAAACTATTAAAAATTGCAAACACATAACTCAGATTTTCTCTTCTTTGTTGTGTTTTCTTCAGCAGAGAAGCTTATAGCCAATTAAAACATGTTTAATATTATAATTACATCAGACCAATTAAATAAAGAAACTAGAGTTTAATGAAAGACATCTCTTCTAACTTAATGAAAGTTATATTTAAAAGGTTCTTTTAATCTGACAAGCCTCATCTGAATATACATTACATATTCAATTTAATATGACTATGTTTACATTTTCATTTTAATATGCTTTGGTTTCTGGATTGTCTTATTTTTGTCAACAAGCATCTGGAAACAAATGAAAGACAAATAATTTTAGAAAAAGTAAAAACTTTACTGATTTACTTTATTTTTTGCTGATTGATGATAATTTTCTTTTGAAAAACTAAAAATGACAGAATTCTGTTTTTATTCAAGCCATCTTAATAATAATGTTACTTTGGGATATCAAGCAATCAGAAGAAGATGATTTTATTGAAAACATTTTGTTTTGTGTTTCATAGATCGCAGAGGAAATGGTAACCAAGGAGATGAAGATGAACAAATACCTTTACAGGACCTGGGAAAACCAAACCAGGGTCTGAATTCATCATCCTGACCTGAAATCTCCTCAACCACTAATGGTATGAAAACTGTTACATGTATAGAACTGTGAATAATAATGAAAAAACTGTATGCATTAAACCCAAAAGCAAATCCTTCATATTAGATCAAAGATTTAATAATCTTTTCTTGAGATAAAAAAAAGGATGAAGAATCATGTAAGTTAAAAAAGAACATTTTATGTCCATAACTGTTTCTGTAGTTTAGAGTCTCTTACTCAGCTTTTGAAAACTGACTTCTTGAAAAGTATTTTTTAATATATTCAAAAGTTGACAGACTTGATCTCCAGCTTGTTCCTACAAAAGGTTTTTAATTTAATTTCTGTCAGTGAATCTTATTTTTAATGCTCACACTCTTGTTACATAACCAAATATTTATGGATGTTATTATGACTTTCTGTCTAGTTTTTCAGTTTTTTAAAATCTTCTATTTGGAAGTTGTTCATTTGTCCTGGACACTGTTAAACTGCTGTTGTCACATGAAATATGTAAAAAGTCCAACTATATACAACAAGTTATTATGACTATTATTAACATTATTCAAAGTGCTAAACAATAAGGAGCTCAAATGGAAAATGGAAAAAACATTCTGTCCAGATGTTTTTCCTCTGGTTTTAGGAGTTTTGAAAAGGTCAGTGTCTTAAGATGGGAGAACATGAGGTAGGACATAAAGCTGCAGAAGATTAGAAAACTTTAAGTTTTGTAAATGAGCAGCAAAACATTAAAGTCTGTTTGAACCTAAAGCAACCAGTGAAAAGATTACAGAAGTAGAAATGTGAGCATATTTCCTGGTTTTGGTAAAATGTGAGCAGCCACGTTTTGGACCATCTGCAGATCAGTAAAACTTTTCCTCAGTAACCCAGAAAACAGAGAATTGCAGGAGTCAATGCATGAAGACACTAATGGGTGGATATGAACCCTGCATTTTTAAATGATAAAACTTTTAAATTCACCTAAAAACATTTAAGTTTAGAGATGGTCAAAGCCTTGTTACCTCTTAAATGAGAAGGATCGAACCACTCACCCAAATTATTTACCTTATCCCTGCATTTTATGACATAGTCGTCAATTTTTAAAGTAAAATTTTGGAAATTATTTATTTACTTTGAATGAAAGTCTTGAAAAAACATTTGAGATGTTGATGCTTTCCAACATTCATCATCCAACACTAAATACAAACATATCAATCTTTCTACTAAACCGACAGCAGAAACTCACATCAGATAAATATGTGACTGTTTCTAGCCTGAAAACAAAAAACAGAGAAGATGAAAGATTGTCAAATTCATTTATTTCTTTTAGGACTGTAGAAAAGAACTTTGAAATTCCTATCATGATATTAAGTATCAGGATTATTTTATTTGCTTTATCCTCAGATTTAAAAAATGGCTTTAATGCAAAGAAAAAAACTGTAACACTTTATTAGACATTGTGTGCATAAGACTGATATGACTCTATCATAAACATGAAATAACACCTGAAGGAGTCTTCATGAATGTCTATGACTGTTGTCATGAAGTGTCATTAGGTAAATAATGACACTTTTAATATAAAGTTGCTCTAAAAGTTGCTTTAAAACTGTCAGCTTTGCAGTATTTTGTAAATAATGACACTTTAATGCACCCATTGAAAAAAAATATATATATAAGTGTAATTTTGAAAAACTGACCAAAGATCAATTTCAAGGGAATTATTGTTTTTGTGTCTAGGTTTTTGACAACAAATGAGTAAATAAGTAGGTTGTCGTCATTGATCCTTAATTTCTGAGAAATAAAAAAACATCATTGCACAAATATTGTTTGAAAATCAGATACAAAAATGTTTTGGAGGACTTTTTTGGTTTCTGACACTATTAAATGATTAAACACTCCCTGGGTCAAATTGACCCACGAACATTATTGCTGTACCCTAGAAACGAACATAATAGGAGGATTGTGGACGGTTCTAGTTCAGAGATTCCCAACCTTGATCCTCAGAGCTCAACATCCTCCATGATTTGAATGTGACTTTGCTCTAACAACTTGATTGCAATGATTGCATCAGCTCCTCTGCAGGCCATCAGGTTCTGCTGAGGAGTTTTAATCATTGAATCATTTATGTGGCTACAGGGAAAGTCCTAAAGCCTGCAGGACTTTGGGCTCTGAGGACCAGGGTTGGGATCACTGCTCCAGTTGACCCAAGATTGGTTTCTTCAGCTGTTACAGTCGATATCTTGATGCAGTGAAAGTGAAATTTTGAACAAATCAATTTAAAGAAGCAGGAACACATTTATTAAACATGTATGCACAAACATAAAACATGTGTATATGATCTAAGAATAATATATTCCATTTTATTTTATTTATTTCCTCAATAACTATTTAAAACTAGTTATATATTTATATAACTTTCATTATACTGTTATATAAATATATTTATGCTTGTATATTGTTTCCGTTCTTTAGCCGTTGTGTTTCAGAAAGTCACTTCACATGTTGATGTTCACAAGTGTTTCAATGATGTTCTTATTTTTATTCATATTTACCTTTAAATCACGCCCTCCTTCTCTTTCTGCAAATTATTCTTGAATATTTTTGTGTTGTAGATTATGTGTGTACATTATTCAATGTAAATTTTAATATACATGATTTTGTATAAAGTGTGTTTTTAATCTTACTGTATTAAATATCCTTATTGCTTTTTTCTAAAGTGTGATTATCAACTGCAGAGAATTTTTATATCTTTTATTCCCAGATCTATGCAAAGTATAGTTAAAGTAAAGACATTGATGAATATAGAATATGCAGGAATTTCAGATCTAAAATATAAACTTATTCTTCCAAGAACTGCAGTAAATATGATCAGATTTAATCTGATTAAATGAGATTCAGAGAAATTTTATTTCGTTCACTCTTTTATGTTTATTTTTAATTATGAGTTCTACATTAAATTGTACATTATTCCTTCCAAACAGTATAAACTTTGTTTTATTCAGGTATATTTAGAAATTATTTCTGTTAAAACTCAGGTCTAGTTTGTGTCTTCAGTCCTAATTGGATTGTTGAATTACTGATCACAAAAACATTTAAACTTCAATAATTTAATTTATGTATGTTGATATTTTGTTGCTGAGCTAATAAAATATTCAACTTTTCTTGTTTCTTTGTTTTCAGTGTTTTTCAAACTTTTCTCAGTTAAATTTTTATCTTTATAGTTAAATAAATAAACAGGAAGTAGAAACATAGAATCTGATGAAAGATGTTCAATTAATGCATCAAAATAAATTAAATCAACAAATGTTACTAAATTATTTCATGTTGTTTCCTGATTCTGTTTCATGTAAACTGAAGTGAAGATCACAGAGTGAAGCATCAGGATGAAGCTGCTGATCAACTGATCAGATCAATATTTAATAATCACGTCTTAAAGCTGTTAGAAATAAACACATTTCATTAAAGAAACATTTCTAAATCTGTGTTTTCACATCAGAACTGAATAAAGACAGAAAGGAGGAGAAATACTAACTTTCACTGCTGAGCAGCTTTTAGTCAGAGCTTAGAGCGCCACCATGTGGACAAAACCACACATTGCAGCTGATCTCTGCTGAGGTAACATCATTTTACTCCTGGTTGGATCTTTATAGATTTGACTGATTTTGGTGATTATTATTATTATTATTATTATTATTATTATTATTATTATTATTATTAATAGATTAAAACTCTGTTATTCACAACATCTGGGTCCAGATGTTCTGGTTCCTGATCAAAGCTCCAGTTTAACCAGCTGCTCTGAACCAGTTGATCTGGAGCTAAATGTTGATCATCTGACGGTTTAATGAGACGCTGCAGATAAAATAAATATGATAAAATAATGAAATTTATTCTATTAAACATGGAATTAGAGTCCTGACATCATCTTTCTATAAAACTGATTTATTTACATTTTAACAGCAGAAACAGAAAACAAAGCAGATAAACTGATCACAGTAACAAAACCTCTCAGCTGTTCAGCTTTAATAACTGGATGGTTCTGATCCACAGAACCTTTTGGAGCTGAAAGCTGAGAAAACGACTCACTGGCAGCTTTTCATTGAGATTCATGTTGATTCATTTGAAATGACTGAATTTTAATACTTTCTGAATCAAAGCTCTGAGAAAAATGACTTCAATAAATTTGCTTCAACAAAACTTTTTAAAGTTGATTCAAAACAACAGATGGAAAGACTCTGTTCATTTTTTACTACGATTCATTCAGTCACTAAATTAAAATATTTTACATATAAAAACATTTATAAAAATCAGTTGTTTATAAAAATAACATTTATTATAAACGTTTCACCAGCTGGTTTTTACTTAAATTATAAACTTGTGTAAAAACGTCCATTAATCTGGACTGAACTGGACAAAGTCATCAGAACTGAACCAAACGACTCCTGGAACAAAATCCTCTGGACCGATGAGACCAAAGTCCAGAAGTTTGATCTCAATAAACAGAGAAAACATGGAGGCGCCATGTTGGAGCAGCTCAGCTACGTCGGCTCTGATTGGTTCTGGTTCTGGTTTCTCTCTGGTTCTGGATGCTCTGCCACTAGAAGGATTTTTGCTCTTACACTTTTTACTTTCAGACACTTGTAGTGATACGTAACCATGACAACAATGTATTGTTTTACAACATACTCTCTCTCTACAGAGGAGAAGCAAAAGCTGATGAGGTGGATTAGCAGAGCCTGATGATGTCATCCAGTGTTTCAGTGAATTATTTTCCCTGCTGTCTGATATTTGACCTGTTTGCTTGTCATGCAGCCATGAGTTGGTCAAACAGCAACAGTCTTCAGTCAGAGGCTTCTTCATATTTAGTCCAACACAGACTGCTACTGGAGCTCCTTCCTGCCCACAGGATCATCATCCATATCAACCCTTTGAACGGAGAGTCAGGAAAAGTTTGACCATCAGAGCTGCTGCTGCTGCTGCTGTCAGTAACAGAGAAACATGGAGGCCGATCCTTCCTCGACCTTCTGGTTCTGGATCCAAGGTCGTTCTCTGGACTGGAGAAACATCAGCAGCTGCTGGAAAGATAGAAGAGAGTTTTGAATATTACAGAAACCTTTAGAAGAATAAAGTTTAATGGGAAACAATTAAACATGAAACCATATAAACAACACAGAAACATTTGGTTCTGTTTTAACCTTTATAAACCGGGTCGGTTCTGATCACAAAGAAACATGAAAACTTTTCATTTTTCTCCGACTCTCTGGATGAAACCAGTTAGGACTTTTACCTCATTCTGAGTTTCCTCAAAGTAAATCAGAGGAAAAAATAATCTAAATAAATAAAAACCAAGAGAAACAGGAAGAAATAATTTCACAGAAAAACATAAAAGTTTAAATATTTATTTCTTTATATCAGAAAAACTTTGCTGCGTTTTTTCAGTTCAATTTCACTTTTTCAGCATTTAGACTTTATAAAGTTCAGATGTTGCAACATGAACTCACCAGTAACGCTGAGTCGACATCTTCCAGAGTTGAATCCATAATCAGTTTTCACGTCACACAGATACAGACCAGAGTCTTCAGTCCTCAGTCTGGACACATTTAATCTGATTCGTCCTTCTCTGAGGACGTCTTTGTCAATTTGGACTCGTCCTGAAAACTGTTTATCCTGAGAATCTGGAACCTCATCACCTTTATGGACCTGATAGAGAACTGATTCTTTATGAGGAGCCACCAAGCTGCAGATGATGAACAGTTCCCTCCAGGATCCCTGAGTCTTGGTGGTGAAGGTCCACTCCAGAGTGATGCTGTGGTTCTCCTCTGCCTGATAGCTGCTCTGTGTCACATTCACTACAAATGTTGCTGCTGAGGAGACAGAGAGGGAAAGAGAGGAGCAGACACACTGAGAACTGGAACATGGGAGTCTTTCAGCTCCATCTAGAGAGCTTTCTGTCACAAAGACAAGATGGAGACTGACCACAGAGACATGAGCTGAGGATGAGGAGCAGCAGGATCCTGGAGATCATCTTCATCCTGAGAGAGGAAGAGGAGGAGAGGCAGCAGAACATCAGGAACATCATCACTAACAATACAAGGAACATCTGGATTCCTGTTGCAGAATTAACTTTATTTAGAAACAGATCAATACTGCCACCTTGTGGTAATAAAACTATACAGCCGTCAGACAACAGAACATGTTTTTATTCTCTGCTCCTTCTGAAACTTTTATTATGAAATATTTTATTTTGATTGTTTATATCTAAATAAAATATTTAGATTATATTCTCTGAGCCTTCTTGTAATTTTGATGATTATTATTTACAGACAATTAGAAAGCTGTATAAAACCAATAAAAACAAAAATATCCTAAACAGAGATATCAGGTTTCTGAAAAGACTTTTAATTTCTATCCAGTCAGTTTCACTTTGGACTTTAATCAACTTGGTTTCTGGTTCTCTTCATTCTTCCTCCAAACTCTGGAACCTTCATTTCTGAATGAAATACAAACTTTACTTTCATCTGAAAACAGGACTTTGACCCACTGAGCAACGGTCCAGTTCTTCTCTTCAGGTAAGATGTTTGTATCTAGGATTGTCTCTGGTGAATCCTGTGTGAAGGAGTGAACTGAGTCTGCTCTGAATCCAGCATCAGTTCACTCCTTCATCCTTGTGAAACGCATCGAAATGTGAGAGAGGTTTTTAGACAATCCTCTCCAGGCTGCAGTTTTCCCTGCTGAACATTTTCCACATGTCGTGGTGTGGAGAACAGGATGGAGACAAATCCTGTCTGAGTTTGAAACCTGAGACATGTTGGACAAAAGTGTCAAACCAGAGACACTAAACTTTCAGCTGCAAGAAATAATAACAAGTTACAGAAGATTAAAAGTTATTATTACAGATATATGAACTGGAAAACATGGTTTCAGGACTTAACTGTCGTGTTTTACATTTATTCACAAGAAACGTGTATTTAACTAAAAGGTTTTATCCAACTAACTCTAAATTATAGACAAACAGATCCACATATAATAAACTTACTCTGTTAGTTTTCTTCTTTATCAGCCTCCATATTTTGTTCCTTTGTCAACTTTTGTGTCCAGGTCTCTGCATAACGTTGCTGCTGATCTCTTAAGCTACAGTTTAGATCTAAAGCTAAACTTTAGCCGGACTGAATCAGGGAGTTTCCCTTTTTGCTCCGTTAGACTCTGAGGAATAAGTTGCAAAGTAGGAGGAGCAAAGCAAAGCAAAGCGAGCGGAAGCGGTGGAGCTGAATGATGTCAGTCGTGAAAGCTGCCAACAAACTTTGGTTTGATTCCTCAACCCTCTGTTATTGGAAGCGGAGCTTCCCTCCGGCGGCGTGGGAGGAGTTAAACACGTGACTCCGCCCACAGCTCAAATCACACCAGCAGTTTTACTAAATATAAACTGGAAGGTCAAGTTCCTGAAATAATTCATTTTAAACAGTAATAATTCACTGAATGGTGATGAATGTATGTTGAGACATTAAATGAAGGTTTTCTCATCAGCAACTGTGTTTATATATTATTTTTATTCCACTGTAGAAATAAACAAGAGCACAAAAAGTTATAATTTTGTTAAAAAGTTCAACATTTAATTCAGAAAGTAAAACTAGCATATATTATATAGACTCACATATTCTAAACTTTTTTTTTCTTGTAACTTTGATTATGGCTTATAGATAATAAACTCAACCTCCAGTGTCTCTGAAAAAATAAAAATATTCTAGAATATACTGTAAAATATTGATTCAAAGTTTTCTGGACTCATTGATCTGTTCTGATGTTTGGTCTTAAAGCTGTTTAATTGATGCTCTTTGTTACTGAGCATAAAGTTTTTTATCTGCTCCAGTTGGTCTGTTCATAATGTTCTCATGTTATTAATAAATCCATATTTATGCAGACTTTCTGTCAGGATGGTTGTTCACTGTTGAGATGTTTGTTTCCAGAACTGAGATCAGCTCTATTTGAGCTTTTTACTAAACGTTGCTTCTCCCTCTAGTGCTGAAAAGTCGCCACTACAACAATCTAATAAATTGTCTCCAAATAATCGAAGCAAATAGAAAAAAAAAAACTCTTGAAACGATTGAAAATGTGAAATCTGAATTCTCTGTTTCATTGTGGCTTCAAAGAACAAAACCAATCAATCAATCAATCAATCAATCAATCATCTAAACCCACTCAGAGGATGAATCAGACTCCATGTGTTCAGACTGAAGACGGTTTCGTCTCTGGAAGATGCCGACTCAGCGTCTGATGATTTCAGCCGAAGGTAAAATATTGACAGGATTTTCTGTGAAATGATTCCTGCTGCAGTTTGAACCATAAGAACTGATGTTGTTGTTTAACTGCAACATGAACAGCAGCTGGACTGAGAAAATGATTCAGGTGGGATTTTAATCCTCATGTTTCTGCCAACATTAAGAACCAAAACATGAAGAGGAGAAATTAAAAGTCCAGATCAGGATGAGCAAAAACAGCCTGGAAAACATTTGAGTTTCTAAAAACAGTGTTTGAATAATAATGAGTAAATATGCACTGAGATATTTGCTAATGTTTTTGTGATTCTGGACATTTTAAAGAAGAAGCAGACTGAAATTACTGCCAGCTGCAGCTGGACGGGTCAGCAGCAACAGAACCAGGATTTATGGAAATACTAAATATTTCCCTCATTGGAGCTGTAAGTCATCCTCTATTGATCCTCATCATTTTCTTTAGGATTTTACATCAGAAAAAAGCAAAACGCTGCAGGAATAGAAACTTTAAATATAAATGATTAAAAATGACAAATATTTTACTGAACCTACCAGAGATGCTGAGTCGACACCTTGCAGAGTGGAAGCCATCTTGGATCTGATGGAGGACTGGTTCTCTGTGGTCATTTCTTTATTCAATCATTTAACAAGAACATTATCGTACAGAAACGTGAAGAAACATTCAAACATCTGGGAAACTTCCTGACTCACCTCGTTTAGTTTAGAAAAGTTATCAGGAAAACGTCACATGAAGTCAAATAATGTTACAGTAAATTCATAAATATTCATGAATAAACATTGTAGGAAGAGCAGATGATAATGACAATGAGCATCAAAACATTAAAACATAACAGTACAGGACTTTGAATCTTTTAAAAAGATTTGGAAACAAGACTTTAATTATCTTTAAATACATTAATGAATAAAAATAATTTTTTCCTTCATTAAATGTTGTTATTGTAAAGTTGAGCCCAAATTTATTCTTTAGGTTTAAAGTTCATCATTTCATTGACTATTAACTCTAACTTAATTAGAAATAATTATCTTGGAAACATTTATACATATATAATATTATTTCTAAAGTTATGTCAAAGTGAACTACAAAACTTCAGCAACAGGGAAAAATAAAACCAGTGGGGAAGTTTTAGCTTTAAACAACAACAACATGTTTACAGACTTAGTAATAAATGAGCAGAAAAGGTTCAACAGCAGCTGTAAAGCACAGTGGTGGAGGAGTAATGATGTGGGATTGTTTTGCTGTCAGGACTGGAGATCATGATCTCTCCTGTTTACCAAAGTAGAATCCAAAATGAGTTCAGGATCCATCAGCTGCTTCCTGAAGCTTCAGAGTTAAACAACTGAATTAAAGTTCATCACCAGCCGATTCACTAAAGAGTTCTGGATCCATGTTTGATCAGTAAAACTATGATTGCTGCTGCTGTCAGTCCCAGTGAAACATAAAGGCCGACCCGTCCTCGACTGTCTGACGCTGAATCTTCTTTATGATGATGGAAAATTCCAGAAGAAGCTGGAAAGAACCAAAAGATAAAAACTGAATTTGTGCCTCATTAGAGACGTTTGGTCAGAGAAACTGATGTTTGCTTTATATTGACTTTGGCTTTAAATTTTAGAGAAACCAACAGACAGACAAGATGCCGTGAAAACACAATAAACATAAAAACATGTTAACAGAAATTAAAAGAGAAAATACTTCTGAGCTAAACGACACAAGAGCAACAAATTCTTGGCTGATTAACAGAAAAACTTTAAAGTTTTTTTGAAGCTTAAACTCACCAGTAACGTTGAGTCGACATCTTCCAGAGTTGAATCCATCTTCAGTTTTCACGTCACACAGATACAGACCAGAGTCTTCAGTCCTCAGTCTGGACACATTTAGTCTGATTCGTCCTTCTCTGAGGACGTCTTTGTCACTCTGGACTCGTCCTGAAAACTGTTCATCCTGAGACTTTGAAATCTCAACACCTTCATGTATGTGATAGAAGATCAATTCTTTATGAGGAACCAACAAGCTGCAGTAGATGAACAGTTCCCTCCAGGATCCCTGAGTCTTGGAGGTGAAGGTCCACTCCAGAGTGATGCTGTGGTTCTCCTCTGCCTGATAGCTGCTCTGTGTCACATTCACTACAAATGTTGCTGCTGAGGAGACAGAGAGGGAAAGAGAGGAGCAGACACACTGAGAACTGGAACATGGGAGTCTTTCAGCTCCATCTAGAGAGCTTTCTGTCACAAAGACAAGATGGAGACTGACCACAGAGACATGAGCTGAGGATGAGGAGCAGCAGGATCCTGGAGATCATCTTCATCCTGAGAGAGGAAGAGGAGGAGAGGCAGCAGAACATCAGGAACATCATCACTAACAATACAAGGAACAACTGGATTCATAACAACTCAGTCTGACTTCATTTAGAAAAAAAAATCTCAGGATCTTCAATTAGAGACTCAGAAAAATAAAACAAATTTTCTGCTTTCTAGTTTTACAGACTTTAAGAGATTTTATCAATAACAGTAAATAGTAAATAAACTATTTTGTCCACTGCATGTTCATAGTACCACAGAGTACTATTATAGATCAATAAAAATAAAAATATAGAAATAGAGGAATACATTGCTACTATAAAACTCAGAAACATCTTGATTAACTTCACATATTTACTACAAACAAACATAAAAATTTTATGATGTAAATCAGTTGCTTTTGTTCCTTAACCTGCAATGACTTTAATATTCTGTCATATTACACAAAGTATTAAAGTCAAAAAAGAAAAACTAGAAACAAATATGATAAACTTACTAATAAAATCCATCACAACATAAAATCCAACCGTGTTCCTGATCCAGATCTGCAGTTCACAAGAGTTCACACTGATCATGTCTCTAAGGTTTGTCTTTGCTTTTCATTATAAGTGTTGATGCAACAACAGAAAGTCAGCAAAGTGACTTTCTGTTAGCTTGTTTCTGTCGTTTCTTGTTTTGATTCAAGGTTATGCTGTTGGTAGATCTATTGTTATTTATGTACTTTGACTAGACCCTCCTCCTTGTCAGTCAGCCTCCTGCTGGGATTAACAAGCTGCTGTGGTTGATCTGATTGTTTGCTGAAGGAGTGAAACAGTTTTCAAAACAAAATTAATGTTTAAACCAATCAATCAATCAATCAAATTTTATTTGTATAGCACATTTCAGCAGCAAGACATTTCAAAGTGCTTTACATCATAACAAACACAGAATCACAATGCAATATAGAATCAATCATTAAGTCAAGTTACATCAATAAGTTTATAATTGATTACATTTCAAATAAAACTCTAAACAGGTGGGTTTTCAGTTGAGATTTAAAAGAAGTCAGTGTTTCAGCTGTTTTACAGTTTTCTGGAAGTTTGTTCCAAATTCGTGGTGCATAGATGCTGAAAGCTGCTTCTCCTCGTTTGGTTTTGGTTCTGATGCAGAGCAGAACCAGAACCGGAAGACCTGAGAGGTTCTGGAAGGTTGATACAACAACAGCAGATCTTTAATGTATTGTGGTGCTAAACCGTTCAGTGATTTATAAACTAACAACAGTATTTTAAAGTCTATTCTTTGAGCTACAGGGAGCCAGTGGAGGGACTTTAAAACTGGTGTTATGTGCTCTATCTTCCTGGTTTTAGTGAGAACGCCAGCAGCAGCATTCTGGATCAGCTGCAGCTGTTTGATTGATTTGTTGGACAGACATGTGAAGACGCTGTTGCAATAATCAATACGACTGAAGATGAACGCATGAATGAGTTTCTCTAGATCTGGCTGAGACATTAGTCCTTTAATCCTGGAAATGTTCTTCAGGTGATAGAAGGCCGACTTTGTAACCAGAGAAGTTTCTCTCAGCAGCTCAGTAAAGCAGGAACAAACCCAGAACATTTGTTCTTATAGTGACTCGAATAAAAAACGTTGAACTCTGAGTTGGAAGATGACAGTGAAATGTTGTTGTCAAATGTTTTTAATTCCCCACCTGCAGTTTTTCCAGGAGCCGTCAGACCTTTTGATTTCTGTTTGTCAGCCAGGATCCAAGAGCTCGATAAAACGTGAACCAAAGCAGAAGAACATGTGTGACTGACTGCAGCTCTTTTTCTGGATTCATCTCTCTCAGGAAATGACCTGAAATGACACCAGAACATTTCTGAACTTTAAACCTGATTCAGTTTAACTTTTGTTTTAAAAATGCTTCAGTCAACATAAAAATGATCTTCTCTCAGAGACATTAAACTTAAAAAACTGAATGCCTGTGTAAACAAAGAATATTTTCATAGAGCGCTTAAAGAAAACTAAAAGCTTATATTCTTTGTAAGCTCAGCTTTTATTTACACATTTCCATCCTAATTTTCTTTTTAAAACATACAGAAGTAATTTCTGTTTAGATGTAGAAACTTCTTTCAGTATTTGTGTCAAACAATCTTGTTTGTTAAAAATTCAATTCATAAAAATATAAAAAGAAGCATCTGAAAATAACCAGGTTTGTTTTCTACTAAACAGAAATAGCAGCAACTTTATTAACTTTAAATCTATTTTAAAGTAAAAAATAAAGTGATATTGAATCAGTCACTGCTTGTAAACAATAAGAGTGTATGACAATTTAAAATTAAAAATATAAAGACACAGACTGTAAAACTGATATATTAGTTTCAGATACTTACTTTGTAGTGGAGTATTGAGCCGATTCTCCTCACTGTGATTATTAATATTTTCAGCAGGAGAGACGATCAGACAGTGACTGAGGCTTCGTTGTGAGTGAGGAAAGTCCAGTAGATGAAGTTATTATCTGCAATGTTTTTGCTCTAATCTGAACACAAACATTGTTTCATCAGATTCACTCATGACTGGAAACAGGAAGGAGGTGTTTATTTTAGCAACATGAAGGTTTAACTTTCAGGTTACAAACTGGTTTTTCTGCTCAAGTTAAATTAAACAAAGACTTGAACCTTTCAACTAAAAATTGTTAAAACATAAAATTAACATTTTTTAACACTTGATGTTTGTTTTAAACATGTAGCTCTAGTATAAATTACTGCATCAATGCATCGTGACATGGAGGAGATCAGCCTGTGTGTAATGGAAACACGTTACTATATGATGGATGCAAAACTCTGACCTTGTAATGACCTTTAGTTACTAACCTCCTCATGACAAAACAATCATAAATAAGATGTGGATTATAACCTATGAGAATAATATGACTGAATATGTGCTGCGGTGCTTTTGTCTTGGTTTTACATCAGTCTGCAGAAATACTGTAGAGGTTTATTACATCCTCTTTTCTTTTCTTTTATGACATTCAGAATTTTCTCTAATTCTAAACTGCATTCAAATTACAGATCTGCTGCTGATTTTTTATTCTGTGATTTTTAACCAGTCACTGCAGCATCAGGTCTTTGCACATTTCACAGTTCTGTAGATTCTTATGATATTGTAAAGATAAAATAAAGCTGCTGTAAACATCCTCCTGTTATGCATAACCTGGACCTGAAGTCAGAAACAAACATTCTGTCAGAATGTTTGTGATAAAACAGAAAGAAACATTTTTTCTGCCTCTGTTAGAGGATTTGTCCTTCATCACAGAGCTGCCCTGTTTTCTGAAAACAGAAAAGAGTTTGACACGGACTGACATGGTCAACCAGAACAGAGCTGAGCTGTTACCATTATATTCTTCACAGGTAGTTTGATTTCCTGTAAGCTGAGTAACTCAAGGTAACAAGAAGTTTCTAAACAAACACCTGCAGAACAAAATGCTTCTACTAAAGTCAAACTGTTTAGTCTGAAGAGAGACTGAATTAAAGAATGATTTCCTTCTGTAACAAGAGAGAAACCACTGATGAGCTGTTTGACTTTGTCTCACCATGAATGAGGAAAATCTGATGAACATGAAAATATTTTTGGAGATGAGTTGTTCATAAAGACAGAACTGCAGATGTTACCGTTTCTTTGCATGTTATTATCTGTAATATTGAGACAATAATTATTGATGATGTTGTTTCAAGTCACTGAAACGACGACTCAGCTGCCATGATGTTCAGTTTCAGTTCAAAGCAGCAGAACAGATAAAAATGCTGAATTAACTTGAGACGATGAATGTTTCTAAATCAAAGAATCTCATCTTTAAATCTTTAAACTGAGTTTTCAACATGATGACGACCTGCTGGCTTGATACACAACTGGCTTCATAAAAATGAACAAAAACAAACAAATTATCATTTCTGGCTCTTAAAACAAACAAATATTCATTAGGATCCAATTTTGACCTGAATGGTTTCATTATTCTATATAATCTGTGTTAGTGGTTCAATCCAATGACTTTAATTCTCCAGATTCTCTCATTAAACTTTATTGATCACTGATGTGAGAGACAGTCTGAGCATCAAACCAGCAGCTTTGCTCTCATATTGAATGAAACATTTTCTCTTTCCGTAAATTTCTCTCATGTTTCAGTTCATATACTAGAAGAAAACTTTCAGGGTAAAAAAAGGACGTTTCCAAAGTCATCATTATATCCATTATTTCATTATATCCTGTCTAGGGTGACACCTAGTGGAGACAGGCAGCAGCAGCCCTCAAAACCCCACTAGGGACCAGCAAGTTCATATAAATACTAATTATTCATGCAGCCATAATATCTGCCATCTGATCAGCCTGATCACCTTAAACATTCACTCATTAATGCACTTTTTCTACAAAATGTCCACAGATGAACCAGACATTGTGTTTCTTCACTTCAAGCTGCTTCAGTCAGTTGGTTAAACCAATAGTTGGTTTAACAAGTTGGTTAAAATGATTATTTTCCTGCTGCTTGTTTCATCTTATTGTAAGTAAATCTGTTTACACGAAATAAATCAATAAAGTTGAGAAGACGAGGATGCAGAATAATAATATTCACCAAAATCAGTCAAACCTATAAAGATCCAACCAGGAAGTAAAATGTTACCTCAGCAGAGATCAGCTGCAATGTGTGGTTTTGTCCACATGGTGGCGCTCTAAGCTCTGACTAAAAGCTGCTCAGCAGTGAAAGTTAGTATTTCTCCTCCTTTCTGTCTTTATTCACTTCTGATGTGAAAACACAGATTTAGAAATGTTTCTTTAATGAAATGTGTTTATTTCTAACAGCTTTAAGACGCGATTATTAAATATTGATCTGATCAGTTGATCAGCAGCTTCATCCTGATGCTTCACTCTGTGATCTTCACTTCAGTTTACATGAAACAGAATCAGGAAACAACATGAAATAATTTAGTAACATTTGTTGATTTAATTTATTTTGATGCATTAATTGAACATCTTTCATCAGATTCTCTGTTTCTACTTCCTGTTTATTTATTTAACTATAAAGATAAAAATTTAACTGAGAAAAGTTTGAAAAACACTGAAAACAAAGAAACAAGAAAAGTTGAATATTTTATTAGCTCAGCAACAAAATATCAACATACAAAAATTAAATGATTGAAGTTTAAATGTTTTTGTGATCAGTAATTCAACAATCCAATTAGGACTGAAGACACAAACTAGACCTGAGTTTTAACAGAAATAATTTGTAAATATACCTGAATAAAACAAAGTTTATACTGTTTGGAAGGAAAAATTTACAATTTAATGTAAAACTCATAACTAAAAATAAACATAAAAGAGTGAATGAAATAAAATTTCTCTGAATCTCATTTAATCAGATTAAATCTGATCATATTTACTGCAGTTCTTGGAAGAATAAGTTTATATTTTAGATCTGAAATTCCTGCATATTCTATATTCATCAATGTCTTTACTTTAACTATTCGACTTTGTATAGATCTGGGAATAAAAGATATAAAAATTCTCTGTAGTTGATAATCACACTTTAGAAAAAAACAATAAGGATATTTAATACAGTAAGATTAAAAACACACTTTATACAAAATCATGTACATTAAATTCCCATTGAAAATAAACCCAAAAGATAACATTCACACATAATTACTATGCAAAAATATTCAATAATAATTAGCAGAAAGAGAAGGAGGGCACAATGCAGATATGAACAAAAATAAGAATAACATTGAAATGCATGTGAACATTAACATGTGAAGTGACTTTGTGAAACATCAAGGCTAAAGAAAGGAAACAATATACAAGCATAAATATATTTATATGACAATATAATCAAAGTTATATGAAGATTTAACTATTTTTAAATAGTTATGGAGGAAATAAAGAAACTAAAATAATATGGTTTATATATATATGTAAATATATAAATATATTGAAGAATAATAACAGTTTAAATTTCTTCTCACTCCTTTTTGAACAAAGTCAGGAGATAAAATTATTTATTCTTAAGCTGCAAAACTGTTTTTTTGTGCATACATGTTTAATAAATGTGTTCCTGCTTCTTTAAATTGATTTGTTCAAAATACAAAATTTCACTTTCACTGCATCAAGATATCGACTGTAACAGCTGAAGAAACCAATCTTGGGTCAACTGGAGCAGTGATCCCAACCCTGGTCCTCAGAGCCCAAAGTCCTGCAGGCTTTAGGACTTTCCCTGTAGCCACATAAATGATTCAATGATTAAAACTCCTCAGCAGAACCTGATGGCCTGCAGAGGAGCTGATGCAATCATTGCAATCAAGTTGTTAGAGCAAAGTCACATTCAAGTCATGGAGGATGTTGAGCTCTGAGGATCAAGGTTGGGGATCTGAACTAGAACCGTCCTTAACCCTCACTGAGTTCAGTGATCTGTTCATCTTCTGTTTCCTCTTCTTTTGTTTTAATAACATAAAGACGATGAATAATCAAACCAATAATCAGTGCAGCGATCAGAACGGCTACAATAATCAGTCCAACATGTTTGTTTCTGCTTCCATCTTCTTTTCTTCCCTCGTCGTTTTCTGTAAAACAGAATCAGAGCTGAAGGTCAGAATCCATTTCTCTTCATCTGCTGCTCTCAGACCAGCTGCTTTCTGCAGCAGCTTTAGAAAACAAACATCTGGTCTGACAGGTTCACTGCAGAACCAGAACCACATCTGGCCTTAAAGGGATATTCCCCCTTAGATTAGCCACAGCCCCCACAGAGACTCTAAAGACATTTTCACCTTTAAGAAGATTCACTGATCTGAACATTAAAACACTTTATGCAGCTTCCTTCTTTCACTGGAATATAGAAACCATGAAAACTCGCCTGGAGGAGGCGCTACAACCAGGAAGACGATCCCGATGGGGTCAGAGGTCAAAGTGCGTCTCTTCCTGCCAGTTGCTTCTCTCTGGAAAACTCGACACTCGTATTTTCCCGAGTCGCTGGTCGTCACGTTGCTCAGAAGCAAAGACACGTCTCCGTCCTTCATCCGTCTGTCCTGCAGCTCCACCCGGTTCCTAAAAGATGGATGCTGGTTCTCTGGGTCAGGCTGCTCATCTCTGAACAGGAGGACATCTTCTGGTTCCAGGTCCGGTCGGGTCCACTTCACAAACACAACAGGTTTGTTGTTGGGGAGTCGGCATGGCAGAGAGACGCTCTGTCCAGGAACAGCTGAGATGTTTTTATGAACTGCAGGACAGAGAAAACAGAGCAGAAAGGTCAGAGGTCAAAGTGAAGCGGTCCACTTCCACAGCAGCAGCAGAGACCAAGGAGAGACACTGGACTCTGACCTGGACTGGAACAACAGATCTGGGGTCTCATGTTTAAAGGAGTGCACAGTTTTCACACTAAAACATAAAAATTTAGAAAAGTGCGTCGCACAAAAAGTTCAGATGCATAAAGCCCCATAAACTAAAATGTACCGTTGCTGCGAGTACCAAACCCTGTGAGAGTCAGGAGACTCGGACCGTGGAGATCATGGCCCTGAGAAGCTGTGGTAGTCGTCCTTCATTTACATTTCTAAAATATATGCACTCACAGCGCTTCACTGTGGAGGAGGAGCTGTAGCCAAGAGCAGGGAAAAGGTGTGAGCAGCACGTACAAGATGGTGATTGTCAGCACTAAGAGCCTTCTCCTGACTCTGGCTGGTTGTTTGGCTGAGAGTTTTATTTGCTTAAAGATGCACATAGAAGTGCTGCATGTTTTGCTCTCAGCAGAAAATCCACTTAACCCTTTACTTTCATCAGCCTGTGGAAATGTATTCTTCCATCAGTCCAGTCCTTTACATGGCCGAACTCAGGGATGAATCTAAAGGGGCCCGTGTCCCTATAGACCTGGAACTGGCCCAAGTATTGAAGAGATACTAAATATTTTTTACCTTCACAGTTTCACTTTAATAATTAAATAAAATTAAGATGTTGCACTTTTGTCTTCAGCAGTATTGTGATAGAATCACAGTTTTCATCTATTAGATCAGCTGACTTCCCAGGTGAATTTGATCTAGAATCACCACTCTATGGTGAGGTCAACTTACTGACCTCTAGTGCTTAGAGATGTGATCAAACATAAGTTTTAATAAAGAGAGGCTAAAGCATTTCACTAATAAACAGTTTCTATTTATACTCAACAAAGACCTAAAAAGTTAAAAGTAAAAAAAAAAACTCTGACCAAATAACTCACCGTTGAGTCGACATTCTGCATCATCGGATCCATCTTCAGTTTTCACTCCACACAGATACAGACCAGAGTCTTCAGTCCTCAGTCTGGACACATGGAGTCTGATTCGTCCTTCTCTGAGGACGTCTTTCTCAATCTGGACTCGTCCTGAAAACTGATCATCCTGAGATTCTGGAAACTCAACACCTTCATGGACCCGATAAAGGACAAAGACTCCATGATCAGAGGTCAGTTTGCAGATTATGAAGAAGGTGTCGGTTGATGTGTGAGTCTTGGTGGGGAAGGTCCACTCCAGAGTGATGCTGTGGTTCTCCTCTGCCTGATAGCTGCTCTGTGTCACATTCACTACAAATGTTGCTGCTGAGGAGACAGAGAGGGAAAGAGAGGAGCAGACACACTGAGAACTGGAACATGGGAGTCTTTCAGCTCCATCTAGAGAGCTTTCTGTCACAAAGACAAGATGGAGACTGACCACAGAGACATGAGCTGAGGATGAGGAGCAGCAGGATCCTGGAGATCATCTTCATCCTGAGAGAGGAAGAGGAGGAGAGGCAGCAGGACATCAGGAACATCATCAAGTCCAAGAGTCCAGTTGTTCCTTAAAATAACTGGACTCCTGGTTAGGAAAAGAAAAACAATGTTGTAAAAGGAGTGAAATTATTCTGTTATAATTCATGAGGAGAAAACACCAGAGAGTGAAATCTGGGAATAGTTTGTTGAGTTTTTTCTAAGTTTTTCACATATTTTTCACACTTTTCAAATAAAATGTGACAATAAAATGTATTTTAAATAACAACATTGCAAACGAACCACAAAGAAAATAAAGCTGAAGCTGTGAAGAGAATCATTCCTCTATAAGGAAATCTGCTGTGCTGCATTTGTGTTTGTGTGATTCTCAGCAAATATCCAGTTGATCGAAACACAAAGAGACAAAAAGATTTAATCCTAAAGACTAATCTCTAGGATTAAATTTAATATGAATCGTTTTACTAAACTAAACTAATGAGACATCTTCATCCTGAGAGAGGAAGAGGAGAGGAGGCAGCAGAACATCAGGAACAACTAAAATATCTGGTCTTTCCTCAGACACGTTTTTTTTTTTCTGTACTTAGTTTCTATTAGTTTTTCTGCACTGCTGAAGATCTATACTTTTATTTTACAACATATTAACTGTAAACATTATGATGCTGACCTGATCGGCTGTGAATGCACCGCCTGCACTGAGGTCCGCTGCTGCTCCGCTCACACGACCAGTCGGCTGGCCGAAGTAATGAACTGAACTGACAGGCGGAGACTTTATCTACTGGTCCTGTACACCTTTGTCTGGGCATTCTGTGTAATGATCTCCTATTGGCTCACGAACCAATAGGCGTTTACTACACAGAATGCCATCCAATAGGCAATCTTTACACAGAAAGCAATCATTTGCATTCTCTAGTCTGCACAGAACGCAAATGATGGCATTCTGTGACATAGATGTTCTATGTTCTGTTTATTAGTAGGCGCAGGCCTTCGTCCACGGAGGCGCAGGCCTCCGTGGACGAAGGAGCCGGCGCTCCACGAGCAGAGGTCCAAGCAGCGGCGGCCTGGCTCTCCGGGTGAGGCAGGAGGGAAGGAGCTTCAGGGCAGGTTTCCCCTCTGAGCACCAAGTGCTGTCTGGAAGGACGGGACGGCCCCGGACTTTGGAAGGAGTCACCCCGGTCCTGCTCAACTTTTAACCCACAGAGATTTTGTATTTTATATTCTTGTTCTTAGCTTCTTTTAGTCTGAACTGATGATTTTGTAAGTTCCTGAAAAATTTCTGTATAACTGCAATAATGTAATTTTTTTAATGTTTACAGTAACAATAAAAATTTTTCGAAAGAAAAAAAAAGCAGCGGACCTCAGTGCAGGCGGTGCATTCACAGCCGATCAGGTCAGCATCATAATGTTTACAGTTAATATGTTGTAAAATAAAAGTATAGATTTTCAGTAGTGCAGAAAAACGAATAAAAACTAAGTACAGAAAAAAAAGTGTCTGAGTAAAGACCAGATATTTTAGTTGTTCCTGATGTTCTGCTGCCTCCTCTCCTCTTCCTCTCTCAGGATGAAGATGTCTCATTAGTTTAGTTTAGTAAAACGATTCATATTAAATTTAATCCTAGAGATTAGTCTTTAGGATTAAATCTTTTTGTCTCTTTGTGTTTCGATCAACTGGATATTTGCTGAGAATCACACAAACACAAATGCAGCACAGCAGATTTCCTTATAGAGGAATGATTCTCTTCACAGCTTCAGCTTTATTTTCTTTGTGGTTTGTTTGCAATGTTGTTTTCAAAAATAAACATTATTGTCACATTTTATTTGAAAAGTGTGAAAAATATGTGAAAAACTTAGAAAAAACTCAACAAACTATTCCCAGATTTCACTCTCTGGTGTTTTCTCCTCAGGAATTATAACAGAATAATTTCACTCCTTTTACAACATTGTTTTTCTTTTCCTAACGAGAAGTCCAGTTATTTTAAGGAACAGCTGGACTCTTGGACTTGATGATGTTCCTGATGTCCTGCTGCCTCTCCTCCTCTTCCTCTCTCAGGATGAAGATGATCTCCAGGATCCTGCTGCTCCTCATCCTCAGCTCATGTCTCTGTGGTCAGTCTCCATCTTGTCTTTGTGACAGAAAGCTCTCTAGATGGAGCTGAAAGACTCCCATGTTCCAGTTCTCAGTGTGTCTGCTCCTCTCTTTCCCTCTCTGTCTCCTCAGCAGCAACATTTGTAGTGAATGTGACACAGAGCAGCTATCAGGCAGAGGAGAACCACAGCATCACTCTGGAGTGGACCTTCCCCACCAAGACTCAGGGAACCTGGAGGGATCTGTTCATCTACTGTGAAGCAAACACTGATCATGGAGTTTTAGTTCTCTATCAGGTCCATGAAGGTGTTGAGATTTCAAAGTCTCAGGATGAACAGTTTTCAGGACGAGTCCAGTGTGACAAAGACGTCCTCAGAGAAGGACGAATCAGACTCCATGTGTCCAGACTGAGGACTGAAGACTCTGGTCTGTATCTGTGTGACGTGAAAACTGAAGATGGATTCAACTCTGGAAGATGTCGACTCAACGTTACTGGTCAGAAGAAAAAATCTGATAAATATATTTTTTCTCTAATTGTTAAATTCTTAAGATCTGTGTTGATGAACCAACATCTTCATCTTCTACATGAATCCTCCTGGATCTCAGTTTTCATCAAATATTAATAAATATTTCTGATTTCTCTCTCAGCAGCTGCTGATCAGATCCAAACTCAGAGACCAACTTTGACTCCAGAACCAGAGAGACGAGGAAGGATCATCTTCATCTTCATCAGTCTGGGACTGACAGCAGCTCTAATGGCTCTAATTATAATATTGATTATTTCGTTTAGGAAGAAAAGGAGAAAAGAAACCAAACTTTTTGACAAAGAACAGATTTGTTTGAACTTGTTCTGTTTGACTTATTAGATTGTAATAATTATGACTTTGATCCGTTTATTGATTTGCTTCAGATTCATGTTTTAAATCATTTCAAATGATTTCTGGACAACAACCAGAAACAATGATCTGTTATTCTGTTACTCAGATTAATTTATTCTGTTTCACTTCATGTGTTTAAAATATTGTTTTGGAGGGACCAATGGTGACAACAGTGGTAGGAGTTTGTCCTGAAATTAACATGTTGCTGCTTCAATCTGCCTCTTTCTTAATGTCCTTGGACAAGACGCTTCACCTGCCAGTGGCTCCGGTCCATAGTAGCCTTGCCTCTGCCAAATTGCTCCAGGGCAGCTGTGGCTATTATCCAGTATTTGTCACCATCAGTGTGTGAATGTGTGAATGTGTGAATGGATGAGTGACTGAATGCAGTGTGAAGCACTTTAGAGTCAACTGGTCTTGATAAAGAGCCATACATGTACAAGCCATTTATAATTTTTTATGGAAATGGTAAATTAAAGCTCTAATTTATTATTTCACAAATATATTTAAACAGTCTTGTAATTTTGACCTGTGTGTTTTTGCTTTTTCATCATAGATCTCATAATCAGTGTGTTTCGGGTCATTGTTTGTAGAAAAGTTATAAATGTATATGTTATATATATATATAGCTGACTGGATAGCTCAATAGATAAGGCATCAGTATATCACCCGAGAAGGCGGGGTTCAAATCCTAAGATGCATAACATGCGGCTCAGACGTCAAACAAGGTCTGCATCAGGTGTTGGGGAACCAGAGCACCTTGATGACAAAATGCTACTACTCAAGTAACTCTAATCAGAGAGGTTACATGCAAAGACTGGTGAAGGAATGGTTACTTTGACATCCCCAGTCAACACTAAGCGCTAAACAACTAGTAGCTCAGTGTTCCAACATCCGCAAACGGCAACTGCTATCACAACTTGAGATTGACGAGATACAACACAAATGCTACGGCAAAAAGGAGGAACCTGGATGTCAGAACTGTGGGGACTTAACTACAAGTCCCTACAAGTTTGTGTACTTTGCATAAGTTATAGATAAGTTGCATTCCTGAGAACTCAGGAACAGAGATAAGTTGCAACTTATAAGCTGAGATAAGCTACTATGGCCAAGGACATTAAGGCAACTGAAGAAACTGAGATAAGTTATCTGGCTTCATAAAAATGAATGGTTAGTGGTTCAATCCAATGACTTTAATTCTCCAGATTCTCTCATTAAACTTTATTGAACTTTATTTAAACTTTATTGTCTTTCTGTAAATTTCTCTCATGTTCCAGTTTATATACTAGAAGAAAACTTTCAGGGTAAAAAAAGGACGTTTCCAAAGTCATCATTATATCCATATTTTTTTAAACACACAAACCACATTTGATCTATATGACAAGTTCAAAGAAACTTTCCCAAATTGAAAAGATTTCCTTCATGTTTTTCTGTAACTTTAATGTCTGTAAATCAATAAACTGATTGCAAACATCTGTCTGTGTGAACTTGTGTTGTTTTAAAGTTAAAGTTCTACATAAATCTCAGAGGAAAATATTTTAGTTTCTGATATCAGATTTGAAAAAAGGTTAGAAGATTAAGAAGTAAATATTTACTGAGGTATTTGCTCAGATTTTGTTTTCATTTATTAGAAAATTATAGAAATAATTAAATTTCCACAGTTTAATTCTTGAAACAGGTGGTGATGTCATGATATGGGCTGATAATAATCAAGGCTGACTTGTTATGTCAGTTTGTATGTTAATGTTTATATTGAAAAGAAACAAAAAGCAGAATTAATCATTTGAACATGTTTATTAACAGAAACTTTATGAAGCCGCAACATTTCCCAGTAAAATCGTTGATCAGCTGATCGATCTCCAGATATTAAGATGATCATTTCTGCTGGTTTTTGAGCTGCAGCTCCTCTTCATCATCTTCTATAAATAAGTTGATTTGATGTAAACTAAAGTAACGTGGGGTTTACTTTTTGTTTTTGTTGTAATATGATCAACATGTCAATAAAACAAACTGGCTCATTGTAATTAAGACTAATATTGGTGATGGCAGCAATCGCTGTAGTGTCGGATCAGACACTTAGAAAATTCAGACGACAGAACAAAAGCAGGCAGAGTCCAAAAATAAAGTTTCTCTTTCTATTGAAAGTTGAGACATTTGTCAGTGTTGTGAAGATGTGATGGTATATATAATCCAGTGAGATCGCTCAAATGGTTTGGAGCATTTATTTTTCTGCAGAAGAGATTAAAACATTAATCCAGCTCTGTCCACCTTTCTCCCAGCGTTCTGGTCCTAAACAAGTTAATAAAAGGAGTGTTTAAACAAGCTGTGCTGTAAAATTAATAAAACCGAAAATAAAAACAGCTCAATGAGATAAAATTCACAAATACTCAATTTAACATGAATTGGAAATAATATTTAATAAAGTATATTTTAAGCTCTGTTACACCAGAATGTGTATGATTTCTGCAGACATAATAAAACAAAAATAATTAAAGCCCAAGTTACACCATAAACAGAAACAAAGCTGCAAAGAAAGTGAAGCTGCAGTAAAATAATATACAGTTGGCATGTAACCTGAGACTGGTTATTAAAACTTAACGTTAGATATTACAGCATGTAGCTTTACAACAAAGCTTGTCGTCTATTAGGAGCATAGAAGCAGCAACACAATAACAGATGTCTCTGCTAAAAACGAGTCGGTAATAAAATCTTTATTCTAATCGATCGCCACTAATGCACAGCTTCATTTAGACGGAATGAGATAAACTCCTAATAAGTCAGCAAAATACAGTTTAACAGAAACATAACTGAGAGCATCACAGCATCAAACATTCAGTTTTACTAACACACCGAGGGAGGCTGCAGAGCGGCACACCTATGTTGCATTCAGGGTGCAAAGGAAACTCCATACACAACCAAAACCTCTTCTACAAAACTTTAATAAAGAATTGAAAAGGTTCTGATGGTAAAAACATGAAAACAGAACAAATCAAACTGAACTGATCCAGTCAGTCCATCACTCAGACCTTCAGCTCTATACGCTCACAGTTCCTAACTCCACCACCAGGTGGCGCTCCAGTATAACCCTTGATGGTAGAACTGGTCTGAGGTCAGATCCAGCAGCTGGATTGTTTCTGCTGAGGTCCAAACAGCTGCAGCTCATGTTGGAGGTTAAAAGCTTCTGCAGTGAATCAGGTTCTGACAACATGAGGGAAGAAATCTGGATTGATTTCCAGCAGAACCATCAGAACCAGAACCAGTGGAGCAGATCCAGAGCTTCACTGGTTCATCAGCTGCTGCAGCTTAAAGCAGCTCAGATCAGGGTTCTGGTTCCAGGTTCTGGTTCCGGGTTCTGCTTGAGTCCAGAACGTTTGTTTCCAGCAGCCAGCGGGTCAGAACCAGCTGCAACTGGACTGGTCAGAACCAGAACATCACTATGCTGCTGGTTCATGAACAGAAGGAAGAAAATCAGATCAAACCTGAAACACTGAACTTAAAAAATAAACAACAATCTTAGATTAAATTATCTTTATTGAGGCTCATTTATGTCGAGTTTCAGTTTTAAAATCTTTCAGCTGCTGAAAATAATCGACCAAATAAATGAGTTTGTTGTGTTGATGCTACAAATCTACATTCCTCTCATTCTGATCCAAGTGTTTCTAACAATGAAGTGACTGAAGTCTCTCTTGTCTCTTTATCATTACTAAAATAAACATCTGCTGGTTGAAAACATTTCACTAAAAAATAAGAAAGAAGAAACATCAGAGCTGCTGCTGTCAGTCCCACAGTGATGAAGAGGATGATGATGAAGATGTTCCATCTTTGTTCTGGTTCTGGAGTCAAAGTTGGTCTCTGAGTTTGGATCTGATCAGCAGCTGCTGGGAGAGAAATCAGAAATATTTATTAATATTTGATGAAAACTGAGATCCAGGAGGATTCATGTAGAAGATGAAGATGTTGGTTCATCAACACAAGAATCAGAATTTATCAAAGTTTGTAAAAATGTTTATTAATATTCTGATGATTTCTTCTCACCAGTAACGTTGAGTCGACATTCTGCATTGCTGAATCCATCTTCAGTTTTCACGTCACACCAATACAGACCAGAGTCTTCAGTCCTCAGTCTGGACACATGGAGTCTGATTCGTCCTTCTCTGAGGACGTCTTTGTCAATCTGGACTCGTCCTGAAAACTGTTCATGCTGAGACTCTGGAAACTCATCACCATCATGATGAAGATATATTACCCCTGACTTTACTGATGATCTAAAATCACAGATGATGAACAGTTCCCTGGAGGATCCCTGAGTCTTGGTGGTGAAGGTCCACTCCAGAGTGATGTTGTGGTTCTCCTCTGCCTGATAGCTGCTCTGTGTCACATTCACTACAAATGTTGCTGCTGAGGAGACAGAGAGGGAAAGAGAGGAGCAGACACACTGAGAACTGGAACATGGGAGTCTTTCAGCTCCATCTAGAGAGCTTTCTGTCACAAAGACAAGATGGAGACTGACCACAGAGACATGAGCTGAGGATGAGGAGCAGCAGGATCCTGGAGATCATCTTCATCCTGAGAGAGGAAGAGGAGGAGAGGCAGCAGAACATCAGGAACATCATCACTAACAATACAAGGAACATCTGGATTCCTGCTACAGAATTAACTTTATTTAGAAACAGATCAATACTGCCACCTTGTGGTAATAAAACTATTCAGCCGTCAGACAACAGAACATGTTTTTATTCTCTGCTCCTTCTGAAACTTTTATTATGAAATATTTTATTTAGATTGTTTATATCTAAATAAAATATTTAGATTATATTCTCTGAGCCTTCTTCTAATTTTGATGATTATTATTTACAGACAATTAGAAAACTGCATAAGACCAATAAAAACATAAATATCCTAAACAGAGATATCAGGTTTCTGAAAAGACTTTTAATTTCTATCCAGTCAGTTTCACTTTGGACTTTAATCAACTTGGTTTCTGGTTCTCTTCATTCTTCCTCCAAACTCTGGAACCTTCATTTCTGAATGAAATACAAACTTTACTTTCATCTGAAAACAGGACTTTGACCCACTGAGCAACGGTCCAGTTCTTCTCTTCAGGTAAGATGTTTGTATCTAGGATTGTCTCTGGTGAATCCTGTGTGAAGGAGTGAACTGAGTCTGCTCTGAATCCAGCATCAGTTCACTCCTTCATCCTTGTGAAACGCATCGAAATGTGAGAGAGGTTTTTAGACAATCCTCTCCAGGCTGCAGTTTTCCCTGCTGAACATTTTCCACATGTCGTGGTGTGGAGAACAGGATGGAGACACATCCTGTCTGAGTTTGAAACCTGAGACATGTTGGACAAAAGTGTCAAACCAGAGACACTAAACTTTCAGCTGCAAGAAATAATAACAAGTTACAGAAGATTAAAAGTTATTATTACAGATATATGAACTGGAAAACATGGTTTCAGGACTTAACTGTCGTGTTTAACATTTATTCACAAGAAACGTGTATTTAACTAAAAGGTTTTATCCAACTAACTCTAAATTATAGACAAACAGATCCACATATAATAAACTCACTCTGTTAGTTTTCTTCTTTATCAGCCTCCATATTTTGTTCCTTTGTCAACTTTTGTGTCCAGGTCTCTGCATAACGTTGCTACTGATCTCTAAAGCTACAGTTTAGATCTAAACTAACAGACTGACAAATAATTTCAGTTATGCTTTTTAGAGGCGGTCGAGGGATCAAACTTCTACTCACTTTAAGAACTCCTCCTCCTAATGCCGGACATTCATTACATTCATTACATTCATTACTGTCTCCCTGTTGCAGGGCATAAAGCCGGACTCGTCCTGAATCAGGGAGTTTCCCTTCCTGCTCCGTTAGACTCTGAGGAATGAGTTGCAGTAGGAGGAGCAAAGCAAAGGGAGCGGAAGCGGTGGAGCTGAAAGATGTCAGTCGTGAAAGCTGCCAACAAACTTTGATTTGATTCCTCAACCCTCTGTTACTGGAAGCGCATAGCAGAAATAGCATAGCAGAAATAATTTGTCGATCTGTTAATTCAGGCCTGTAGAGATCAGCAGCAAAGCTGTGCAGAGACCTGGACACAAGGTCAGTGATGACGCTGATGAAGAAGAAAAACTAACCGAGTAAGTTTATTATATTTAATGTGGATCTGATCCGTTTAGAGTTAGTTGGATAAAACCTTTTACTAAACTACACGTTTCTTGTGAGTGTAAAACACAATCAGTAAATAATAACATTGTGTTTCCCAGTTCATATATTGTAAAATAACTTTTAATCTCCTGTAACTTGTTTTTCTTTCTGAACTCTCTGAATGTTTTGTGTCTCCTATCAGTATTAAACGTGTTTGTCCAACATGTTTCAGCTCTTAAACTCAGGGTTTCCCACCAACGCTGACAACACAATCAGTCCCGTTTACGTTCATAGATTCGTTTCTGTTCTTTCTTTCAACAGAATAAAGACGAATAAAAAAAGTCTGAAGTGCTTCACAGATCAATATGTCTGCAGTGTCTGCATGTGTTTGATATTTCACACTCAGAAAATGTTTCATTTGTTTACAGTTTATAATGAAACTGTCTCTGAAATGATAAGATTTCAACACTGGAGAATCACGAAGGTTCAGAGGCAGAAAAAGTTTCTACGGTTTGCTCCGAGCAGAGCTTCACTCCGGCGGCGTGGGAGGAGTTAAACACGTGACTCCGCCCACAGCTCAAATCACACCAGCAGTTTTACTAAATATAAACTGGAAGGTCAAGTTCCTGAAATAATTCATTTTACCCCTTCAACAGTAATAATTCACTGAATGGTGATGAATGTATGTTGAGACATTAAATGAAGGTTTTCTCATCAGCAACTGTGTTTATATATTATTTTTATTCCACTGTAGAAATAAACAAGAGCACAAAAAATTATAATTTTGTTAAAAAGTACATTTAATTCAGAAAGTAAAACTAGCATATATTATATAGACTCACATATTCTGAACCTTTTTTTTCTTGTAACTTTGATTATGGCTTATAGATAATAAACTCAACCTCCAGTGTCTCTGAAAAATTACAAATATTCTAGAATATACTGTAAAATATTGATTCAAAGTTTTCTGGACTCATTGATCTGTTCTGATGTTTGGTCTTAAAGCTGTTTAATTGATGCTCTTTGTTACTGAGCATAAAGTTTTTTATCTGCTCCAGTTGGTCTGTTCATAATGTTCTCATGTTATTAATAAATCCATATTTATGCAGACTTTCTGTCAGGATGGTTGTTCACTGTTGAGATGTTTGTTTCCAGAACTGAGATCAGCTCTATTTGAGCTTTTTACTAAACGTTGCTTCTCCCTCTAGTGCTGAAAAGTCGCCACTACAACAATCTAATAAATTGTCTCCAAATAATCGAAGCAAATAGAAAAAAAAAACTCTTGAAACGATTGAAAATGTGAAATCTGAATTCTCTGTTTCATTGTGGCTTCAAAGAACAAAACCAATCAATCAATCAATCAATCAATCAATCATCTAAACCCACTCAGAGGATGAATCAGACTCCATGTGTTCAGACTGAAGACGGTTTCGTCTCTGGAAGATGCCGACTCAGCGTCTGATGATTTCAGCCGAAGGTAAAATATTGACAGGATTTTCTGTGAAATGATTCCTGCTGCAGTTTGAACCATAAGAACTGATGTTGTTGTTTAACTGCAACATGAACAGCAGCTGGACTGAGAAAATGATTCAGGTGGGATTTTAATCCTCATGTTTCTGCCAACATTAAGAACCAAAACATGAAGAGGAGAAATTAAAAGTCCAGATCAGGATGAGCAAAAACAGCCTGGAAAACATTTGAGTTTCTAAAAACAGTGTTTGAATAATAATGAGTAAATATGCACTGAGATATTTGCTAATGTTTTTGTGATTCTGGACATTTTAAAGAAGAAGCAGACTGAAATTACTGCCAGCTGCAGCTGGACGGGTCAGCAGCAACAGAACCAGGATTTATGGAAACACTAAATATTTCCCTCATTGGAGCTGTAAGTCATCCTCTATTGATCCTCATCATTGTCTTTAGGATTTTACATCAGAAAAAAGCAAAACGCTGCAGGAATAGAAACTTTAAATATAAATGATTAAAAATGACAAATATTTTACTGAACCTACCAGAGATGCTGAGTCGACACCTTGCAGAGTGGAAGCCATCTTGGATCTGATGGAGGACTGGTTCTCTGTGGTCATTTCTTTATTCAATCATTTAACAAGAACATTATCGTACAGAAACGTGAAGAAACATTCAAACATCTGGGAAACTTCCTGACTCACCTCGTTTAGTTTAGAAAAGTTATCAGGAAAACTTCACATGAAGTCAAATAATGTTACAGTAAATTCATAAATATTCATGAATAAACATTGTAGGAAGAGCAGATGATAATGACAATGAGCATCAAAACATTAAAACATAACAGTACAGGACTTTGAATCTCTTAAAAAGATTTGGAAATAAGAATTTAATTATCTTTAAATACAGTAATGAATAAAAATAGTTGTATTTGTGTTTTCCGTATAATTCCTCCCCAAACAGTCTAACTTTATTTAATTGGGTTTTAATTATGTCTCTCAGCTACAAGGTTTCCAGCATAGGGCCAGCATAGACTCTTACTTTTAATTTGGCAATTTTCATACAATAAAATAAACTGACTATCTTTGTACATAGGAACTTGTGAATTCAATTAACTGTATTTCATTTGCAAAAGTACCTCTGGTAATTTTTACAAACTTATCTGTGAGATCTGGTAAAAAGAAGATTTAAGGTTCTCCGCTATTAACAGAAACTGTACCCAAGGTCACATTACATTACCTAATACAGTAAGGTACGGCAGCGTCATGAAACTTATTTCAAATAAAATAAAAAACACCTTTATCATCATGTGATGAAAGAATGTTAAATTAGTTTAAACTAGAATAATGAGACAACTCAGTCTTGATCAGATTTTCTACTATTAATACATTTTGTTTTCAGATAAAATAACTAATTTTCTAAAATGTTTTCATATTCCACTGTTAAAATGAGCTTAAATAACTTTAATAAATTATTTTTCATCTTCAGAAAGTCGCTCACATAAAGACCAGAGTGCTTCTATCACAACACACTGAATGTCGTACATTTTATCTTCCTGCAGCAGAACAATGACACAGACAGGCTCTTATTTTATTGCACTAAATTAATCCTCTTTAAATCACATTAATTATATTTATTAAAGTTCAGCTTCTGCACTTCACAATACTTAATTTTCCCAAAACGTAAACTCGGTTCAGCAGTTCACAGCAACACAATAACACATATTACATGATATAAAACCAGAAACATTCACAGATTCACAAAAATACATTTGATCAAATATGATATTATGAGACACTTTGAGTTGAAACATTAAGTTAAAAGAAAAAACTTTGAACCCATTGAAAATGTAACAATTTTGTAATGAAATGGCATCATTCATATTTATAACATTTCAATAAAGAAACAATAAACTAACACTGAGTAAAGATTTATGTTAAAGAAAAGTATAAACACTTTTATGTCATAATGTTGTGTTGAATTCTAAAATAAATTTAATGTATAAAAATCATCACTTTAAAGTTAATCCTTTGATTTAATCTAAAAACAGGGAAAAATGTATTTTTATAACAAAATCGTCAAAATCTTTAGATGTTTTGTTTCAACACATATTTATAAAAGTGTTTGTTAAAAATATTTCTGTGAAAATAACAGATTTAATATCTCCATAATTCAGCAATAAAACAGTATTTAAAAAACATGAATGTAAATGTAACAAATTCATGACTTTGGTCACAGTGATGATGTGAACAACCACAAAATGGCTGATGGTCAATGAACCAATGTCTGATCAATGATTCAGTCTGATAACTGAATCATTGATCAGTTATCAGAAACAATAATTGATCAATACTTCTGACTGAGTCCAGAAACCTTTAAAAATTATTTAAATTTTCTAAATCAATAACAATAAATGACTCAATGTTGTCATTATAACAATACATTCATTCATGATGATCTAACATGTTAATCAGAATAGATGGAAACAAATCTGATATTTTTCTGTGGAGGCAAAATTAGTTTTAAACTAAACTATAGCAAACAACCACGTTATATGTGTTGGTTATATTGTTCATCTACACTTGATTCAAAATGATTCTTTCTTTTCATCCTAAAACAAATAATCGACATTATTATTATTATTATTATTATTATTAGAACCAGTAGAGCTGCTGTCAATCCCAGACTGATGAAGATGATCCTTCCTTGTTCTTCTGGTTCTGGAGTCAAAGTTTTTCTCTGAGTTTGGATCTGATCAGCAGCTGCTGGGAGAGAAATCAGAAATATTTATTAATATTTGATGAAAACTGAGATCCAGGAGGATTCATGTAGAAGATGAAGAAATTCAACAACTCAGGTCTCAGGATTTTATCTGAGTAAAATATTTCTTCTCACCAGTAACGTTGAGTCGACATCTTCCAGAGTTGAAACCATCTTCAGTTTTCACGTCACACAGATACAGACCAGAGTCTTCAGTCCTCAGTCTGGACACATGGAGTCTGATTCGTCCTTCTCTGAGGACGTCTTTGTCAATCTGGACTCGTCCTGAAAACTGTTTATCCTGAGAATCTGGAATCTCAACACCTTCATGAAGGTGATACAGAACCAATTCTCTAGGGGGATCTAAAAATTCACAGAGGATAAACATGGAGGACAGAGAGGAGTCGGGTCTGGTGGTGAAGGTCCACTCCAGAGTGATGCTGTGGTTCTCCTCTGCCTGATAGCTGCTCTGTGTCACATTCACTACAAATGTTGCTGCTGAGGAGACAGAGAGGGAAAGAGAGGAGCAGACACACTGAGAACTGGAACATGGGAGTCTTTCAGCTCCATCTAGAGAGCTTTCTGTCACAAAGACAAGATGGAGACTGACCACAGAGACATGAGCTGAGGATGAGGAGCAGCAGGATCCTGGAGATCATCTTCATCCTGAGAGAGGAAGAGGAGGAGAGGCAGCAGGACATCAGGAACATCATCAAGTCCAAGAGTCCAGTTGTTCCTTATAATAACTGGACTTCTGGTTAGGAAAAGAAAAACAATGTTGTAAAAGGAGTGAAATTATTCTGTTATAATTCATGAGGAGAAAACACCAGAGAATGAAATCTGGGAATAGTTTGTTGAGTTTTTTCTAAGTTTTTCACATATTTTTCACACTTTTCAAATAAAATGTGACAATAAAATGTATTTTAAATAACAACATTGCAAACGAACCACAAAGAAAATAAAGCTGAAGCTGTGAAGAGAATCATTCCTCTATAAGGAAATCTGCTGTGCTGCATTTGTGTTTGTGTGATTCTCAGCAAATATAAAGTTGGTCGAAACACAAAGAGACAAAAAGATTTAATCCTAAAGACTAATCTCTAGGATTAAATTTAATATGAATCATTTTACTAAACTAAACTAATGAGACATCTTCATCCTGAGAGAGGAAGAGGAGAGGAGGCAGCAGAACATCAGGAACAGCTAAAATATCTGGTCTTTACTCAGACACGTTTTTTTTTTCTGTACTTAGTTTTTATTCGTTTTTCTGCACTGCTGAAGATCTATACTTTTATTTTACAAGATATTAACTGTAAACATTATGATGCTCACCTGATCGGCTGTGAATGCACCGCCTGCACTGAGGTCCGCTGCTGCTCCGCTCACACGACCAGTCGGCTGGCCGAAGAAGTAATGAACTGAACTGACAGGCGGAGACTTTATATACTGGTCCTGCACACCTTTGTCTGGGCATTCTGTGTAATGATCTCCTATTGGCTCACGAACCAATAGGCGTTTACTACACAGAATGCCATCCAATAGGCAATCTTTACACAGAATCCAATCATTTGCATTCTCTAGTCTGCACAGAACGCAAATGATGGCATTCTGTGTAAAGAACATCTATTGGTCCAATAGGCATGTGAGGCCAACGCCACCTGCTCATGTAACACTCATACTTGTCTGGTACGAGTGTTGCCAGACAGGTATTGACTGCAGCAACCATGTTTTTAGTAGCCTCAACAACAACAACAGTTCGCCTCTGTCAGAAACCCACGTACACCTGGAAATTTAGTTCCCTGTTTTTGCCAGTCGACATCAGTGTTTAGCAGACGGTGCGTCCACATCCGATCATGTGAGCAGCATAAACCTGTTTTATTTAATTTTCGGTCATTTATTGAGACAATCTGCTACATAACAAGACAGAAACTTTAAGGACCAGGAGTTAGAATAACAACCTAGTAAATAAACACAGGAACGTCGTCAGATAAGTTAAATATGAGTGAGTGAATTCTGCAAATTACTAATGTCTGCGTGTCTTCTTTTAACACGCAGACACGCTTCTGTTAGAGGCAGACGCGCGTCCGCCTCCAACAGAAACTCTAACAGTCTCTGTTAGAGTCTAACTCTGTTAAAGCCCTTTAACAGAGGCAGAATCGCGCCTCAGCCTCCGATGCAGAAGCGCGATTCTGCCAATAACAGAGTCATATTTTCATTTAGTGAAGTTACTCAAAGGGTGGAGCAGCAAGACATTTTACTCAAATAAAAGTAAATAGCATGATAGAGTAAAACTACATCCAAAGGTATTTTGTCCCCAAAGATTTTTACCCATTTTTGGTGGAATATGTAAAATTTTAGTGGTGACATTTTTCCACCAAATGGGTGAAAAAATGAGGCCAAACATAAACTTTGATTAATTGTTAATTAAAGTCAACAGCATTTGTCTTCTGCCTGTTTTATGGCTTGATAGGAATCAAGTTATTCAGACACTTAAACCACATTAAGCTATGAATGCTGGGGATGCAGTTCCTGTAGTCCACTGGTGAAAAGATTTAGAGAAAAGGGAGCGGGAAGTAGGCTAGTTATGCTAGCTTGACTTTGACAACCTTAACATGTAGATGTGCTGAGGAATTTGGTGTATCCGGTTCTGTTAAAAACAAAGGCAACTCTCTGACAGTTCATCAGTAGTGCAGGTGTTTAAATTGGCTAATCAACCACTGCTGTGTTCAGATAGCCACTTATTAATAATCGTAAATAAAACATCAAGCCTGAAAATGTAATACTTCATGTATGGGAATAGTTTGCACGTTTTTTGGTGTTGATTTCTGACACACTAGTGAAGCTATTGTCGGTCAGTTGCTATGACAATGGGTCTGTATCTAGCATAGCCAATAGATGAACAAGAAAAAGAATATGAGTCTTTTTGAGTTGTTCTTCAACTGTTGGTCTGCGTCATTTTCCCCTTTGCTGTGGCGCACTGCACTAATTTAATAATACCCACATTTCCCTGTTAAAGTTTTTTAACAGAGTCTTTATACTGCAGCAGTGCAGCTATGGATGGCAGGTCAAAGAATCGTCTTTCTGCCATCCAGCATTGGGCACATCTGCAAAAGTTGATAATAATATGCATCGTGTCTGTAGGCAAACTGATGCTTTTATCAATTCATTCAGTACTTTGAGGGCATTCATGATCTTGATATTGCCCTAAATGAAAATGAATTTGATACCCATGTTATAAGATGATTTTATCTTTTTCATTTGGGCTTTCTGGGCTTCCATACAAAGGTAAAATAGTACAACATGCTGGGGTTCTATTGACCCAGAAAACCTGATCAGGTTATTCATTTGTTCACGAGATATTGACAAGTTTGACTTAATAATTCCTGATTCAACTAAAGAAAGTTGAACATTATTAATAATCTCATTAATAATATTGTAATTTTTGATAATTACATAAGCCAACTATTGATACAAATTCTGATTCTCAAGAAACAGAAAAAGTTTCAGAAAACAAAACAAAACACAAAGACAGAATAAACCGTAAAAGTTTTATTTTGCTTGGCCAAAGAATAGAAGAAAGTTTTGCATAGATGATTCTTTCTTATGACTCATTCAGTCTGATCTTATTACAGAGAGACAATCCAGCTGCTGTTTGCTTGTCGCTTCATTCCTTAGGTTGCATTAAAGAGAGAAATTATAGGAAGTAAAGAAGCAGAAATATCTTTGGGTTTTCTGAAGGTTAAAAAGGCAGGAAAACAGAAACAAAAAGCACTGACCCTCCACTGGTTCTGTTTTAAATCTGGCCTCTTTGGGAACCTCACAGTTTTCAGGGTTTCTTGGCGCAGACAGAAGGCAGATTGTGATTAGACCCCAGGTCATCCCAGCACTTTGCACCTAGGAACAAGAAAAGAAATCACACATCACATCATAAAAACCCTTTTGCCACAAGAAAAATAATACAAGTTCCTGCAGTAAATTCAGTAAATGTTTATGCAGGTCAACTAAAACGTTCACATGCACAGTAAATTAGTTTTACCCATGAGTCATCTTACCAACCGATAAAACAGAGTGGGTTGATATTTTCTTATACCTGAATAGTTTATCTGTAAACAGCGCTGGTTGCCTCCATCATTATTATTCTGTCCAGAACACCAGTGTGTGTAGTCGAAACGGCTTCCATTGCTACACAACCAAATGCTCTCCTGGAAGACAACATACAGCAGATGACACATTTTATTCAATGTTTCACAAAATATACAACAAATAAAATGTACTGGCAACAATACCTCCTGTGCATTAGTGCCTCCAATCCATGCTTGTTTGGCCCCGTGACCTGCTGCAGTTACTATAATCTGAATCTGATTGTACTCGTTCAAGTCCTGAACTGATGCAAGGTTTGCCCCCATGGACAGACAGTTTCTCTACAGACACAAAAGTTAGAAGTAGCTGGATTTCTTCAGCAAAGAACAAAAGAAATTAAGAGCACAATGTTATTGGAAATCACCTCGGCTCTTGCCCAAGTCATGCTTTTTTGAACATATTGAAAGCAGCGACTATTGATCAGAGTCCAGCCAGAAGGACAAGAAAGAGATCTCTGGAGCAAGTCAGTTTGTTCTGATGGCAAACAAATTCAGATCAAGAGGTGCATGTGGAATTACTCTAAAACTTTCTTATTTTGTCAACATTATACTGTATACTCTCTCACATATATATATTTATATAGCTATCCAGTCAGCTATATAGCTGACTATATAGCTGACTGGCATATAGCAGACTAAAGTTCCACAACTTGAACTTTAGTCTCAAGTTGTGTAGACCAAAGATAAGACCAAATAATAAATGATAAAAGCTTCCAAAGCAGATAGGATGTGCTTAGATGTCGCTCGACCTGAACTCGAGCGGTGTTCTGTTGCCTACACAACATGAACTTTAGTCTCTCTTCTAAAACTTGAAGAGAGACTAAAGTTCAAGTTGTGTATCTTGAACTTTAGATAAGACCAAAGCAGATAGGAAGCTGCTTATCAGCAGCTGCATGACATTATAATCTGAATCTGAAACTGGCTCTTGGGACGTGGAATGTCACCTCTCTGGTGGGGAAGGAGCCGGAGCTAGTGCGTGAGGTCGAGAGGTCACCGGGGCCCCCATGAATTGGTCAAACAGCAACAGTCTTCAGAGGCTTCTTCATATTCAGTGCAACACAGACTGCTACTGGAGCTCCTTCCTGCCCACAGGATCATCATCCATATCAACCCTTTGAACTGAGAGTCAGGAAAAGTTTGACCATCAGAGCTGCTGCTGCTGCTGCTGTCAGTAACAGAGAAACATGGAGGCCGATCCTTCCTCGACCTTCTGGTTCTGGATCCAAGGTCGTTTTCTGGACTGAGGAGACATCAGCAGCTGCTGGAAAGATAGAAGAGAGGTTTGAATATTACAGAAACCTTTAGAAGAATAAAGTTTAATGGGAAACAATTAAACATGAAACCATATAAACAACACAGAAACATTTGGTTCTGTTTTAACCTTTATAAACCGGGTCGGTTCTGATCACAAAGAAACATGAAAACATTTCATTTTTCTCCTCATTTTTCTCCTCCATGGGCTGCCACCTTATCGTGGTGGAGGGGTTTGAGTGTCCCAATGATCCTAGGAGCTATGCTGTCTGGGGCTTCATGCCCCTGGTAGGGTCACCCAAGGCAGACAGGTCCTAGGTGAGGGACCAGACAAAGAGCAGCCCGAAGACCCCAATGATGAAGGAAAACTTTGGACTTGGCGTTCCCTCGCCCGGACGCGGGTCACCGGGGCCCCACTCTGGAGCCAGGCCTGGAGGGGGGGCACGATGGCGAGCGCCTGGTGGCCGGGCTTTTACCCATGGAGCCCGGCCGGGCTCAGCCCGAAGAGGAAACATGGGCCCCCCCTCCCATGGGCCCACCACCCGTGGGAGGGGCCAAAGGGGTCGGGTGCAGTGTGGGATGGGTGGCAGCAGAGGGAGGGGACCCTGGCGGTCCGATCCTCGGTTGCAGAAACTGGCTCTTGGGACGTGGAATGTCACCTCTCTGGTGGGGAAGGAGCCGGAGCTAGTGCGTGAGGTCGAGAGGTTCCGGCTAGAAATAGTCGGTCTCACCTCGACGCACGGCTCTGGTTCTGGAACCAGTCTCCTTGAGAGGGGCTGGACATACTTCCACTCTGGAGTTGCCCAAGGTGAGAGGCGTCGGGCAGGAGTGGGCATACTTGTTGCTCCCCATCTCGGCGCCTGTACGTTGGGGTTTACCCCGGTGAACGAGAGGGTAGCATCCCTCCGCCTACGGGTGGGGGGACGGGTTCTGACTGTCGTTTGTGCTTACGGGCCGAACGACAGTTCAGATTACCCACCCTTTTTGGAGTCCTTAGAGGGGGTACTGGAGAGTGCTCCTCCTGGGGACTCCCTTGTTCTGCTGGGGGACTTCAACGCTCACGTGGGCAATGACAGTGAGACCTGGAGGGGCGTGGTTGGGAGGAACGGCCCGCCCGACCTGAACTCGAGCGGTGTTCTGTTGCTGGATTTCTGTGCTCGCCATGGATTGTCCATAACGAACACCATGTTCAAGCATAAGGGTGTCCATATGTGCACTTGGCACCAGGACACCCTAGGCCGCAGTTCGATGATCGACTTTGTCATCGTCTCATCGGATCTGCGGCCGTATGTCTTGGACACTCGGGTGAAGAGAGGTGCGGAGCTGTCCACTGACCACTACCTGGTGGTGAGTTGGCTCCGGTGGTGGGGGCGAAAGCCGGTCAGATCTGGCAGGCCCAAACGTGTTGTGAGGGTCTGCTGGGAACGTCTGGCGGAATCCCCTGTGAGACGGAGCTTTAACTCCCATCTCCGGCAAAACTTCGAACACGTCCCGGGGGAGGTGGGGGACATGGAGTCTGAGTGGACCGTGTTCCGTGCCTCCATTGTCGAGGCGGCCGATCGGAGCTGTGGCCGCAAGGTTGTCGGTGCCTGTCGCGGCGGCAACCCTCGAACCCGCTGGTGGACACCTTCGGTGAGGGATGCCGTCAGGCTGAAGAAGGAGTCCTATCGGGCCTTTTTGGCCTGTGGGACTCCGGAAACAGCTGATGGGTACCGGCGGGCGAAGCGGCATGCGGCTCGGGCGGTTGCTGAGGCAAAAACTCGGGCGTGGGAGGAGTTTGGAGAGGCCATGGAGAAAGACTTCCGTACGGCTTCGAGGCGATTCTGGTCCACCATCCGGCGTCTCAGGGGGGGGAAGCGGTGCAGCACCAACACTGTTTATAGTGGGGATGGTGTGCTGCTGACCTCTACTCGGGACGTTGTGGGCCGGTGGGCAGAGTACTTCGAAGACCTCCTCAATCCCACCAACATGCCTTCCACTGAGGAAGCTGAGCCTTGGGACTCTGGGTTGGGCTCTCCAATCTCTGGGGGCGAGGTCGCCGAGGTGGTTAAAAAGCTCCTCGGTGGCAAGGCCCCGGGGGTGGATGAGATCCGCCCGGAGTTCCTTAAGGCTCTGGATGTTGTAGGGTTGTGTTGGTTGACGCGACTCTGCAATGTCGCATGGACATCGGGGGCAGTTCCCCTGGATTGGCAGACTGGGGTGGTGGTCCCCCTGTTCAAAAAGGGGGACCGGAGGGTGTGCTCCAATTATAGAGGGGTCACACTCTTAAGCCTCCCTGGCAAGGTCTATTCAGGGGTCCTGGAGAGGAGGGTCCGTCGGATAGTCGAACCTCGGATTCAGGAAGAGCAGTGTGGTTTTCGTCCTGGTCGTGGAACACTGGACCAGCTCTACACCCTCGGCAGGGTCCTGGAGGGTGCATGGGAGTTCGCCCAACCAGTCTACATGTGTTTTGTGGACTTGGAGAAGGCGTTCGACCGTGTCCCTCGGGGAGCCCTGTGGGGGGTTCTCCGGGAGTATGGGGTACCGGGCCCTTTGATACGGGCTGTCAGGTCCCTGTATGACCGGTGTCAGAGTCTGGTCCGCATTGCCGGCAGTAAGTCGGGCTCGTTTCCGGTGAGAGTTGGACTCCGCCAGGGCTGCCCTTTGTCACCGATTCTGTTCATCACTTTCATGGACAGAATTTCTAGGCGCAGCCAAGGTGTTGAGGGGATCCGATTTGGTGGCCTTAGGATCTCATCTCTGCTTTTCGCAGACGATGTGGTCCTTTTGGCTTCATCAGATCGTGATCTGCAGCTCTCGCTGGAGCGGTTCGCAGCCGAGTGTGAAGCGGCCGGGATGGGGATCAGTGCCTCCAAATCCGAGGCCATGGTCTTGAGCCGGAAAAGGGTAGAGTGCCTTCTCCGGGTCAGGGGGGGTGTCCTGCCCCAAGTGGAGGAGTTTAAGTATCTCGGGATCTTGTTCACGAATGGGGGAAGAAGGGAGCGGGAGATCGACAGGCGGATTGGCGCAGCGTCTGCTGTCAAGCGGGCGCTGTACCGGTCCATCGTGGTGAAGAGAGAGCTGAGCCAAAAAGCGAAGCTCTCGATTTACCGGTCGATCTACGTTCCCACCCTCATCTATGGTCATGAGCTTTGGGTCATGACCGAAAGAACGAGATCGCGGATACAAGCGGCCGAAATGGGTTTTCTCCGTAGGGTGGCTGGGCTCTCCCTTAGAGATAGGGTGAGAAGCTCAGTCATCCGGGAGGGACTCAGAGTAGAGCCGCTGCTCCTTCACATCGAGAGGAGCCAGTTGAGGTGGCTCGGGCATCTGGTCAGGATGCCTCCTGGACGCCTCCCTGGTGAGGTGTTCCGGGCACGTCCCACCGGGAGGAGGCCCCGGGGAAGACCCAGGACACGATGGAGGGACTATGTCTCTCGGCTGGCCTGGGAACGCCTCGGGATTCCCCCGGAGGAGCTAGAAGAAGTGGCTGGGGAGAGGGAAGTCTGGGCCTCCCTTCTGAAGCTGCTACCCCCGCGACCCGACCTCGGATAAGCGGAAGAAGATGGATGGATGGATGGATGGATGGATGGATGGATGGATGGATGGATGGATGGATGGATGGAAGTTTCTCTCAGCAGCTCAGTAAAGCAGGAACAAACCCAGAACATTTGTTCTTATAGTGACTCGAATAAAAAACTTTTAACTCTGAGTTGGAAGATGACAGTGAAATGTTGTTGTCAAATGTTTTTAATTCCCCACCTGCAGTTTTTCCAGGAACCATCAAACCTTTTAATTTCTGTTTGTCAGCCGCAGCCAGGATCCAAGAGCTCGATAAAACGTGAACCAATGTAGAAAAAGATGTGTGACTGAAGCTATTTCTCTGGATTCATCTCTCTCAGGAAATGACCTGAAATGACACCAGAACATTTCTGAACTTTAAACCTGATTTAGTTTAACTTTTGTTTTAAAAAATGCTTCAGTCAACATAAAAATTATCTTCTCTCAGAAACATTAAACTTAAAAAAAATATAAAAAGAAGCATCTGAAAATAACCAGGTTTGTTTTCTACTAAACAGAAATAGCAGCAACTTTATTAACTTTAAATCTATTTTAAAGTAAAAAATAAAGTGATATTGAATCAGTCACTGCATGTAAACAATAAGAGTGTATGACAATTTAAAATTAAAAATATAAAGACACAGACTGTAAAATTGATATATTAGTTTCAGATACTTACTTTGTAGTGGAGTATTGAGCCGATTCTCCTCACTGTGATTATTAATATTTTCAGCAGGAGAGACGATCAGACAGTGACTGAGGCTTCGTTGTGAGTGAGGAAAGTCCAGTAGATGAAGTTATTATCTGCAATGTTTTTGCTCTAATCTGAACACAAACATTGTTGCATCAGATTCACTCATGACTGGAAACAGGAAGGAGGTGTTTATTTTAGCAACATGAAGGTTTAACTTTCAGGTTACAAACTGGTTTTTCTGCTCAAGTTAAATTAAACAAAGACTTGAACCTTTCAACTAAAAAGTATTAAAACATAAAATTAACACTTTTTAACACTAGATGTTTGTTGTAAACATGTAGCTCTAGTATAAATTACTGCATCAATGCATCGTGACATGGAGGAGATCAGCCTGTGTGTAATGGAAACACGTTACTATATGATGGATGCAAAACTCTGACCTTGTAATGACCTTTAGTTACTAACCTCCTCATGACAAAACAATCATAAATAAGATGTGGATTATAACCTATGAGAACAATATGACTGAATATGTGCTGCGGTGCTTTTGTCTTGGTTTTACATCAGTCTGCAGAAATACTGTAGAGGTTTATTACATCCTCTTTTCTTTTCTTTTATGACATTCAGAATTTTCTCTAATTCTAAACTGTATTCAAATTACAGATCTGCTGCTGATTTTTTATTCTGTGATTTTTAACCAGTCACTGCAGCATCAGGTCTTTGCACATTTCACAGTTCTGTAGATTCTTATGATATTGTAAAGATAAAATAAAGCTGCTGTAAACATCCTCCTGTTATGCATAACCTGGACCTGAAGTCAGAAACAAACATTCTGTCTGAATGTTTCTGACAAAACAGAAAGAAACATTTTTTCTGCCTCTATTAGAGGATTTGTCCCTCATCACAGAGCTGCCTTGTTTTCTGAAAACAGAAAAAAGTTTGACATGGACTGACATGGTCAACCAGAACAGAGCTGAGCTGTTATCATTATATTCTTCACAGGTAGTTTGATTTCCTGTAAGCTGAGTAACTCAAGGTAACAAGAAGCTTCTAAACAAACACCTGCAGAACAAAATGCTTCTACTAAAGTCAAACTGTTTAGTCTGAAGAGAGACTGAATTAAAGAATGATTTCCTTCTGTAACAAGAGAGAAACCACTGATGAGCTGTTTGACTTTGATTTATGGTGAGACTTTGTCTCACCATAAATGAGGAAAATCTGATGAACATGAAAATATTTTTGGAGATGAGTTGTTCATAAAGACAGAACTGCAGATGTTACCGTTTCTTTGCATGTTATTATCTGTAATATTGAGACAATAATTATAGATGATGTTGTTTCAAGTCACTGAAACGACGACTCAGCTGCCATGATGTTCAGTTTCAGTTCAAAGCAGCAGAACAGATAAAAATGCTGAATTAACTTGAGACGATGAATGTTTCTAAATCAAAGAATCTCATCTTTAAATCTTTAAACTGAGTTTTCAACATGATGACGACCTGCTGGCTTGATACACAACTGGCTTCATAAAAATGAACAAAAACAAACAAATTATCATTTCTGGCTCTTAAAACAAACAAATATTCATTAGGATCCAATTTTGACCTGAATGGTTTCATTATTCTGTATAATCTGTGTTAGTGGTTCAATCCAATGACTTTAATTCTCCAGATTCTCTCATTAAACTTTATTGATCACTGATGTGAGAGACAGTCTGAGCATCAAACCAGCAGCTTTGCTCTCATATTGAATGAAACATTTTCTCTTTCTGTAAATTTCTCTCATGTTCCAGTTTATATACTAGAAGAAAACTTTCAGGGTAAAAAAAGGACGTTTCCAAAGTCATCATTATATCCATTATTTCATTATATCCTGTCTAGGGTGACACCTAGTGGAGACAGGCAGCAGCAGCCCTCAAAACCCCACTAGGGACCAGCATGTTCATATAAATACTAATTATTCATGCAGCCATAATATCTGCCATCTGATCAGCCTGATCACCTTAAACATTCACTCATTAATGCACTTTTTCTACAAAATGTCCACAGATGAACCAGACATTGTGTTTCTTCACTTCAAGCTGCTTCAGTCAGTTGGTTAAACCAACAGTTGGTTTAACAAGTTGGTTAAAATGATTATTTTCCTGCTGCTTGTTTCATCTTATTGTAAGTAAATCTGTTTACACGAAATAAATCAATAAAGTTGAGAAGACGAGGATGCAGAATAATAATATTCACCAAAATCAGTAAAATCTATAAAGATCCAACCAGGAAGTAAAATGTTACCTCAGCAGAGATCAGCTGCAATGTGTGGTTTTGTCCACATGGTGGCGCTCTAAGCTCTGACTAAAAGCTGCTCAGCAGTGAAAGTTAGTATTTCTCCTCCTTTCTGCCTTTATTCAGTTCTGATGTGAAAACACAGATTTAGAAATGTTTCTTTAATGAAATGTGTTTATTTCTAACAGCTTTAAGACGTGATTATTAAATATTGATCTGATCAGTCGATCAGCAGCTTCATCCTGATGCTTCACTCTGTGATCTTCACTTCAGTTTACATGAAACAGAATCAGGAAACAACATGAAATAATTTAGTAACATTTGTTGATTTAATTTATTTTGATGCATTAATTGAACATCTTTCATCAGATTCTATGTTTCTACTTCCTGTTTATTTATTTAACTATAAAGATAAAGATTTAACTGAGAAAAGTTTGAAAAACACTGAAAACAAAGAAACAAGAAAAGTTGAATATTTTATTAGCTCAGCAACAAAATATCAACATACATAAATTAAATGATTGAAGTTTAAATGTTTTTGTGATCAGTAATTCAACAATCCAATTAGGACTGAAGACACAAACTAGGTTGCCGCCGCGACAGGCACCGACAACCTTGCGGCCACAGCTCCGACCGGCCGCCTCGACAATGGAGGCACGGAACATGGTCCACTCAGACTCCATGTCCCCCACCTCCCCCGGGACGTGTTCAAAGTTTTGCCGGAGATGGGAGTTAAAGCTCCGTCTCACAGGGGATTCCGCCAGACGTTCCCAGCAGACCCTCATAACACGTTTGGGCCTGCCAGGTCTGACCGGCTTCCTCCCCCACCACCGGAGCCAACTCACCACCAGGTAGTGGTCAGTGGGCAGCTCCGCACCTCTCTTCACCCGAGTGTTCAAGACATACGGCCGCAGATCCGATGAAACGACGACAAAGTCGATCATCGAACTGCGGCCTAGGGTGTCCTGGTGCCAAGTGCACATATGAACACCCTTATGCCTGAACATGGTGTTCGATATGGACAATCCATGACAAGCACAGAAGTCCAACAACAGAACACCATTCGAGTTCAGATCGGGGGGGCCGTTCCTCCCAACCACGCCCCTCCAGGTCTCACTGTCGTCGCCCACGTGAGCGTTGAAGTCCCCCAGTAGAACAAGGGAGTCCCCAGGAGGGGCACTCTCCAGTATCCCCTCTAAGGACTCCAAAAAGGGTGGGTAATCTGAACTGTTGTTCGGCCCGTAAGCACAAACTACAGTCAGGACCCGTCCCCCCACCCGTAGGCGGAGGGATGCTACCCTCTCGTTCACCGGAGTAAACCCCAACGTACAGGCGCCGAGATGGGGAGCAACAAGTATGCCCACTCCTGCCCGACGCCTCTCACCTTGGGCAACTCCAGAGTGGAAGTATGTCCAGCCCCTCTCAAGGAGGCTGGTTCCAGAACCAGAGCCGTGCGTCGAGGTGAGACCGACTATTTCTAGCCGGAACCTCTCGACCTCACACACTAGCTCCGGCTCCTTCCCCACCAGAGAGGTGACATTCCACGTCCCAAGAGCCAGCTTCTGCAACCGAGGATCGGATCGCCAGGGTCCCCTCCCTCTGCTGCCACCCATCCCACACTGCACCCGACCCCTTTGGCCCCTCTCACAGGTGGTGGGCCCATGGGAGGGGGGACCCATGTTTCCTCTTCGGGCTGAGCTCCATGGGTTAAAGCCCGGCCACCAGACGCTTGCCATCGTGCCCCCCCTCCAGGCCTGGCTCCAGAGTGGGGCCCCGGTGACCCGCGTCCGGGCGAGGGAACGCCAAGTCCAATGTTTTTATCCGTCATCGGGGTCTTCGGGCTGCGCTTTGTCTGGTCCCTCACCTAGGACCTGTCTGCCTTGGGTGACCCTACCAGGGGCATGAAGCCCCAGACAGCATAGCTCCTAGGATCATTGGAGCACTCAAACCCCTCCACCATGATAAGGTGGCAGCCCAAGGAGGATGGGGATAACAATCAAGTTGTTAGAGCAAAGTCACATTCAAGTCATGGAGGATGTTGAACTCTGAGTATCAAGGTTGGGGATCTCTGAACTAGAACCGTCCACAACATTCACTGTGAGTTTGGTGATCTCTTCATCTTCTGCTTCTTCTTCTTTTGTTTTAATAACATAACGATGAAGAATCAAACCAATAATCAGTGCAGCGATCAGAACGGCTCCAATAATCAGTCCAACAAATTTGTTTCTGCTTCCATCTTTGTTTCTTTCCTCCTCGTTTTCTGTAAAACAGAATCAGAGCTGAAGGTCAGAATCCATTTTTCTTCATCTGCTGCTCTCAGACCAGCTGCTTTCTGCAGCAGCTTTAGAAAACAAACATCTGGTCTGACAGGTTCACTGCAGAACCAGAACCACATCTGGCCTTAAAGGGATATTCCCCCTTAGATTAGCCACAGCCCCCACAGAGACTCTAAAGACATTTTCACCTTTAAGAAGATTCACTGATCTGAACATTAAAACACTTTATGCAGCTTCCTTCTTTCACTGGGATATAGAAACCATGAAAACTCACCTGTAGGAGGCGCCACATCCAGAAAGACGATCCAGATGGGGTCAAAGGTCAAAGCTCGTCTCTTCCTGCCGGTTGCTTCTCTCTGGAAAACTCGACACTCGTATTTTCCCGAGTCGTTGGTCGTCACGTTGCTCAGAAGCAAAGACACGTCTCCGTCCTTCATCCGTCTGTCCTGCAGCTCCACCCGGTTCCTAAAAGATGGATGCTGGTTCTCTGGGTCAGGCTGCTCATCTCTGAACAGGAGGACATATTCTGGTTCCAGGTCCGGTCGGGTCTACTTCACAGCCACAGCAGGTTTGATGTTGGGGAGTCGGCATGGCAGAGAGACGCTCTGTCCAGGAACAGCTGAGATGTTTTTATGAACTACAGGACAGAGAAAACAGAACAAAAAGGTCAGAGGTCAAAGTGAACCGGTCCACTTCCACAGCAGCAGGAGAGACCAAGGAGAGACACTGGACCCTGACCTGGACTGGAACAACAGATCTGGGGCCTCATGTTTAAAGGAGTGCACAGTTTTCACACTAAAACTGAGAAATTTAGAAAAGTGCGGCGCACAAAAAGTTCAGATGCATAAAGCCCCATAAACTAAAATGTACCGTTGCTGCGAGTACCAAACCCTGTGAGAGTCAGGAGACTCGGACCGTGGAGATCATGGCCCTGAGAAGCTGTGGTAGTCGTCCTTCATTTACATTTCTAAAATTTATGCACTCACAGCGCTTCACTGTGGAGGAGGAGCTGTAGCCAAGAGCAGGGAAAAGGTGTGAGCAGCACATACAAGATGGTGATTCCCAGGTGAATTTGATCTAGAATCACAACTCTATGGTGAGGTCAACTTGCTGACCTCTAGTGCTTAGAGATGTGATCAAACATAAGCTTTAATAAAAGAGAGGCTAAGGCATTTCACTAATAAACAGTTTCTATTTATGCTCAACTAAGACCTAAAAAGTTCAAAGTAAAAAATAAAAATCTAACCAAATGACTCACCAGTAACGTTGAGTCGACATCTTCCAGAGTTGAATCCATCTTCAGTTTTCACGTAACACAAATACAGACCAGAGTCTTCAGTCCTCAGTCTGGACACATGGAGTCTGATTCGTCCTTCTCTGAGGACGTCTTTGTCAATCTGGACTCGTCCTGAAAACTGTTCATCCTGAGAATGTGGAATCTCAACACCTTCATGGACCTGATACAGAACCAGTTCTTTATGAGGAGCCAACAAGCTGCAGTAGATGAACAGTTCCCTCCAGGATCCCTGAGTCTTGGTGGTGAAGGTCCACTCCAGAGTGATGCTGTGGTTCTCCTCTGCCTGATAGCTGCTCTGTGTCACATTCACTACAAATGTTGCTGCTGAGGAGACAGAGAGGGAAAGAGAGGAGCAGACACACTGAGAACTGGAACATGGGAGTCTTTCAGCTCCATCTAGAGAGCTTTCTGTCACAAAGACAAGATGGAGACTGACCACAGAGACATGAGCTGAGGATGAGGAGCAGCAGGATCCTGGAGATCATCTTCATCCTGAGAGAGGAAGAGGAGGAGAGGCAGCAGAACATCAGGAACATCATCAAGTCCAAGAGTCCAGTTGTTCCTTAAAATAACTGGACTCCTGGTTAGGAAAAGAAAAACAATGTTGTAAAAGGAGTGAAATTATTCTGTTATAATTCCTGAGGAGAAAACACCAGAGAGTGAAATCTGGGAATAGTTTGTTGAGTTTTTTCTAAGTTTTTCACATATTTTTCACACTTTTCAAATAAAATGTGACAATAAAATGTATTTTAAATAACAACATTGCAAACGAACCACAAAGAAAATAAAGCTGAAGCTGTGAAGAGAATCATTCCTCTATAAGGAAATCTGCTGTGCTGCATTTGTGTTTGTGTGATTCTCAGCAAATATCCAGTTGGTCGAAACACAAAGAGACAAAAAGATTTAATCCTAAAGACTAATCTCTAGGATTAAATTTAATATGAATCATTTTACTAAACTAAACTAATGAGACATCTTCATCCTGAGAGAGGAAGAGGAGAGGAGGCAGCAGAACATCTGGAACAGCTAAAATATCTGGTCTTTCCTCAGACACGTTTTTTTTTCTGTACTTAGTTTCTATTAGTTTTTCTGCACTGCTGAAGATCTATACTTTTATTTTACAACATATTAACTGTAAACATTATGATGCTCACCTGATCAGCTGTGAATGCACCGCCTGCACTGAGGTCCGCTGCTGCTCCGCTCACACTGTCTCAGAACAGCGACCGTCAAAACTTATATAGGCGGGTTACTTCACTGACGTCACTGACCCTTTCCGCCTCTTTCCGCCTCTTCCTCAGAAACCCACGTACACCCGGAAATTTAGTTCCCTGTTTTTGCCAGTCGACATCAGTGTTTAGCAGACGGCGCGTCCACATCCGATCATGTCAGCAGCATAAACCTGTTTTATTTAATTTTCGGTCATTTATTGAGACAATCTGCTACATAACAGGACAGAAACTTTAAGGACCAGGAGTTAGAATAACAACCTAGTAAATAAACACAGGAACGTCGTCAGATAAGTTAAATATGAGTGAGTGAATTCTGCAAATTACTAATCTCTGCGTGTCTTCTTATAACACGCAGACACGCTTCTGTTGGAGGCAGACGCGCGTCCGCCACCAACAGAAACTCTAACAGAGTCTCTGTTAGAGTCTAACTCTGTTAAAGCCCTTTAACAGAGACAGAATCGCGCCTCAGCCTCCGATGCAGAAGCGCGATTCTGCCAATAACAGAGTCATATTTTTCATTTAGTGAAGTTACTCAAAGGGTGGAGTAGCAAGACATTTTACTCAAATAAAAGTAAATAGTATGATAGAGTAAAACTACATCCAAAGTTATTTTGTCCCCAAAGATTTTTACCCATTTTTGGTGGAATATGTAAAATTTTAGTGGTGCCATTTTTCCACCAAATGGGTGGAAAAATGAGGCCAAACATAAACTTTGATTAATTGTTAATTAAAGTCAAGAGCGTTTGTCTTCTGCATGTTTTATGGCTTTAAAGGGCATCAAGTTATTCAGACACTTAAACCACATTAAGCTATGAATGCTGGGGATGCAGTTCCTATAGTCCACTGGTGAAACTGGAATCCATCAGGTGTCTGTCTGTGGGAAGTCGTGACAGTAGCACCACAGGCAGCACCGATCTGTAGTGGGTTGGTGCGATCCTTATTGTTACAGAAACAGTTTATCCACCATCATCGATAGTCATGCTAACTAGCTGAGCTTTCATATCAAGCATCCCTGTGGTGAACCAGCTGTAACAAAGCAGAGAGGAAGTAGGAGGATTTGTGCAGCGTATACACAAAGTGATTGTTAGCGCTATAACCTTCCTCATGTCTCTGATTGGTTGTTTCTGACAGAGCAGTGTATTTCTGCAGATCGTAGTAGGACCATAGAGCAGTGGAGCTGCATGTTTTCACAGAGCGTCTCATGTTATGCTGTCAGGACATAGTGATAGTTTTTAGAAATAAGATGTGTTTCTTTTTTTTAGAAAAAACATCTTATATCTCTAAGATGATTAAATAATTAAATTATAAAAGGATTTAAACCAACTGAAAAGTTTGAATAACTGAATAAAATACATTCATCAACAAATAACAAGAATCTTTGTTAGATAATTTAAAGCAAATTATTTCTGGTTCTAACAACAGTTCTTGTTTTAAGGTCCAGGGGCCTCATGTAGAAATCATGCATGCACGCAAAAAATGTGTGGCGCCATATTTTACACACAAGTCGGCATGTATAAAAATTAACTTTGCATCAAAGTTTGTGTCAATATTTGCACATATCTTCCCTGGAGTGGAAATATGCGGCTGCCACAAAAACTTTTTCTGTGAACAATAAGAGAAACATTTTATCCTTAAACCTTTACACAAGGAGCAGCCAATCAGGTTTGTCACTAGTCCAGGAATAAAGCAATAAACGAACATGACTCAGGACGTCCTAGTACTGCAGAGTACCTTCTGCAGTACTGGATGGTTCAGTGAACACCTCTGGGACAGGTGCTGGATCTCCTCTCTCTACAGGGTCTCATCATTGTTATCAGGTCCTTCCTAGGTAACATAAATGTGTCCAGAGAAAGAAAAGGTAGAATTTAAAATGGTTTATTACAAAAAGAAGGTTTTACAAACAACCTGTACACCTTAACCCAAATAACACTCAAATATAGAACCAACAAAGCTAAAGCAGGTCAAGTGTAACTTAATTAAATGACCAAAAATAATCAAACATGTTCATTTAAACTCAAAACAACTCAAAAGAAAAAAATAAATACTAAAGAAGTACCAAACTCCTCAAGCACAATCTTCTAGCAGAACAAAGTGGGTCAGCAGAACAAAAGACTTCAAATCTGCCCAAAACAGTCTTCAAAAAGGCTAACAAGCAAGCAAAGTGGTCAGCTCCATAAAAGCTGCCCCACTGGAGGAATGGTTGCAGAGTCTTTTATAGGTGGGCCAATATTGGTTGGTACGGTCATCATCTGCTGGTCCAATGTGGTTGCTGCTCCACAGCCAATCAGCAAAGTGTGCTCCCACATCTGAACCTGCATAAGAGAGACTGGACAGCCTCTAGAGACCGGGCCGAATCAGACCCACTGCAGCTGTATCATCTGCAAACTTTGGATCCCTGTCAGAGAAGTGGATGGCTGCACAGTCATGGTTGAACAGTGTAAACAGAACCAGACTGAGCACACAGCCCTGTGGTGTGCCTGCACTGAGAACCAGGGTGGAGAACCATTATCACCACCTGAGAATGGTTGGCGGGAAAGTCCCGGATCCAAACGCACATTGATGTTGAAAGTCCCATGTACGTCTGACATATAAAGAAAAAGGGACTCACTACAACAACTAGATAAAAAGGTCAAAGAGTATCACATTTCACAGGTCAGGAAAAAGTTTTAATTTAGAGAAAAGGGAGCGGGAAGTAGGCTAGTTATGCTAGCTTGACTTTGACAACCTTAACATGTAGATGTCCTGAGGAATTTGGTGTATCCGGTTCTGTTAAAAACAAAGGCAACTCTCTGACAGTTCATCAGTAGTGCAGGTGTTTAAATTGGCTAATCAACCACTGCTGTGTTCAGATAGCCACTTATTAATAATCGTAAATAAAACATCAAGCCTGAAAATGTAATACTCCATGTATGGGAATAGTTTGCACGTTTTTTGGTGTTGATTTCTGACACACTAGTGAAGCTATTGTCGGTCAGTTGCTATGACAATGGGTCTGTATCTAGCGTAGCCAATAGATGAACAAGAAAAAAGAATATGAGTCTTTTTGAGTTGTTCTTCAACGGTTCTGCGTTATTTTCCCCTTTGCTGTGGCGCACTGCACTAATTTAATAATACCCACATTTCCCGGTTAAAGTTTTTTAACAGAGTCTTTATACTGCAGCAGCGCAGCTATGGATGGCAGGTCAAAGAATCGTCTTTCTGCCATCCAGCATTGGGCACATCTGCAAAAGTTGATAATAATATGCATCGTGTCTGTAGGCAAACTGATGCTTTTATCAATTCATTCAGTACTTTGAGGACATTCATGATCTTGATATTGCCCTAAATGAAAATGAGTTTGATACCCATGTTATAAGATGATTTTATCTTTTTCATTTGGGCTTTCTGGGCTTCCATACAAAGGTAAAATAGTACAACATGCTGGGGTTCTATTGACCCAGAAAACCTGATCAGGTTATTCATTTGTTCACGAGATATTGACAAGTTTGACTTAATAATTCCTGATTCAACTAAAGAAAGTTGAACATTGTAAATAATCTCATTAATAATATTGTAATTTTTGATAATTACATAAGCCAACTATTGATACAAATTCTGATTCTCAAGAAACAGAAAATGTTTCAGAAAACAAAACAACACAAAGACAGAATAAACCGTAAAAGTTTTATTTTTGCTTTGCCAAAGAATAGAAGAAAGTTTTGCATAGATGATTCTTTCTTATAATTCATTCAGTCTGATCTTATTACAGAGAGACAATCCAGCTGCTGTTTGCTTGTCGCTTCATTCCTTAGGTTGCATTAAAGAGAGAAATTATAGGCAGTAAAGAAGCAGAAATATATTTGGGTTTTCTGAAGGTTAAAAAGGCAGGAAAACAGAAATAAAAAGCACTGACCCTCCACTGGTTCTGTTTTAAATCTGGCCTCTTTGGGAACCTCACAGTTTTCAGGGTTTCTTGGCACAGACAGAAGGCAGATTGTGATTAGACCCCAAGTCATCCCAGCACTTTGCACCTAGGAACAAGAAAAGAAATCACACATCACATCATAAAAACCCTTTTGCCACAAGAAAAATAATATAAGCTCCAGCTGTAAATTCAGTAAATGTTTATGCAGGTCAACTAAAAAGTTCACATGCACAGTAAATTAGTTTTACCCATGAGTCATCTTACCAACCGATAAAACAGAGTGGGTTGATATTTTCTTATACCTGAATAGTTTATCTGTCAACAGTGCTGGTTGCCTCCATCATTATTATTCTGTCCAGAACACCAGTGTGTGTAGTCGAAACGGCTTCCATCGCTCCACAACCAAATGCTCTCCTGGAAGACAACATACAGCAGATGACACTTTTTTTTTTTACCCCTCCAGGGGGTCTTTTGTGGGCTCTAGTGTCCCTTATATGACAGTGGGCTGACAGGAAACAGGGAAGGAGAGGGGGGAAGACATGCGGCAAATGTCGTCGGGTCCGGGAGTCGAATCCGCGACGGCCGCGTCGAGGACTGAAGGCCTCCAAATATGGGTCGTGCTAACCACTACGCCACCACGGCACGCCCTAGATGACACATTTTATTCAATGTTTCACAAAATACACTACAAATAAAATGTACTGGCAACAATACCTCCTGTGCATTAGTGCCTCCAATCCATGCTTGTTTGGCCCCATGACCTGCTGCAGTTACTATAATCTGAATCTGATTGTACTCGTTCAAGTCCTGAACTGATGCAAGGTTTGCCCCCATGGACAGACAGTTTCTCTACAGACACAAAAGTTAGAAGTAGCTGGATTTCTTCAGCAAAGAACAAAAGAAATTAAGAGCACAATGTTATTGGAAATCACCTCGGCTCTTGCCCAAGTCATGCTTTTTTGAACATATTGATTTTCTGTTGTGATTTTTGTGACAATCTTAAAATACGTAAATTTCCAGAAGGCTTGATGGATCCGCCAAGTTTGGTGAGTTTTCCGATACAGTAACACCATATCAACTAAAGGGTTAAGACTGTTAAGGGGTAGGATGTCCTAACTTTTATCTCCAGTAGAAAATCTGGTTTTGTTATTTTTATTGAGTTAAACATGAGTAATTTTACAGAAGTAAGTAAAAAATAGTAGATATACATTTATAAACAAATAAAAAAACATTTATTTTGAAAAACCTCTATTAATGGGTTAGCTACATTTTTTTCACAATTGTAAAGATCCTACAGGAGAATAAGTATGAATGGTAGCTGAACAACAAACAGGACATCACCAGGAATATTAGTGTTGATTTTTAAAACATCTTTGTTTATTCTTCCAGAACCGAAGGAGGTTCCGATACATGCAAAGGTGGGAGACGACGTTATTCTGCCATGTCATCTGGAGCCTCCATTTGACGTGAACAGTCTAACAATCGAATGGAGATTCCAGGGTCAAATAATACATGTGCAGCGCAGCCGAGTTACAAATGATGAAACTTCAGACCCAAAGTACCAGGGCAGAACCTCTATGTTCCATGATGAGTTTAAAAAAGGAAACATTTCCCTCAGATTGATCAAAGTAACCAAGGAGGATGAAGGGAATTATACTTGCTTTGTTCCCAAACTGCAAAGTCAAGTCAGGAAGGTGAAAGTTACTCTAAAACTTGGTGAGTTATATAAAATTAAGATAATTTAAGACAAACCAGATAAATATATTGATGTCTATAACACTTAATGTAATTCCTCAACAGGTAAAAATGGAGCCCAAGGCAACTTGACTGATACTGGAGGTAAATATGTTTAACTAGATAACCAGTGGTTACTGGAACTCTGGCTTAGTTTTAGACTTTCTTTGTTACCTGCAGCGATTTTGGCTCTTTGGGTTGAATATTTGTCTTCCAGCTTTTCCTATTGTCACATGTTGATGTGCAGTTGGGCAAAGCAGATAACTGCTAAATACCTTTTGATCTGCACATTGGTGTATAACTGTGTGGGATGGGGGTGCGTGTGAAGGCGTGTGTGTGTGTGTGTTAGAGAGAGAGAATGGGTGAATGTGTCTGCAGTGTGAAGCGCTTTGAGAGGTCAGCATGACTGGAAATACTTTAAATAACTTCAGTCAATCAATGTTTCTATCTTTACTCAGACAATGAGTGAATAACTGTCTTCATTAAATTTGCATTCTAATTGTGGATAAATTAGTAGAATGGTAAAATGTTTTGTTTCTCAATAGACTGGTTAATTTGACCTCTTAATGGATAATTTAATTATCAGGTTAATCACATTTCCTTGCACAATTGTTGGAGTAAATAACAAAGAATGACTAAAACTACACTGCCTGGCCAAAATAAAAGTCGCCACCAAAAAATGGTCACACTCTCTAATATTTTGTTGGACCGCCTTTAGCTTTGATTACAGCCCGCATTCGCTGTGGCATTGTTTCAATAAGCTTCTGCAGTGTCACAAGATTTATTTCCATCCAGTGTTGCATTAATCTTTCACCAAGATCTTGTATTGATGATGGGAGAGTCTGACCACTGCGCAAAGCCTTCTCCAGCACATCCCAAAGATTCTCAATGGGGTTAAGGTCTGGACTCTGTGGTGGCCAATCCATGTGTGAAAAAGATGTCTCATGCTCCCTGAACCACTCTTTCACAATGTGAGCCCGATGAATCCTGGCATTGTCCTCTTGGAATATGCCCGTTCCATTTGGGAAGACAAAATCCATTGATGGAATAACCTGGTCATTCAGTATATTCAGGTAGTCAGCTGACCTCATTCTTTGGGCACACAATGTTGCTGAACCTAGACCTGACCAACTGCAGCAACCCCAGATCATAGCACTGCCCCCACAGGCTTGTACAGTAGGCACTAGGCATGATGGGTGCATCACTTCACCTGCCTCTCTTTTTACCCTGATGTGCCCATCACTCTGGAACAGGGTAAATCTGGACTCATCAGACCACATGACCCTCTTCCATTCCTCCAGAGTCCAATCTTTATGCTCCCTAGCAAACTGAAGCCTTTTTTTTCTGGTTAGCCTTACTGATTAGAGGTTTTCTTATGGCTACACAGCTGTTCAATCCCAACCTCTTGAGTTCCCTTCGCATTGTGCGTGTGGAAATTTTCCGACCACATTTCTTCCTGGAAGACGATGGTTCCCCACCATCCTTTCAGTTTTTAATGATGAGTTGGACAGTTCTTAACCCAATTCTAGTAGTTTCTGCAATCTCCTTAGATGTTTTCTCTGCTTGATGCATGCCAATGATTTGACCCTTCTTAAACAGACTAACGTCTTTTCCACGACCACAGGATGTGTCTTTTGCCATGGTTGTTTAAGAAATGAGGAGTTACTCATGGCATCAGCTGGGGTTAAATAACTTGTTGCCAGCTGAAAGATAATCGCCTATGCAGTACTTATCCAATAGGAGGCTTGTACCTATTTGCTTAGTTAACTCCAGGTGGCGACTTTTTTTTTGGCCAGGCAGTGTATTCTCCTTCCTGAACACATGATGGCATTTCTATGGTGTGAATACTTGAATAATATTATTTGAATAAATCAACATGCCATCTTCAGAAATCTGGAACAAAGGAACCAAAGAAAGAACCAAACTAGTGGAAATCCAGTTTTTCCTCCATCCTGATTTAATCTTCCTGCCTTTGAAGAAAATGTTTCTTTAACTTTCGTCTTACATCCACAACTGGACCTACTTTGAAATAAGAGGATGTGAATTAATCTTTAAGATTATACACAGTTATGACATCATCTAGGAACATTAATATGAAAGCTTCTAAATTTAAGAAAAGTAATAAAGTGACATTTAACAAACAAAAGTTTAGCTTTTGTTCCTTCTAACTAAACTAAAAAAAGGTTTCATACAATTTAGAGTCAGACAGTAAAAATAAAAAGGTTCTGGGTTCATCTGTGTGTGTGGGTGTGTGTGTGTGTGTGGTGCAGTAAATGGTGATGTGTGTGTGTGTGTGTGTGGGTGTGGGTGTGGGGGTGTGCGTGTGTGTGTGTGTGTGTGGTGCAGTAAATCTTGACCCCTGAATGATGAGGTGACTGTTGGTTCACAGCTTTGATCTCATTAATAAAATAAAAATATGCAAAATTATATTCAAAATATTCAAAAGCGGAATTTTAAAAACCTGTTTTTTTGTTACAGGATCTGAACCTGGAGTTATTGCTGGTGTTGTTGGAGCACTCATCATCATCTTCATCACATACTATGTTGTACGTCGCCACAGAGGTAAACAAAGTAAGTCAGTCATTGTCTTTGTAAGTCTTGCAGGATTTTGGTGAATTAATGATTCTCTCCATAAATGCATATTTCCAATTGATAGAAAATTATAGTTTTTAATAGTTTGCAAAAACTGATCTGAAGCTGAAGAGAAGTAAAACTCAGAAACATGGAGCTGTCTGGATAAACATGTATAAGAAAAGTTATGCAGTTTTCACATATTTATCAATATCTGTTGGTGTTTGTCTGAAAAGAAAAGAAAATCAAGAAACCAAATTATTATGAGTAACTTTTTTCTCTTTTAGGTCTTTGTTGTTTATTGTAGCCTTTCTGCCTGCCCAGGTTGATGAAACATTTTTACCAGACAAAAACTGTTAAGGAGAATTAAATATTGTCACTCGTTTATATTGTTAAGCTAAATATTCACTGTTGTCTAATTTCTGTTGTGTACAGTTTTCCATGCTGCTGCAACAACTCTCAAAATGACAATGGGAGAAATGATGGAGGTATGGAAATGGAACAATTATGTAATAATTAACTTATGTTAATTATTTACTTTTTTATTTTCCTGCTCATTGATAAACTAAGCAGGACTGCAGTCACTGAACATCACAGCTGAGCATCAAACCAGGAAACTGAACTTCCTTGTTGGTGACTGAATCTGACTGACTAGATAATTTGATGTAGCAGCAATGAACTGGTGACCTGACTGGTTTACTCCTGGCTCACCAGCTTTCCCACTGACCTGAACAGTGATATGCAGGTTTAGCCCTTTCATGCATAGTGGTCACTACAGTGGACAGCTATCTAAAAGCCATTTTCTTGTGCTTCCTGTGGATTTTTATGTTATAAATGCACACAGACCACTGAAGTGGACACTAATGCATCATAAAATATACCATCAACTACTGGCCATCAGCTGCAAATGCAAGAAATTATTTTTGTTAAATACAATATGGCCGACAGTCATAAAAGCATGAGAACCGACCCGGTCCCTCCTTCTACTGTAGACGACTCTTGCAAGTAAAAAAAATATTGTGACATCAGATAACCCCTAAGGAACAATACTACTGATGTATTTTTCAAATAACAACTTTGTATTTGGACAAAATTACAATTGATCACATAAAAATAAAAAAAAAATAAAAAAATATTTTTACAAAAAAATGTTCCTACCTTTTTTATGCCTTAAGAAAAGAATTTTAAAAAATGGAAAAAAAAATTCTGACACAAAGGATCATAATTCATGCATCAGAGGGTTAGACCAGAGGTGACCAACCTGTGGCCCCGGATCTGGACAACACTAAAGAAAAACAGCCAAGAATCAAGAAAACAAAATCCAACAACATTCATTCATAAAATGCTATAAATAAATCTATTAAAAATTGCAAACACATAACTCAGATTTTCTCTTCTTTGTTGTGTTTTCTTCAACAGAGAAGCTTATAGCCAATTAAAACATGTTTAATATTATAATTACATCAGACCAATTAAAAAAAGAAACTAGAGCTTAATGAAAGACATCTCTTCTACCTTAATGAAAGTTATATTTAAAAGGTTCTTTTAATCTGACAGCCTCACCTGAATATACATTACATATTCAATTTAATATGACTATGTTTACATTTTTATTTTAATATGCTTTGGTTTCTGGATTGTCTCATTTTTGTCAACAAGCATCTGGAAACAAATGAAAGACAAATAATTTCAGAAAAAGTCAAAACTTTACTGCTTTACTTTATTTTTTGCTGATTGATGATAATTTTCTTTTGAAAAACTAAAAATGACAGAATTCTGTTTTTATTCAAGCCATCTTAATAATAATGTAACTTTGGGATATCAAACAATCAGAAGAAGATGATTTTATTGAAAAATTTTGTTTTGTGTTTCAGAGGAAACACAAAACAGAGGAAATGGTAACCAAGGAGATGGAGCTGAAGAAAGACCTTTACAGGACCTGGGAAAATCAAACCAAAGTGTCTGAATTCATCATCCTGACCTGAAATCTCCTCAATTACTTGTTGGTATGAAAACTGTTGCATGTATAGAACTGTGAATAATAATGAAAAAAACTGTATGCATTAAACCCAAAAGCAAATCCTTCATATTAGATCAAAGATTTAATTATCTTTTCTTGAGATAAAAAAAGGATGAAAAATCATGTAAGTTAAAAAAGAACATTTTATGTCCATAACTGTTTCTGTAGTTTAGAGTCTCTTACTCAGCTTTTGAAAACTGATTTTTCTTGAAAAGTATTTTTTAATATATTCAAAAGTTGACAGACTTGATCCCCAGCTTGTTCCTACAAAAGGTTTTTAATTTAATTTCTGTCAGTGAATCTTATTTTTAATGCTCACACTCTTGTTACATAACCAAATATTTATGGATGTTATTATGACTTGCTGTCTAGTTTTTCAATTTTTTAAAATCTTCTAGTTGGAAGTTGTTCATTTGTCCTGGACACTATTAAACTGCTGTTGTCACATGAAATATGTAAAAAGTCAAACTTTATACAACAAGTTATTATGATTAATATTAACATTATTCAAAGTGCTAAACAATGAGTTCAAAACAAATCAGATGTCAAAACACAAAGAAACTCAAAAAATATATAGTATAAAATTAATGCACATAAAACAGAGTGAACATATGTGACTTTAACTTAAACGTAGAATCATCCAAAGAACATTCTTGCCTGATGTCTTAAAAGCAGACTGTTCCTCATGATGATGGGGCACAAATGGAAAAAAAAACAAAAAAACATTCTCACCAGATGTTTTTCCTCTGGTTTTAGGAGTTTTGAAAAGGTCAGTGTCTTAAGATGGGAGAACATGAGGTAGAACATAAAGCTGCAGAAGATCAGAAAACTTTAAGTTTTGTAAATGAGCAGCAAAACATTAAAGTCTGTTTGAACCTAAAGCAACCAGTGAAAAGATTACAGAAGTAGAAATGTGAGCATATTTCCTGGTTTTGGTAAAATGTGATCAGCCACGTTTTGGACCATCTGCAGATCCGTAAAACTTTTCCTCAGTAACCCAGAAAACAGAGAATTGCAGGAGTCAATGCATGAAGACACTAATGGGTGGATATGAACCCTGCATTTTAAATGATAAAACTTTTAAATTCACCTAAAAACATTTAAGTTTAGAGATGATCAAAGCCTTGTTAACTCTTAAATGAGAAAGATCAAACCACTCACCCAAATTATTTACCTTATCGCTGCATTTTATGACATAGTCGTCAATTTTTATAGTAAAATTTTGGAAATTATTTATTTACTTTGAATGAAAGTCTTGAAAAAACATTTGAGATGTTGATGCTTTCCAACATTCATCATCCAACACTAAATACAAACATATCAATCTTTCTACTAAACCGACAGCAGAAACTCACATCAGATAAATATGTGACTGTTTCTAGCCTGAAAACAAAAAACAGAGAAGATGAAAGATTGTCAAATTCATTTATTTCTTTTAGGACTGTAGAAAAGAACTTTGAAATTCCTATCATGATATTAAGTATCAGGATTATTTTATTTGCTTTATCCTCAGATTTAAAAAAATGGCTTTAATGCAAAGAAAAAAACTGTAACACTTTATTAGACATGGTGTGCATAAGACTGACATGACTCTATCATAAACATGAAATAACACCTGAAGGAGTCTTCATGAATGTCTATGACTGTTGTCATGAAGTGTCATTAGGTAAATAATGACACTTTTAATATAAAGTTGCTCTAAAAGTTGCTTTAAAAGTGTCAGCTTTGCATTATTTTGTAAATAATGACACTTTAATGCACCCATTGAAAAAAAATATATATATAAGTGTAATTTTAAAAAACTGACCAAAGATCAATTTCAAGGGAATTATTGTTTTTGTGTCTAGGTTTTTTACAGTGGACATAAAAAATGTAAATTCCATTTTTTATGTCCAAATGAGTAAATAAGTAGGTTGTCGTCATTGATCCTTAATTTCTGAGAAATAAAAAAACATCATTGCACAAATATTGTTTGAAAATCAGATACAAAAATGTTTTGGAGGACTTTTTTGGTTTCTGACACTATTAGATGATTAAACACTCCCCGGGTCAAATTGACCCACGAACATTATTGCTGTACCCTAGAAACGAACATAATAGGAGGATTGTGGACGGTTCTAGTTCAGAGATCCCCAACCTTGATCCTCAGAGTTCAACATCCTCCATGACTTGAATGTGACTTTGCTCTAACAACTTGATTGCAATGATTGCATCAGCTCCTCTGCAGGCCATCAGGTTCTGCTGAGGAGTTTTAATCATTGAATCATTTATGTGGCTACAGGGAAAGTCCTAAAGCCTGCAGGACTTTGGGCTCTGAGGACCAGGGTTGGGATCACTGCTCCAGTTGACCCAAGATTGGTTTCTTCAGCTGTTACAGTCGATATCTTGATGCAGTGAAAGTGAAATTTTGTATTTTGAACAAATCAATTTAAAGAAGCAGGAACACATTTATTAAACATGTATGCACAAAAAAACAGTTTTGCAGCTTAAGAATCAATAATTTTATCTCCTGAATTTGTTCAAAACTGAGTGAGAAGAAATTTAAACTGTTATTATTCTTCAATATAAAACATGTACAGTACAGACCAAAAGTTTGGACACACCTTTTAATTCAATGAGTTTCCTTTATTTTCATGACTATTGACATTGTAGATTCACACTGAAGGCATCAAAACTATGAATAACATGTGGAAATATGCACTAAACAAAAAAGTGTAAAACAACTGAAAATAGCCCTTATATTCTAGTTTCTTCAAAGTAGCAACCTTTTGCTGTGATTACTGCTTTGCACACACTCTGCATTTTATTGATGAGCTTCAAGATTTAGTCACCTGAAATGGTTTTCACTTCATAGGTCAACCTGCCCTGTCAGGTTAATAAGTGGGATTTATTGCCTTATAAATAGTCATGAAAATAAAGAAAACCCATTGAATTAGAAGGTGTGTCCAAACTTTTGGTCTGTAATGTATATATGTATATATGATCTAAGAATAATATATCCCATTTTATTTTATTTATTTCCCCCATAACTATTTAAAAATAGTTAAATCTTCATATAACTTCCATTATACTGTTATATAAATATATTTATGCTTGTATATTGTTTCCTTTCTTTAGCCTTGATGTTTCACAAAGTCACTTCACATGTTGATGTTCACATGCATTTCAATGTTATTCTTATTTTTGTTCATATCTGCATTGTGCCCTCCTTCTCTTTCTGCTAATTATTATTGAATATTTTTACATAGTAATTATGTGTGAATGTTATCTTTTGGGTTTATTTTCAATGGAAATTTAATGTACATGATTTTGTATAAAGTGTGTTTTTAATCTTACTGTATTAAATATCCTTATTGCTTTTTTCTAAAGTGTGATTATCAGCTGAAGAGTTTTTTATATCTTTTATTCCCAGATCTATACAAAGTAGAATAGTTAAAGTAAAGACATTGATGAATATAGAATATGCAGGAATTTCAGATCTAAAATATAAACTTATTCTTCCAAGAACTGCAGTAAATATGATCAGATTTAATCTGATTAAATGAGATTCAGAGAAATTTTATTTCATTCACTCTTTTATGTTTATTTTTAGTTATGGGTTCTACATTAAATTGTACAATATTCCTTCCAAACAGTATAAACTTTGTTTTATTCAGGTATATTTACAAATTATTTCTGTTAAAACTCAGGTCTAGTTTGTGTCTTCAGTCCTAATTGGATTGTTGAATTACTGATCACAAAAACATTTAAACTTCAATCATTTAATTTATGTATGTTGATATTTTGTTACTGAGCTAATAAAATATTCAGCTTTTCTTGTTTCTTTGTTTTCAGTGTTTTTCAAACTTTTCTCAGTTAAATCTTTATCTTTATAGTTAAATAAATAAACAGGAAGTAGAAACAGAGAATCTGATGAAAGATGTTCAATTAATGCATCAAAATAAATTAAATCAACAAATGTTACTAAATTATTTCATGTTGTTTCCTGATTCTGTTTCATGTAAACTGAAGTGAAGATCACAGAGTGAAGCATCAGGATGAAGCTGCTGATCAACTGATCAGATCAATATTTAATAATCACGTCTTAAAGCTGTTAGAAATAAACACATTTCATTAAAGAAACATTTCTAAATCTGTGTTTTCACATCAGAACTGAATAAAGACAGAAAGGAGGAGAAATACTAACTTTCACTGCTGAGCAGCTTTTAGTCAGAGCTTAGAGCGCCACCATGTGGACAAAACCACACATTGCAGCTGATCTCTGCTGAGGTAACATCATTTACTTCCTGGTTGGATCTTTATAGATTTGACTGATTTTAGTGAATATTATTATTATTATTATTATTATTATTAATAGATTAAAACTCTGTTACTCAGAACATCTGGGTCCAGATGTTCTGGTTCCTGATCAAAGCTCCAGTTTAACCAGCTGCTCTGAACCAGTTGATCTGGAGCTAAATGTTGATCATCTGACGGTTTAATGAGACGCTGCAGATAAAATAAATATGATAAAATAATGAAATTTATTCTATTAACATGGAATTAGAGTCCTGACAGCATCTTTCTATAAAACTGATTTATTTACATTTTAACAGCAGAAACAGAAAACAAAGCAGATAAACTGATCACAGTAACAAAACCTCTCAGCTGTTCAGCTTTAATAACTGGATGGTTCTGATCCACAGAACCTTTTGGAGCTGAAAGCTGAGAAAACGACTCACTGGCAGCTTTTCATTGAGATTCATGTTGATTCATTTGAAATGACTGAATTTTAATACTTTCTGAATCAAAGCTCTGAGAAAAATGACTTCAATAAATTTGCTTCAACAAAACTTTTTAAAGTTGATTCAAAACAACAGATGGAAAGACTCTGTTCATTTTTTTACTGAGATTCATTCATTCACTAAATTAAAATATTTTACATATAAAAACATTTATAAAAATCAGTTGTTTAAAAAAATAACATGTATTATAAACGTTTCACCAGCTGGTTTTTACTTAAATTATAAACTTGTGTAAAAACGTCCATTAATCTGGACTGAACTGGACAAAGTCATCAGAACTGAACCAAACGACTCCTGGACCAAAATCCTCTGGACCGATGAGACCAAAGTCCAGAAGTTTGATCTCAATAAACAGAGAAAACATGGAGGCGCCATGTTGGAGCAGCTCAGCTACGTCGGCTCTGATTGGTTCTGGTTCTGGTTTCCCTCTGGTTCTGGATGCTCTGCCACTAGAAGGATTTTTGCTCTTACACTTTTTACTTTCAGACAGTTGTAGTGATACGTAACCATGACAACAATGTATTGTTTTACTACTTACTCTCTCTCTACAGAGGAGAAGCAAAAGCTGATGAGGTGGATTAGCAGAGCCTGATGATGTCATCCAGTGTTTCAGTGAACTATTTTCTCTGCTGTCTGATATTTGACCTGTTTGCTTGTCATGCAGCCATGATTTGGTCAAACAGCAACAGTCTTCAGTCAGAGGCTTCTTCATATTCAGTCCAACACAGACTGCTACTGGAGCTCCTTCCTGCCCACAGGATCATCATCCATATCAACCCTTTGAACTGAAACTCAGGAAAAGTTTGACCATCAGAGCTGCTGCTGCTGCTGCTGTCAGTCCGAGAGAAACATGGAGGCCGATCCTTCCTCGACCTTCTGGTTCTGGATCCAAGGTCGTTCTCTGGGTTGGAGAAACATCAGCAGCTGCTGGAAAGATAGAAGAGAGTTTTGAATATTACAGAAACTTTAGAAGAATAAAATCTAATGGGAAACAATTAAACATGAAACCATATAAATAACACAGAAACATTTGGTTCTGTTTGAACCTTTATAAACCGGGTCGGTTCTGGTCACAAAGAAACATGAAAACTTTTCATTTTTCTCCGACTCTCTGGATGAAACCAGTTAGGACTTTTACCTCAGTCTGAGTTTCCTCAAACTAAATCAGAGGAAAAAATAATCTAAATAAATAAAAACCAAGAGAAACAGGAAGAAATAATTTCACAGAAAAACACAAAAGTTACTTCTTTTTTTTTTTATATCAGAAAAACTTTGCTGCATCTTTTCGGTTTTATTTCACATTAACAGCATTTAGACCAGTGGTGGAGAAAGTACTCAAAAAATGTACTTAAGTAAAAGTACAAATACACAGGCAAAAATGTACTCAAGTAAAAGTCAAAGTACCACATTAACATTTTACTTAAGTAAAAGTAAAAAAGTACTGGCTTTTAAAAATACTTAAGTATTAAAAGTAAAAGTACTTGCTGAATACATAACCTAATCGCTAATATCATTAAGTGTGCCGATAGTATTTAATTTGAATACATCATAAATGTGCCATTTTAATAAACAATGTCACAGATTAAACATGTTCTTATTGTGTTTATTCTCTGTAAGAGTTTAGACTTAGATATGTGATTCTATGCATCATAATTTCAGGGATGGAAACATCTTATTTCCTGTCCTAACGTAGCATGAACTTCATTAGTGACATTTATTTAGAAAGAAATCCAACTGAAAGGGGATGGAATGAAGGTGTGGGGGGGAAGACATGCAATCGAGGAGCCACGTAGCAGAGTTGTAGTCAAGACCACTGAACACGAGACCAAGACCAGCGCCCTGCGCTACATGACACAATAAAATGAAGTGCACCTATCAAAATTGGTTCTCAGATTGATCTGAAAGATCCACATTTCCATAAAAACACCTAGATATAAATACTTAGAGCTGAAATATATTTAACCAGTATCAATTAGAACTCATTTCATTCTGTTTTGCTTTCATCGCTGTGCTACAATCCGCAGAGGTCGCCTGCCATCCCTATAAAAATAACGCCCTGGGCGGTTGCCCATATTGCCCATGTCAGAAACCACAACTGTCTGCACCATTAAACCATGAAACATAGCAATTAACTGTAATTGCTATGTTACAATTACAGTTGTAATTGTAATGTTACAATTACAGTTGTAATTGTAACATTACAACAACACTATGAACACTGTCCAACTGCGCAACAAGCAGAAGGAGCACCATGACTGTTCTCATCCTCCCTCCCACTGCATGTTTGCCACCATGACAGGAGACAAAATCAATCAATGAGCATGCTCTGTGTTCATACGTTCAACTTTTACTTATTCGGCAATTAAATAAATGTGTGTGTGTGTGTATATATATATATATATATACATATATATATATATATATATATATATATATATAGCTATATATAGCTATTGCAGTGTATACAAGAACAAAGAACGGCTCTCAGTGATGCTTCAGTCCCATCAACCTTAGTAAAGATCCGTCCAGAAGAATCGGATCGTTCCTGAATCCACACAATAATTCAGTGCATGAGTGACAACTTTTTTTCATCGCAGATGCAACATGTGTCTCAGTACAGCTAGCTTTGCTAGCATCACGTCCACAGATCTTACCTTTCTTTAAGCTTTCCTTCCAAGTGACGCTAAAAGTTGGACAAAGTCCCACCGTCTGTGAAAGTGAAGCGCTGCTGGTTTTACATGTCGTCATATCTTATGATTTATGCAGCTATTATCGATTAGTTAGACATCTTCTCCCGCTCAGAGGAAACCACTGCGCATGTCTGGAGCTCCGCGTGCTAGTAAAGGGGGAGGCGATGGGTGACAACAGACACTAAGTCACGTTATTGCTTGGATTTTACGGCGCCACCTTAAAGTCCCTGAACTTCATATTTTAACGGACAAAAAGAGAGCAGTGCGACTTGGATGTAACGAGTAACGCGACACTTTTGTAGAAATGTAGTGAAGTAGAAAGTACAGATACTTACTGTAAAATGTAGTGGAGTAAAAGTAGAAAGTACCCATTATTAAATCTACTTAAGTAAAGTACAGATACATGAAAATTGTACTTAAGTACAGTAACGAAGTACTTGTACTTCGTTACTTCCCACCACTGATTTAGACTTTATAAAGTTCAGATGTTGCAACATGAACTCACCAGTAACGTTGAGTCGACATCTTCCAGAGTTGAATCCATCTTCAGTTTTCACATCACACAGATACAGACCAGAGTCTTCAGTCCTCAGTCTGGACACATGGAGTCTGATTCGTCCTTCTCTGAGGACGTCTTTGTCAATCTGGACTCGTCCTGAAAACTGTTCATCCTGAGAATCTGGAATCTCATCACCATCACAATAAACATATATTGTTACCCCTGGCTTTACTGATGATATGAATTCACAGGTGATGAACAGTTGGCTCCAAGATCCCTGAGTCTTGGTGGTGAAGGTCCACTCCAGAGTGATGCTGTGGTTCTCCTCTGCCTGATAGCTGCTCTGTGTCACATTCACTACAAATGTTGCTGCTGAGGAGACAGAGAGGGAAAGAGAGGAGCAGACACACTGAGAACTGGAACATGGGAGTCTTTCAGCTCCATCTAGAGAGCTTTCTGTCACAAAGACAAGATGGAGACTGACCACAGAGACATGAGCTGAGGATGAGGAGCAGCAGGATCCTGGAGATCATCTTCATCCTGAGAGAGGAAGAGGAGGAGAGGCAGCAGAACATCAGGAACAGCATCACTAACAATACAAGGAACATCTGGATTCCTGCTACAGATTTAACTTTATTTAGAAACAGATCAATACTGCCACCTTGTGGTAATAAAACTATACAGCCGTCAGACAACAGAACATGTTTTTATTCTCTGCTCCTTCTGACACTTTTATTATGAAATATTTTATTTAGATTGTTTATATCTAAATAAAATATTTAGATTATATTCTCTGAGCCTTCTTGTAATTTTCATGATTATTATTTACAGACAATTAGAAAACTGCATAAGACCAATAAAAACATAAATATCCTAAACAGAGATATCAGGTTTCTGAAAAGACTTTTAATTTCTATCCAGTCAGTTTCACTTTGGACTTTAATCAACTTGGTTTCTGGTTCTCTTCATTCTTCCTCCAAACTCTGGAACCTTCATTTCTGAATGAAATACAAACTTTACTTTCATCTGAAAACAGGACTTTGACCCACTGAGCAACGGTCCAGTTCTTCTCTTCAGGTAAGATGTTTGTATCTAGGATTGTCTCTGGTGAATCCTGTGTGAAGGAGTGAACTGAGTCTGCTCTGAATCCAGCATCAGTTCACTCCTTCATCCTTGTGAAACGCATCGAAATGTGAGAGAGGTTTTTAGACAATCCTCTCCAGGCTGCAGTTTTCCCTGCTGAACATTTTCCACATGTCGTGGTGTGGAGAACAGGATGGAGACAAATCCTGTCTGAGTTTGAAACCTGAGACATGTTGGACAAAAGTGTCAAACCAGAGACACTAAACTTTCAGCTGCAAGAAATAATAACAAGTTACAGAAGATTAAAAGTTATTATTACAGATATATGAACTGGAAAACATGGTTTCAGGACTTAACTGTCGTGTTTTACATTTATTCACAAGAAACGTGTATTTAACTAAAAGGTTTTATCCAACTAACTCTAAATTATAGACCAGGGGTATTCAAGAAAACTGTGAGGAGGTCCAGTTCAAAGAAATTTCCTCAAGCAGAGGTCCGCAATATCGTCTATTTGCAGTATGACAATATCGGAATACATGGTGTTAAAAAAAATAATAATACAGGTTAAAATAATTTCAAAGAAGTTTATTAGCACTGAAACACAGGATAACATTGTGTGGCTGCAGTTTAAATTAAAAATAACTAAATTATGTATTCAAAAATAAAGAAAGTGCTTAAGAAAAAATAGCAGCTTCAGTTTCCTTTTGTTTGAACAATCTCAATATTTCTGCTCAACAAAACAACTCTCAAAACACCTGAACTATTTCTCTTACAGATTTCTCTTACATCTGTCTTCCCCCAATTTCCCTTGCTCAGTGTGAGAATTGAGCTTTGGCTTGCCCTGCCAACATTTTAAATCTGGGCTTGAAGGAGGTCAGGGCCATTCTCATGCACATGTGCAGATGCTCATTGGTGAGCTTGGAACGATATTTTGTTTTTATTATGTTCATTTCTTTACCATCAAGTAACGCCTCTGCTATTTCAGTCATGCACTCTTTGACAACACTTGCATCTGTAAAGGGCTTTTTGTGTTTCCCTAAAACCCAAGCAACACGGAGGGAACATTCATTAGCACGCTGTTGTGCGCTGAAAGCACGGCTTAATACCCTGGTGGACTGATCATATTGGGCAGTGAGACTTCGAAGGGGGGTATGATTGGTCAAATGCTTTGTGCTTAGTCTCATAGTGACGCTTGACATTGGCACTTTTAATAAGTGCCACGGTTTCGGAGCATATGAGGCACACTGGTTTCGTGCTCGCGGGTGGAAGAATGAACATGTATGCATCCGTCCATTCCGTGTTGAACGCTCGATTTTCGGCATCTACTTTTCTCTTTTTAGAAAGCGCCATAGTGTTTGCACCTCTTCTGACTGTAATTCACGCCCTGTCTGTAATGTAATGGAACTATTTTATGTGTAAGGTCACGTTGGAGTAGAACAAGGAAGTGACGTAGAACAAGGAAGTGATATATATACAGGAGAGATGTGTTAAAAGCAGACAACACACTGTTCAGCAGCCCGAGAATGTGCTAGTGTTATGTTCATTATTAAAGACGTTCAAACGCAATACCGGTGACATCCTTGACTCGGCATAACACTACATGGTGTCAGAAGACGTCGGAAGATGGCAAAGTTCCCACCTCCAGAAGCCTTCGATTTTTCACGGCCGGAGCAGTGGCCTGAGTGGCGGTAGCGATTTCAGCGCTACCGGGTAGCCACAAAGCTAAACCTAGAAGACGGCGAGGTCCAGGTCTGTACGTTGCTTTATTCTCTCGGGAAGGAAGCGGAACAAGTGTTCAAGACGTTCACATTCGAAGAAGGGGAAGACGAAGAGGAGTATGGCATAGTTTTAAACAAACTAGACAACTACTTCGTCCCCAAAGTGAACACGATACACGAAAGAGCTCGTTTTCATTAGCGCGCTCAGAGGTCGGGGGAGACCGCGGAGGAATACATAAGAACTCTCCATGAGTTAGCAGACACCTGTGATGTTGGCCGCGTTAAAGAAGAAAATATCCGAGACAGATTGGTCATAGGAATACTTGACAAAGAAATGTCTGAGAAGCTGCAAATGATGCCTGACTTAACCCTCAGTAAAGCGGTAGAGCTCGTGAGACAGTCAGAGCAAGTAAAACAGCACGTAAGCGAGCAAGGAGCTAATGCTTGTGCTAACCTGAGTGAAGTGGCTTACAAGCGCCAACAACACCGAGAGAGGCGGACACACAGCGAAAACAAAGCACAGAACACAGGAGGAGTCAAACCAAAACACTATCAAAATGTTAATAAAGGTCGCAAGTGCACAAGATGTGGTCGAGTACATGCAAAGAATGATAATTGTCCAGCTAGGAATGCCGAGTGCAGAAGCTGTAAAAAGCTGGGTCATTTTGCGGTCGTGTGTCGCTCCCGTGTGGTCAGTGAAGTTACTGCACCTGAAAGGAACATTGAAAGAAATGCGACATATTTTCTGGGAGGAGTCACAGACGTAGAAGATTCTTCAAAAGCTTGGACTGTAAACCTGCCAATACAAGGTTCTCACATCGTCTTCAAAATTGACTCAGGGGCTGATACTAGTGTTATACCATCTGAGACATTTGAAAAGCTTGCGTTTAAGCCAAAACTAAGAAAACCGACAAACAAACTAGACAGCCCTGGAGGCAAACTGAATTGTACGGGTTATTTTATAGCCACCACAATGAGGAAAGGCAAAAGATTCAGATTTAAGGTCAATGTGATTAAAGGACCCCAATGCAGCCACCTCCTGAGTCGCAATGTTGCAGTTGCCATGGGCCTGATAAATCGCATGGAGGAAATAAGAGCTCCAGCACAAATCATTGAATCCTGTCCTGATGAAATAGGAAGGCTGAAAATCAAACCTGTTAAGATCACTCTAAGAGAGGGTGCCGCTCCCTATAGTGTGACAACAGCAAGGAGAGTGTCAGTTCCCATGTTACCAAAAGTGAAGAAAGAGTTGGATCGTATGGTAAGCGGTGGAGTGATTCAACCAATCTCAGATCCAACAGAGTGGTGTGCTCCAATGGTGCCCGTGCCAAAGAAAAACAAAGAACAAATTAGAATCTGCGTCGATTTGAAAGAGCTCAATAAAGCAGTCAAAAGGGAAAAGTATGTCCTACCAACGGTGGATGACATCTTGCCTAAACTGGCAGGTGCCAAAGTGTTTTCACTGTTGGATGCTGCAAGCGGATTTTGGCAGATACCACTTGATCCAGAGAGTGCCAAATTAACAACCTTTATAACCCCATTTGGTAGATACTACTTCAACAGGCTACCATTTGGTATTACCAGTGCCCCAGAAATCTTTCAGCGTGAGATGACGGAACTCTTGGGGGGACAAGAAGGAGTAGCGACCTACATGGACGACATACTCATTTATGCAGACACTCCAGAGCAACATGAAGTGAGACTAAAAAAAACATTGGACACACTTAAGGAAGCAGGGTTAAGGTTAAACCATGAGAAATGCGTCCTACGTCAGAAACAACTCCATTATCTGGGACACTGTATCGATGAACATGGCATAAGGCCAGATAAAGCCAAAGTCAATGCAATCACAGAACTTGAACCACCAAAGAATGTTTCCGATCTGAGGAGGATTCTTGGAATGATTCACTACTTGGGCAGATTCCTACCAAATCTTTCTGAGGTCACAAAACCTCTCAATGATCTGCTTAAAAGTGATGTGACTTGGACTTGGGACACCGCTCAAGAAGAAGCATTCAGTAAAGTGAAGGAACTTGTCACAAAGTCACCAGTCCTCGCATTCTATGACGTAACCAAACCGACTGTTGTCAGTGCTGACGCTAGCAGTTACGGTTTAGGGGGGGGTTTACTTCAAGACCATAATGGACAGTTGAAACCAGTGAGTTTTTGTTCCAGAACACTCACCGATGCAGAGCAACGATATGCACAAATTGAAAAGGAATGTCTTGCAGCAGTCTGGGCATGTGAGAAATTCAGCAGATACCTTTATGGACTGAACTCTTTTGCCCTACAGAGCGACCACAAGCCACTGATACCTCTCATAAACAGCAAGGATCTTCATTCTGTGCCGCTTAGATGTCAGAGACTTTTGCTGAGAATGATGCGGTACAACCCCACAGCTGTGTATGTTCCAGGGAAAGAACTTTTAGTAGCAGATACCCTTTCACGCCACCCACAGGCGTCCATGTCTCATGACATAGCAGAACTGCTGGAGGAGATGGAAGCATATGAAGACGCAACACAACGCTCTTGGCCTATTTCTCCTACCAAGCTGGATTTAATCAAACAACACACACAGCAGGATGTGACCCTTCAAGCAGTGCAAGTCTTTTTGCAGGCAGGTTGGCCAAAACACTCAAATAAAGTGCCGGAAGGGGTGAAGCCATATTATGCTAACAGACATTCTATTACCATGTCAAAAGGCCTGCTACTGTATAACGACAGAATTGTTATACCACAACTGCTAAGGCCTGAGATTCTGCAGCGCATTCACGATGGACATCAAGGCATTGTGAAATGCAGAGCGAGAGCCAAATGTAGTGTTTGGTGGCCAGGATTAAGCAGTGAGATAAGACAAATGGTTACTGCTTGTGCACACTGCCAAGAGTCAAAACCCACTCAGCGGAGAGAACCATTGCTTACTACCACACTGCCTAGTCGACCATGGGAGAGGATAGCTGCAGACATTTGTGAGCTTAATAAACTGAACTACTTAGTTGTAGTTGACTACTTCTCCCGTTATATTGAGTTAGCCCACCTCAAAAACATGTCAAGCGAGTCCACAGTTGCTAACCTGAAAAACATTTGTGCAAGATGGGGTTGCCCAAATGAACTGGTTACCGACAATGGTCCTCAATTCTCAGGAAGAATCTTTGAACAGTTTGTGAAGGACTATGACATCAAGCACATTACCACAAGTCCTCACTACCCACAGGCAAACGGTGAGGCCGAGAGGGCAGTCCAGACAGCTAAAAGGATTCTGAGACAGACTGACCTGTTTTTGGCCCTGATGACTTACAGATCAACTCCCATTCAAGCAACTGGCGTGAGCCCAGCTCAGCTTATGCTGGGTAGACAGATCAGAACCACGATACCGATGTTGGAAATGAAGTTGCAGCCTGCATGGCCGGATCTACAGCTCGTCAGATCAACTGATGTGCAGACAAAAGAAAACTATGTGCGGAACTACAACAGCAGACATGATGCCAAACCACTACCAGAACTCCAACCAGGACACCGTGTTTTAGTGAAACTGGACAATAAAAAGGGATGGACAGAACCAGCTACTGTTCTACAAAAGTGTGATTCACCTCGATCATACCTTGTCCAGACAGAGTCAGGGGTCTTGAGGAGGAACCGCCGACACCTGAGACCCATCCTCAGTAACCCACCTACTCCTACAACAGATGGACTGCCACAGGTTCAGAGTGAAAATGAGCTACACCCATCTTTTCCACCTGTAGAACCAGGGTGTGACTCTCCAGACCCGGTTAATCTTAGCTTACCTGAGACTCCAGTTCGTACAACTTCTAGTGGCAGGGTTGTTAAATTACCTAAAAGATACGCTGACTACACCAACTGAAGAGGTTATTCAGCTATTTTGACCTATGCATTTATGGGCATGATTGTGAAGTTTATTCTGAGAAGGTCCTGTTGGGATTGAGTTGAATATTTTATTTCAGCTAAGGCTAATAAAAAAAAAAAAAAAGAAGAAAAACACACAAACAGAAAACCCACTGTTGATTTGTTGCTTTGTCTTAAAAGACTCAAAGAAAGGGTGATGTAATGTAATGGAACTATTTTATGTGTAAGGTCACGTTGGAGTAGAACAAGGAAGTGACGTAGAACAAGGAAGTGATATATATACAGGAGAGATGTGTTAAAAGCAGACAACACACTGTTCAGCAGCCCAAGAATGTGCTAGTGTTATGTTCATTATTAAAGACGTTCAAACGCAATACCGGTGACATCCTTGACTCGGCATAACACTACACTGTCTTCCTGTATCACCTCCCTGCGTTTCTCGCTTCAATCGCTTTTCGCTCGCCTTTCACCTCCTCTTCCTTATATCACACTGCGTGGATGTCTGTGCCTGGCTACAAACATCTGCTTCGGTTTACTCATACAACTCGCTCTGAGTTCAAGCTGGCGATTTGATTCGCTAGTTAAACCACGTGGTTAGTATGACTCGCACGCGATTGGTTTGTAGCTTCCAATCCTTGCTCAGTGCACTGCTGGTAAAAGCACTTGTGTCACATAGGGAAAAAAATAAATACTCCGGTTTAAAATTAATTCTCCCGTCAAAATTAACAAATATTTTAACAATTTACTCCGGGTCCGGATGGGATGGCATATGGGTCCGTAACAGGTGTTATGCCGAGAAATGCATGCCTGCCGGAAATTGCATGCCCTGTCGCGGGAGCGCGCATCGCTCTAAAGTCTCGTATATTGTTGAGAAAACGGACTGAAATATGTCCGAAGAGGACATTTTTGAAGATATTCGTAACATTATCACGTTTCTTAACCATGTAAGACATAAAACGGTGGGTTTTATTTCGCAGATTAATTGAAACAAATACGGTTTTTATAGCTTCATTGAAACATCTGAGTCGAACGTTTTTCAGTCAGTGTATGATGAAAATGTTCTCCGCAGATGGTTTGAAATTCCCCGATTTTTCTTTTAACACAATGGCTTAAAGCATTACAAAGCAGAAGCCCGTTATGTAAAACATTTTATATCATCCTTAACTGTCTAGTCTATTAATGTAGGGGGGATGATTTTAATTTCTGAGCCTGACAATATTTGTATCCCCTGTTTATTGTCCTGTTGATATGAAACTTACAGAAGTAGCTCAGAGAACAAGTGTCATTACGTAGAAAAGCTAAAATCCCTCTTAACTCTTTATTTCTCCATTTTAGCAGGGGATGCGTTTTTTGGCAAAGCCTATTATTAGCCTGCCGATATCTGCATGCCCACTCTATTTTTCTCAAATATTATCCTATTGATATAAAACTCATCCCAGCAGTTCATAGAACAAGTGTGATTATGTAGAAAAAGTTATTCCACTCTTAATTCTTTATTTCTCCATTTTAGCAGGGGATGCATTTTACGGCAGAGCCTGTCATTAGCTTGCCAAAATATGCATGCCCCCTCTATTTTTCTCAAATATAATCCTATTGAGATGAAATTCATACCAGTAGCTAAGAGGATAAGTGTAATTATGTAGAAAAGGTAAAATCCCTCTTGACTCTTTCTTTTTTCAAGCTAGGAGGGGGATGCATTTTTTGGCAATATCGAATTTGAGCCTGCCGATATTTGCATGCCATACCTATTTTCCCCAAATATCATCCTATTGATATAAAACTCATACCAGCAGTTAAGGGAACAAATGTGATTATGTAGAAAATGTTATTTCTTTATTATCGCTATTGCAAGGATACTGAAGGAAATAAATCTGACAATGCATCTTTGCTAAATGTAAAGCATGCACAAACCATTTTTATTTTGGTTTAACATAAAAATTAAATCACTTTTTTTCATTAATTTCAACAAAAGAATATTCATAACAATAGGTTTCCTTAACTCACTTGGAGAGTCCCAAAAAGATGTGAAGAGGTGCTTGGAAGCAACAAGGTGAGAAAAACAATAACAATTATTGTTTATTATAATAAAAAATGTCATAATTGGATAACTAGAATGTTAATTTAACATTTTATCCTCTCAACAAGGACATTTATGAGAAGCAAAGGGATGAAAGTGTCAATGTGGAAATGTGAAACAGTATAACATGCCATCCAGCAAGATGTGGTTTCATGTGGTGTGTTTGCGCTTAAAGTAAGTGCTGTTTAAATATATATATACAGTATATATATATATACTGTATATATACACTGCTCAAAAAAATAAAGGGAACACTTAAACAACACAATATAACTCCAAGTAAATCAAACTTCTGTGAAATCAAACTGTCCACTTAGGAAGCAACACTGATTGACAATCAATTTCACCTGCTGTTGTGCAAATGGAACTTTGTACAGAACAAAGTATTCAATGAGAATATTTCTTTCATTCAGATCTAGGATGTGTTATTTGAGTGTTCCCTTTATTTTTTTGAGCAGTGTATATATATATATACATGGATGCACATGGTCCTCCAGAATGGTTCGGTAGTCCTTGACAGTGGACTACCGTCTAGCACAAGTATGGGGCCCATCTAGCACAAGTATGGGGCCAAGGGAATGCCATGATATGGCAGCCCAAACCATCACTGATCCACCCCCATGCTTCACTCTGGGCATGCAACAGTCTGGGTGGTACGCTTCTTTGGGGCTTCTCCACACCGTAACTCTCCCGGATGTGGGGAAAACAGTAAAGGTGGACTCATCAGAGAACAATACATGTTTCACATTGTCCACAGCCCAAGATTTGCGCTCCTTGCACCATTGAAACCGACGTTTGGCATTGGCACGAGTGACCAAAGGTTTGGCTATAGCAGCCCGGCCGTGTATATTGACCCTGTGGAGCTCCTGACGGACAGTTTTGGTGGAAACAGGAGAGTTGAGGTGCACAATTAATTCTGCCGTGATTTGGGCAGCCGTGGTTTTATGTTTTTATATACAGTATATATATATACAGTTAGGGCCAGAAATATTTGGACAGTGACACAAGTTTTGTTATTCTAGCTGTTTACAAAAACATGTTCAGAAATACAATTATATATATAATATGGGCTGAAAGTGCACACTCCCAGCTGCAATATGAGAGTTTCCACATCCAAATCGGAGAAAGGGTTTAGGAATCATAGCTCTGTAATGCATAGCCTCCTCTTTTTCAAGGGACCAAAAGTAATTGGACAATGGACTCTAAGGGCTGCAATTAACTCAGAAGGCGTCTCCCTCGTTAACCTGTAATCAATTAAGTAGTTAAAAGGTCTGGGGTTGATTCCAGGTGTGTGGTTTTGCATTTGGAAGCTGTTGCTGTGACCAGACAACATGCGGTCAAAGGAACTCTCAATTGAGGTGAAGCAGAACATCCTGAGGCTGAAAAAAAGAAAAAATCCATCAGAGAGATAGCAGACATGCTTGGAGTAGCAAAATCAACAGTCGGGTACATTCTGAGAAAAAAGGAATTCACTGGTGAGCTTGGGAACTCAAAAAGGCCTGGGCGTCCACGGAAGACACGGTGGTGGATGATCGCCGCATACTTTCTTTGGTGAAGAAGAACCCGTTCACAACATCAACTGAAGTCCAGAACACTCTCAGGGAAGTAGGTGTATCTGTCTCTAAGTCAACAGTAAAGAGAAGACTCCATGAAAGTAAATACAAAGGGTTCACATCTAGATGCAAACCATTCATCAATTCCAAAAATAGACAGGCCAGAGTTAAATTTGCCAAAAAACACCTCAAGAAGCCAGCCCAGTTCTGGAAAAGTATTCTATGGACAGATGAGACAAAGATCAACCTGTACCAGAATGATGGGAAGAAAAAAGTTTGGAGAAGAAAGGGAACGGCACATGATCCAAAGCACACCACATCCTCTGTAAAACATGGTGGAGGCAACGTGATGGCATGGGCATGCATGGCTTTCAATGGCACTGGGTCACTTGTGTTTATTGATGACATAACAGCAGACAAGAGTAGCCGGATGAATTCTGAAGTGTACCGGGATATACTTTCAGCCCAGATTCAGCCAAATGCTGCAAAGTTGATCGGACGGCGCTTCACAGTACAGATGGACAATGACCCCAAGCATACAGCCAAAGCTACCCAGGAGTTCATGAGTGCAAAAAAGTGGAACATTCTGCAATGGCCAAGTCAATCACCAGATCTTAACCCAATTGAGCATGCATTTCACTTGCTCAAATCCAGACTTCGGACGGAAAGACCCACAAACAAGCAAGACCTGAAGGCTGCGGCTGTAAAGGCCTGGCAAAGCATTAAGAAGGAGGAAACCCAGCGTTTGGTGATGTCCATGGGTTCCAGATTTAAGGCAGTGATTGCCTCCAAAGGATTCGCAACAAAATATTGAAAAAAAACTATTTTGTTTGGGTTATGTTTATTTGTCCAATTACTTTTGAGCTCCTAAAATGTGGAGTGTTTGTAAAGAAATGTGTACAATTCCTACATTTTCTATCAGATATTTTTGTTCAACCCTTTAAATTAAACGTTACAATCTGCACTTGAATTCTGTTGTAGAGGTTTCATTTCAAATTCAACGCGGTGGCATGCAGAGCCCAACTCGCGAAAATTGTGTTACTGTCCAAATATTTCTGGCCCTAACTGTATATATATACAGTACAGACCAAAAGTTTGGACACAACTGTGTGTCCAAACTTTTGGTCTGTACTGTATATACTTGACTATGATTACTTATATTTCTTATGTAATGTAGAACATTGTCTGTTTACAAATCAATTTATATAACCTTTATGTGTACTGTTCTGTCTCTTTCCACATACATGTATATCTATCTATGTCTGAAGATAGATAGAATTATATATCAATATATTGGTATACATGCTTGTTTACGTTTTTGATGTTGTAAAAAAAAGATTAATATGAAAGTGGTTTTCTAATAATCACATTGCCATTAATCTAATGCTATTTTGTAGGAGTAGAACTTTTAAGATGATGAACAGCTTTGGCTAAACAACTTAAACTGTGCATTTCTGCCTGAAATATAATGTAGTTTATGAATTATATTGCTTTATTACATGGTTGATTTATTTTAATGACAATGGAAAGAGTCTGAAATAAGTAAAGCAAAAATGTTAAATTATTCATAAATGTCATGACCTCTATATGACAATGTAATACTTTGACAAATATTTTGTCTTTGTAATGAGTCCGCTGTTACTCTTCTTTCTTTTTTCAAAAAAATATATTTGCCTTTACAGTTTGCAGAGTGCATACTGGAAAACAAGGACCAGAACTTTCCATCAACAGCAGAAGCTGTTAATACCATGCGACTCAACATTTCTTCCACACTTCTCTCAGAATCAGGTGTCTTTTGACATATTTTTTATTCAGTTCCTATGTGGGTGGGATACTATGTTGTGTGTAAAATCATGCACGCACAAAAAAATTGTGTTAGGTCAGCTATTTTATCTAATTAGAAATATTAAAATATTGAACTTTGCAGATGTGTGAAGTACAATCATGCTAGTGTTTATGTCAAATTCAATTAGTGAAGAACATTTCAAAACACCTGGCCTTGATCACTAATAAATAAATTACACATAACACAGCCCAATAACTGTTGAGGCAAAAAACATAATCAACAAACTTAAAATTGTTCTAGGATACAATTACGTACACTTTTCTTGAGTAGCTTTAATGTAACTTGATAAGCAAAAATGACTTGCAGTTTGTGAAAGTACAAAACTGGAATGAGATGTATTATGTGAACCATTATATTCATTACTGTGTTTTCATAAAATTAACATTTACAAAATGACAAATTTCACAAGATGTACATACATATATATGTAGACATATTAAAATTTTCTGAATGCCATTTTTATACTTTCAGTGGTTTAAGTTGGAGAAAATTATAAAAAAGTAAACACTAAGTGATGCTTTCTTTTACCATAAATCCCAGAAATACATTAAATACATGTGTGTTTCAATTCATGAATAGACAGACACCATGTGCGCCTGCCTAATATGCCAATATGATGTACAGTTTCTATTACTTGTATTTGTTTATGAGACCAGACATTATCAAAAAGGGATGATTAGACGACTGAGATCTACACAGAGGATTATTGTTCCACTTTCAAAAGAACACTAACAAATGGAATTATTTAAAAGAAGAAAAAAAAAAACGCAAAAAAATACCATTAAGATTATTTTATAACATTGATTTAAAGATGCAGTTTGTTTTTCTGTAGAGTCAGTGGAGACTCTACAGACTCTGCAGACACTGTGGCAGTGAGGACACAGAAGATCACATGTGGGTAAGACAACAATGTAATGCAATGAAAAATCAATTCAAGCAAACCATATACCATCCTTAAAATAGTTGCAAAGTATGTAGATATACAAAAATAAATCATAATAAAATAAATAAACACCCAAGGCAGGTAAGTGGGAAGTAGCTTAAGTTTTTTTTTTTTTAAGTACAGTCGTAAAACATTAAACACAGTTGCTTGTGGTCCTAGAATTTTTTTACCTCCATACATGTCAGGAACATGCTGTCATCTCCTCAAATAAAGTTCTACCAATCATATATTGATGATTAAGAAGAAGCTTTATGTTGACAAAACCCAATATCACCTTCAGTAAACAGATAAGGAGCTAAAAACGTTCTTTATGTTGTTATTTGACCATTTTGCTATTTTTATTTACAGATCACATGTGACAGATGCAACTGGTGGTACCACCAAGGCTGCATTAAGGTCCCACAAACCGACACAGACTACTGCTGTGCAATGTGTTTATAGATTTTATGTTTGTACCAATCTAATTCGTTAATGACTGCAGTTAAGTGGATTTTCAGTTTAAACATGTGACATAATTTTTGTTGACTTAATTGGTTTTCCAAACATTTTTGTTATGAATATTCTTTTGTTGAAATTAATGAAAAAAAGTGATTTAGTTTTTATGTTAAACCAAAATAAAAATGGTTTGTGCATGCTTTACATTTAGCAAAGATGCATTGTCAGATTTATTTCCTTCAGTATCCTTGCAATAGCGATAATAAAGAAATAACATTTTCTACATAATCACATTTGTTCCCTTAACTGCTGGTATGAGTTTTATATCAATAGGATGATATTTGGGGAAAATAGGTATGGCATGCAAATATCGGCAGGCTCAAATTCGATATTGCCAAAAAATGCATCCCCCTCCTAGCTTGAAAAAAGAAAGAGTCAAGAGGGATTTTACCTTTTCTACATAATTACACTTATCCTCTTAGCTACTGGTATGAATTTCATCTCAATAGGATGACATTTGAGAAAAATAGAGGGGGCATGCATATTTTGGCAGGCTAATAATAGGCTTTGCCAAAAAATGCATCCCCTGCTAAAATAGAGAAATAAAGAGTTAAGAGTGGAATAACTTTTTCTACATAATCACACTTGTTCTATGAACTGCTGGTATGAGTTTCATATCAATAGGATTATGTTTGAGGAAAATAGAGGGGGCATGCAGATATCGGCAGGAACAAAATCCATATAGCCAAAAAACGCATCCCCTGCTAAAATGGAGAAATAAAGAGTTAAGAGGGATTTTAGCTTTTCTACGTAATGACACTTGTTCTCTGAGCTACTTCTGTAAGTTTCATATCAACAGGACAATAAACAGGGGATACAAATATTGTCAGGCTCAGAAATTAAAATCATCCCCCCTACATTAATAGACTAGACAGTAAAGGATGATATAAAATGTTCTACACACCGGGCTTCTGCTTTGTAATGCTTTAAGCCATTATTGTGTTAAAAGAAAAATCGGGGAATTTCAAACCATCTGCGGAGAACATTTTCATCAGACACTGACTGAAAAACGTTCGACTCAGATGTTTCAATAAAGCTGTAAAAACCGTATTTGTTTCAATTAATCTGCGAAATAAAACCCACCGTTTTATGTCTTACATGGTTAAGAAACGTGATAATGTTACGAATATCTTCAAAAATTTCCTCTTCGGTCATATTTCAGTCCGTTTTCTCAACAATATACGAGAGTTTAGAGCGATACGCGCTCCCGCGACAGGGCATGCAATTTCCGGCAGGCATGCATAGCTCCGAGGTCCGTTGGTTGCGGACCACGGTTATAGACAAACAGATCCACATAGAATAAACTTACTCTGTTAGTTTTCTTCTTTAACAGCCTCCATATTTTGTTCCTTTGTCAACTTTTGTGTCCAGGTCTCTGCATAACGTTGCTACTGATCTCTAAAGCTACACTTTAGCCGGACTGAATCAGGGAGTGTCTTCTTCTTCTTCTTTTGTTTTTTATTGGCGGCTGGCATCCAACTTAAGGTGCATTTACCGCCACCTACCAGACTGGAGTGTGGTCATCAGAGATCTCAGAGGGAATTAAATCCACCTCAATGATGTGTAGGATGTGCAAATTCACATCCTAACACACTCATTAATACCTGAATTAATGCATGAGCATGCACTGGCATACACACAAATACTTGTTCATATCCTAAATACGACTCATTAACCCAGTGTTATTTAAGAACCTAAATAAGAGATTTCTAACATAACTTGATTTATTATCTAATAGACTAATCATAGACAGTCCTATATTCTTTCTGCTTAGTAACGACTTTAAAATCTGGCGTTCCTCTGAGTATTTATCACATTCTAACAAGACATGCTCCACTGTTTCCACCTGATTGCAATAATTACAAGCCCCATTCTCATGCTTTCCTATTTTAAAGAGCGAACTATTAAGTCCAGAATGTCCAATTCTAAGTCGAGACATAACTACTTCCTCTTTCCGCCTTCCACTCATATAATTACTATCTCCCACACTCTTTTGAATTGTATATAGTTGTCTCCCATTATCATGGTTATCCCATAGCTCCTGCCAAATCTTAATAATTTCTTTTTGAATAATAGATTTACCCTCATTTTTACTCAAAAGAATATTCAGATGAACAATATCTGATTTCAAGGCCTGCTTAGCTAGAATATCTACTTCCTCATTTCCTTCTATACCTACATGAGCAGGAATCCAGACAAATTGAACCAAGTATTTATTGTTATGAAGATGAACTAATAATTGATATATTCTTAATATCAAATCTAATCTGCTAGATTTACCAGATTTAATACTTAATAATGCTGCTTGACTATCTGATGCTATGATAAATGTACTTACTTCCCTAGTATCATTACCAAGCAACCATTCTAAGGCCAATATGATGGCTGATAATTCAACTGTAAAAACAGCTAAATGATCAGCTGTTCTCCTCTTAATCAAGACTTTATGGTGTGGGATATTCACTGCTGCCCCAGTTCTACCACTATTTGGATCTTTAGATCCATCTGTATATATAATTATGTTGTCTTTATATCTTTCAAAATATCTATTAACTACAACCCATTCTGGAGTCTTTCCCTTTTTAAGAATTTCATTTAATTGAAGATCAACTTCTGGAGTTAGAAATAACCATGGAGGAATTTCAGATTGAGGAACTGTAGCACTATACTGGAGCATAGTTAAACCAAGATGTTTTGCCTTTATTTCCCCAATCCATCCAAAACTATTACAATTTAATTTATGATGTTCCCAACATTCCTTCAGCACCATCTTAGTTGGATGATCACACTTATGTCCTTGTAGGTTCACCCAGTACATGTACATTAATTTCAACCTTCTTAATCTTAAAGGAAGCTCACCAGATCAGGGAGTGTCAGTGCTCAGTTAGACTCTAAAGAATAAGTTGCAAAACAGGCGGAGCAAAGCAAAGCGAGCGGAAGCGGTGGAGCTGAATGATGTCAGTCGTGAAAACTGCCAACAAACTCCTTCTCGCCATTGCCGAGAGGACAGCTTGTTGCAGCGGATGTGGGGAGCGCTACTGTAACCGCTGTATTTTCTTTTTACAGGTAAGCTGAGTATTAGAATGTATAGCTCGTAACGCCAGTAGCCTCCGATGGGTACGGAATGACACAACAAAGGCGCTTCAGTATAGCTGCATTACTGAGCTAGATATAAAGCAGGAGTTAGCACCAGGCTAAAGTAGCGAGGCTAACGGCTCACGCTTAGCTCGCGCTTATGTGGGCTCGGTGGGTCGGCTTAATAGGGCCGCAACATGTGTTTTAAACTTATGTATTGTTTGAGTTCAGTTGAGTTAATGAAAGTATGTTGGATGTAGATGTACAGTGATGTCAGTAGAGATCATGTGTATTTGTTGTAGTACGACATGCAACAGTGGGTGACGCTCTGGCAGGCTGTAGGAGTCCGCCGTTGCAGAGATTACAGCTTGTTGTTAAACACGTGACTCCACCCAAAGCTCAAATTACAATTTGTTTCCTCCCAACAGTTTTACTAAATCTAAAATGTCAGGCTCCAAAATAATTGAATATACCCATTCAACACAGTCATAAATCATTGAGTGGAGATAAATGTGTGTTGAGACATTAAATTAATGTTTTCTCAGCAACAACTGTGTTCATATTTTCTTTATATTACATTGTAGAAATAAATAAGAGCACAATTTTTTTTTAATTTTGTTAAATAGTTTTTGTCACTAATTCCAGAAGGTGAAGCTAACATACATTATATAGATTCACACAGAGTCAAATATTCTAAGCCTTTAGTTTTTACAACATTTCTTATGGTTTACAGATAATAAACCCAACATCCAGTGTCTCTAGAAATGTTAATATTGTAGAATATATTGTAAAATATTAGAAAATCATGGTGTAATGCTAATCAGTGAATTACCTCTAAATGGTTTCTCAGTCTGAGACTATTTAGAAGACTGCAGATTGAACATGTTGACTCTACATAATGAGATGTTTATTTATATTGAACACTTGTCCCCATGCAAGGAAGAAAGAAAAGTTATTGTGTAAGAAGCTGGTTGTTCAGAGTGTTTATCAAAAGTTGAGTGGAAGGAAAAGCTGTGCTAAATTACGTTGCAACAGGGATAACTGCATCCTTATTAAAAAGCCCACTGACAATTTTCAAGGAGTTTCACAAGGAGGAAGGAGAAACCTGAGGCTGGATTCAGAGCAGACTCAGTTCACTCAGATGAATCCTAGTTACAAGCATTTTACCTGGACTGAGGAGAAGTCCTTCTTTCAGATGAAAGGAAAGGTTGTATTTAATTCATATATCAAGTTAAACTCACTCACTGGTGTGTTTTTCTTCATGATTATAACAAACTGATTTCACCCAGAAAAAGTTTTATAATAAAAGGTTCAGCAGCTGCAGAGAAAGAAAACATGTCCTGCTGACTGAGAGTTGCTGTATGAGCTTATAACCACAAGGTGGCAGTGATGATCTCTTTCTACACCATAGGTCCAGTTGTTCCTTGTATTGTTAGTGATGATGTTCCTGATGTTCTGCTGCCTCTCCTCCTCTTCCTCTCTCAGGATGAAGATGATCTCCAGGATCCTGCTGCTCCTCATCCTCAGCTCATGTCTCTGTGGTCAGTCTCCATCTTGTCTTTGTGACAGAAAGCTCTCTAGATGGAGCTGAAAGACTCCCATGTTCCAGTTCTCAGTGTGTCTGCTCCTCTCTTTCCCTCTCTGTCTCCTCAGCAGCAACATTTGTAGTGAATGTGACACAGAGCAGCTATCAGGCAGAGGAGAACCACAGCATCACTCTGGAGTGGACCTTCACCACCAAGACTCAGGGATCCTCCAGGGAACTGTTCATCTACTGCTGCTTGTTGGCTCCTCATAAAGAATCAGTTCTGTATCGGGTCCATGAAGGTGATGAGATTCCAGATTCTCAGGATGAACAGTTTTCAGGACGAGTCCAGATTGACAAAGACGTCCTCAGAGAAGGACGAATCAGACTCCATGTGTCCAGACTGAGGACTGAAGACTCTGGTCTGTATCTGTGTGACGTGAAAACTGCAGACGGTTCCAGCAATGCTGAATGTCAACTCAACGTTACTGGTGAATTATTTGGTCAGAGTTTTTTTTTTACTTTCTTTTAACTTTTTAGGTCTTTGTTGAGCATAAATAGAAACAGTTTTTTAGTGAAATGCTTTAGCCTCTCTTTATTAAAGCTTATGTTTGATCCCATCTCTAAGCACTAGAGTTCAGTAAGTTGACCTCACCATAGAGTTGTGATTCTAGATCAAATTCACCTGGGAAGTCAGCTGATCTAATAGATGAAAACTGTGATTCTATCACAATACTGCTGAAGACAAAAGTTCAACATCTTAATTTTATTTCATTATTAAAGTGAAACTGTGAAGTTAAAACATTTAATTGGTTCAAGGGATAAATTAGTTTCTGTGCCAGCATATATCATCATCAGAAACATATTTAGCTATGAGGGTTCTGACCCTCTCGGTCCATTACCTCGGGCCAGCTCTGGTTAGAGGACCCAGAAATTGTAGTCCAGTCCAGAACTACTTTTTTGTGTGGAGTACCTCAAGGGTCAGTACTGAGACCAGTTTTATTTAATTTGTATATAAATGACATAAGCAAAGTGTCTAATGTATTAAATTTGTGTAATTTGCTGACGACACAAATATTCTAGTCGCTGGTGAAAACTTACAACTTCTTTCCATAGAAATCAGTAAATTAAAGAAATGGTTTGACAATAACAAATTATCACTAAATTTGGACAAGACTAAAATCATGGTTTTTGGAAACTGCTACAAAAATACTAAAATTCTAGTTCAGATAGAGGGTGTAACTCTAGACAGGCTTTATGTTAAAGGGTTTCTCGGTGTAATAATAGATGACAAAGTCAGTTGGAAATATCATATTAAACATTTACAGAATAAACTAAGCAGGAGCAAATCAATCCTGGCTAAAGCTAGACATGTTCTGAATAACAGAATAATATAATGTAGAGTTATTCTATGTAACTCTCTGATTTTACCATATTTAACATATTGTTCAGAGGTGTGGGGAATTATTGCAAAAGCTCTTTACAGCCACTAAATATCCTACAGAAACGAGCCGTTAGAATCATCCATAATGTTGGTTATTATGAGCAAACAAACCCGTTAGTATTAAAATCTAGAATCCTTAAATTTGAAGAGCTTTAATTTAAAATGACTCAAATCATGTTTAAGGCATCTGTTGCCCACTCAAACAATAGTGATGTCGAGACATGCGGTTTTTGTAAATTTTCTTTAGTTTCATTTTTTACTGAAAATACAAACAACATTCATAAATCCAACGTGCGTCAAACTATGGCTGCTATGTTCTACTGAGCTTCTTCAGCACAGAAACTTAGGACCCAAGGCTGCCCTAAGCGCCTGTTCAAAACTGATCCCTTTCTAAACTCATTTCACTTTCAGCCAGAATAATTACCAACATATTTATGAATGTTCAGCTTAACATGGACAATGAAACACAGAGCTTTATAATAGCAAAACAAAATATTCATAGGAAAGAAAATAGAATCATATTTTAATGGAAGAGGGTTTTGGGGGATTCCTTGGTCAAAAGTCCCCAGCAACTGGTCCCTCACACATCTAATAAAGTTCAGCCTGAGCTCATAAAGATTTAAAGGAAATAGCAAGTTAACTTTGTAAAAGTGCATAAAATAATCTTTATTGTTGTATTACTGCTACATTTCATGCTATGACTTTTATGCTAAAGTTTTTGTGTTTGCGCTCGTTTTGTGCATCTCACCAATCTTTACTCAAGTAGAAGTAAAAATTAACTGTCTAAGAAATGTATTAAGCTTTAATTAAGTAAAAGTAAAACAGTATTTTGTAACAATGCGACTAAAGTACCAAGTTACTGTCCACCTGATTTTAATATTTTTAAAGTGTCATCAGACAGACAAGAATATGAGGCCATGTTCAAATGTATATATTAAGTATTGAGTATTTTAAAGAAAAAAACCTTTTATACTAATGCAGGCTTAAGGCCTTTAGGTCTGTCTGTTGTGTTTTTGGTTAAAACATGTTTGTTTTTCATTTAGTGAAGTTACTCAAAGGGTGGAGTAGCAAGACATTTTACTCAAATAAAAGTAAATAGCATGATAGAGTAAAACTACATCCAAAGGTATTTTGTCCCCCCAAAATTTTACCCATTTTTGGTGGAATATGTAAATTTTTAGTGGTGACATTTTTCCACCAAATGGGTGGAAAAATGAGGCCAAACATAAACTTTGATTAATTGTTAATTAAAGTCAACAGCATTTGTCTTCTGCCTGTTTTATGGCTTGATAGGAATCAAGTTATTCAGACACTTAAACCACATTAAGCTATGAATGCTGGGGATGCAGTTCCTATAGTCCACTGGTGAAACTGGAATCCATCAGGTGTCTGTCTGTGGGAAGTCGTGACAGTAGCACCACAGGCAGCACCGATCTGTAGTGGGTTGGTGCGATCCTTATTGTTACAGAAACAGTTTATCTACCATCATCGATAGTCATGCTAACTAGCTGAGCTTTCATATCAAGCATTCCTGTGGTGAACCAGCTGTAACAAAGCAGAGAGAAAGTAGGAGGGTTTGTGCAGCATATACAGAAAGTGATTGTTAGCGCTATAACCTTCCTCATGGCTCTGATTGGTTGTTTCTGACAGAGCAGTGTATTTCTGCAGATCGTAGTAGGACCATAGAGCAGTGGAGCTGGATTTTTCACAGAGTGTCTCATGTTATGCTGTCAGGACATAGTGATAGTTTTTAGAAATAAGATGCGTTTCTTTTTTCTTTTTTTTTAGAAAAAAACATATCTTATATCTCTAATATGATTAAATAATTAAATTATAAAAGGATTTAAACCAATTGAAAAGTTTGAATAACTGAATAAAATACATTCATCAACAAATAACAAGAATCTTTGATAATTTAAGTTAATTTAAGACAAACCAGATAAATATATTGATGTCTATAACACTCAATGTAATTCCTCAACAGGTAAAAATGGAGCCCAAGACAACTTTCCTGTTCCTGGAGGTAAATATGTTTAACTAGATAACCAGTGGTTACTGGAACTCTGGCTTAGTTTTAGATTTTCTTTGTTACCTGCAGTGATTTTGGCTCTTTGGGTTGAATATTTGTCTTCCAGCTTTTCCTATTGTCACATGTTGATGTGCAGTTGGGCAAGGCAGATAACTGCTAAATACCTTTTGATCTGCACATAGGTGTATAATTGTGTGTGTGTGTTAGTGAGAGAGAATGGGTGAATGTGTCTGCAGTGTGGAGCGCATTGAGAGGTCAGTATGACTGGAAATACACTGCTCAAAAAAATAAAGGGAACACTCAAATAACACATCCTAGATCTGAATGAAAGAAATATTCTCATTGAATACTTTGTTCTGTACAAAGTTGAATGTGCTGACAACAAAATCATCAATGGAAATCAAATTTATTAACCAACAGAGGCCTGGATTTGGAGCCACACACAAAATTAAAGTGAAATAACACTACACGCTGATCCAACTTTAATGTAATGTCCTTAAAACAAGTCAAAATGAGGCTCAGTATTGTGTGTGGCCTCCACGTGCCTGTATGACCTCCCTACAACGCCTGGGCATGCTCCTGATGAGGTGGCGGATGGTCTCCTGAGGGATCTCCTCCCAGACCTGGACTAAAGCATCCGCCAACTCCTGGACAGTCTGTGGTGCAACGTGACGTTGGTGGATGGAGCGAGACATGATGTCCCAGATGTGCTCAATCGGATTCAGGTCTGGGGAACGGGCTGGCCAGTCCATAGCTTCAATGCCTTCATCTTGCAGGAACTGCTGACACGCTCCAGCCACATGAGGTCTAGCATTGTCCTGCATTAGGAGGAACCCAGGGCCAACCGCACCAGCATATGGTCTCACAAGGGGTCTGAGGATCTCACCTTGGTACCTAATGGCAGTCAGGCTACCTCTGGTGAGCACATGGAGGGCTGTGAGGCCCTCCAAAGAAATGCCACCCCACACCATTACTGACCCACTGCCAAACCGGTCATGCTGAAGGATGTTGCAGGCAGCAGACCGCTCTCCACGGCGTCTCCAGACTCTGTCACGTCTGTCACATGTGCTCAGTGTGAACCTGCTTTCATCTGTGAAGAGCACAAGGCGCCAGTGGCGAATTTGCCAATCCTGGTGTTCTCTGGCAAATGCCAAGCGTCCTGCACGGTGTTGGGCTGTGAGCACAACCCCCACCTGTGGACGTCGGGCCCTCATACCATCCTCATGGAGTCGGTTTCTAACCGTTTGTGCAGACACATGCACATTTGTGGCCTGCTGGAGGTCATTTTGCAGGGCTCTGGCAGTGCTCCTCCTGTTCCTTCTTGCACAAAGGCGGAGGTAGCGGTCCTGCTGCTGGGTTGTTGCCCTCCTACGGCCTCCTCCACGTCTCCTGGTGTACTGGCCTGTCTCCTGGTAGCGCCTCCAGCCTCTGGACACTACGCTGACAGACACAGCAAACCTTCTTGCCACAGCTCGCACTGATGTGCCATCCTGGATGAGCTGCACTACCTGAGCCACTTGTGTGGGTTGTGGAGTCCGTCTCATGCTACCACGAGTGTGAAAGCACCACCAACATTCAAAACTGACCAAAACATCAGCCAGACAGCATAGGTACTGAGAAGTGGTCTGTGGTCCCAACTGCAGAACCACTCCTTTATTGAGTGTGTCTTGCTAATTGCCAATAATTTCCACCTGTTGTCTATTCCATTTGCACAACAGCAGGTGAAATTGATTGTCAATCAGTGTTGCTTCCTAAGTGGACAGTTTGATTTCACAGAAGTTTGATTTACTTGGAGTTATATTGTGTTGTTTAAGTGTTCCCTTTATTTTTTTGAGCAGTGTACTTTAGATAACTTCAGTCAATCAATGTTTCTATCTTTACTCAGACAATAAGTGAATAACTGTCTTGATTAAATTAGTATTTTACTTGTGGATAAATGTGGATAAATTAGTAGAATGGTAAAATGTTTTGTTTCTCAATAGACTGGTTAATTTGACCTCTAAATATATAATTTAATTATCAGGTTAATCACATTTCCTTTCACAATTGTTGGAGTAAATAACAAAGAATGACTAAAACTATTCTCCTTCCTGAACACATGATGGCATTTCTATGGTGTGAATACTTGATTAATATTATTTGAATAAATCAACATGCCATCTTCAGAAATCTGGAACAAAGGAACCAAAGAAAGAACCAAACTAGTGGAAATCCAGTTTTTCCTCCATCCTGATTTAATCTTCCTGCCTTTGAGGAAAATGTTTCTTCAACTTTTGTCTTACATCCACAACTGGACCTACTTTGAAATAAGAGGATGTGAATTAATCAGACAATAAGTGAAGACCCCAATGATGAAGGAAAACTTTGGACTTGGTGTTCCCTCGCCCGGACGCGGGTCACCGGGGCCCCACTCTGGAGCCAGGCCTGGAGGGGGGGCAC